>NW_005187539.1:1227212-1243419 GCF_000239375.1 Pundamilia nyererei | reverse complement strand
GGGGGGGGGCCGCAATACAATTTATTTGCATTTGTCAGGCCCAGTTTTGGAGACACTCTTAAATCTGCTGGAACCAACTGGCATTCGCCGCTTTGTGCTTGAATTACACAAAAAATATACTTTGAAAACTGAGCAGCACTGTCTCTTTCTACAAATCATAATCAAATAAATAGAGAAATTGTAGTTTTAAATTCACTTCATTTCAGTTAGATTTCAGAGATGATCTTCTGCTTTCAGTTTGGTTTTTGTTGACTCACACACGTCAACACCAAAGACTCAAACACCTGTGACAAATTTCACTGTTAAAGACTAAAATGAGAGACTTTTTAGTTTTGTAATCACTAAATATTGCTTAAATGATGTTAAATAAATGTTCTTTTTTTCTCGTTTTAGTCAGTAATAACGGCCGTGGCCAGTTTTACAGGACAGTAAGAACTACTTTCTTTCAGCTACAAGCTACACCCATGATGGGAAGCGTGCGTTTGTGATACTGTATAAACACCGACCTCTTCACCCCTCAGCTGAGCTCTGTTAACGAGCACCAGATGTAGAAAATAGCAGAAAGAAAATAGTTCCTGTGTGAAACGTTTTGCAGGGGCGTGATTTCTAGAAAGAGACAATTACAGCTCAGTTATTTCTGAGCACAACGAGGCAAATATGAAGTCAGTTTTTCAGGACAAGGCAGAGAACTTTTCAGCAGATATCTCCAAAACTGCGAAGCTCACACAAAACCAATCTAGATGGTCCTGCAAAGTGCAGTTTAGACTCCCAATAATGGTCAAAACTACTTGATAAGATGGGCCTTCTTTTCAGTGTTATTGTTAGCTCACCTATCTGATACAAAAACAAAAAATTAACTGTCTTCCTTTCCGTTAATGCAGCTACAACAAGCAATAAATATTCTATAAATAGAAGAGTGGTAAATGGTCACAAGATACCTAAAGTATAGGAAAGGTTAATAGTTTGCAAAGTGCACCAGATACTGCAACAACACAAAGCTCCCACATTAATATCATCCCAGGCTATGGCTAGCTAACTATACATCTCTCCTCCCTCCATTCCTCTTAATTCAACCAGTAGTTATTATAAACCACACATGCTGGAAATTTCTCCAGACTCGAAATATAACAAACTGGTTTTATTTATGTATTTATTTTTTGCTTGTAATTTTAAGTGCTTTTCCCCGCTTTACCTGATAGTTCAGAGTGGATCTTATGAGACGTGATGGAAAGGTAAAATGGTGCCATTTGCTCAGAACATAAAATTGTTGAAGACCTTCAGGGGGCATGAGGCCACTATAGTGTTGCCATGGGAACACCAAATGGTTATAAAAATGGTACCTGTCTTTTAATCACCGCAGCACTGTAACCTGTGGCAGATTGTAGGGTTCATAATAAAGGCAGGCAATCAGAAAGAGAACCACACTGGTCTGCAAATCAATGCCAGTCAGAGTGGAATCAATAGGTAGATATATAAGAGCCGGCAATCCAGTCTGCATCACGTTATGAAGAGGTGAACATGTGTTGTCCATGCTGCTTTAACGCACAGGACAACTTCACTGACCAATGTGTCCAGTTACAGAGAATATTTCCATAATCACTGAATAACAGAAACAGAGTTTCTGACGCTGTTAATTAAAAAAAGAATCCCTGCAAATTGTGACATTGTTTCCAGTTTGAAGCTTGTAGTGATCCACTGCAAACAGGCACTTAGGTGTCGTGTTACCACAGCTTGCTTCCTTCAACCCAGAGCCTTTTTCATATAAGTCAGCAATGAGAAGCATAAAAACAAACAATCATTGGTAGATGTGTTTTCAGCCTCACTTCCATTAACACCAGAAAAAGGCTTTGATAACAGTGTCTGGGTCCTCAGCTTCTGCGTAAACACACGAACACGTCAGACGTGCAACGCTGCCGGGACATGGAATATAAAGTGAGAAACTAAAGGTGTTAAACAAGCACTACTGTCAACTGTAGTTGCTGAGACAGACAAACAGCCGAACCTTTCCTTTGGAAAGCGAATCAGCTTTTATGAGGCGGAAAACGCCCCGCCCTCACTGCTCCTTGCACCCGCAGGTGGATGAGTGTGGCTGGTTGGGGCTGCGGCACGGCTTCCAGAGCAGCGGGGCGCTGAAAATGCCGATTATTCCGAGGTTGATGGCGAGGCTGATGGCGAGTGCCCCGATGGTCCCAAGAAAAGATGGCATCATTCCGTGGTTCAGGAGCCACGTCCTCCGCGATGTCATATCTGCGATCACACCCTCCATCTGGAAGTGGGACCCCACCACAGCGCTGACGTGGAAGAGCTGGTGGCTGTGGCCTTTGGGAAGGAAAGATGAAACAAAAACAGTCGAGTCAAGTCGCCGAACTGAATGGGCGAGTCCAACAGTAAAACTATGGCGTCGCTACTATCCAGAGCAGCTTTGAATTATTCACAGTTTAAAGTAATCCTCGTTTGCTTAGGCTGGGTTTTTGATGTGGTTTGAAGCTTCGTGTCTGTGAAGGTTCTCAGTCATCCAGGTCATCGTAGTCAAAGGAGCTTGCAAAGAAAAGCGTCTGGACTTCTTTAAGTTACTTGAAGACGTTTCACCTCTGAGAAGCTTCTTCAGTTCTAAGGTCAAATGGTGGAGAGTCCCAGATTTAAACTCTCCACCATTTGACCTTAGAACTGAAGAAGCTTCTCAGATGAGAGGTGAAACGTCTTCAAGTAACTTAAAGAAGTCCAGACGCTTTTCTTTGCAAGCTCCTTTGACGTTTGAACCTTTGACTAAACCATCTCGTGAGTCATAGGGTTACAGTCCTGTCAACAAAGCCATCATAAAGCTGTATGATACACTGTCCTAAGCCGGGAATGATAACACTCCACATATTAGAGAAAAGAAGAAGCAGGAGTAAGGCTATCCTCTGAGGACCGGGAGGCAATGTGCAATTTTCAATAGTCCTTAAATAACTCTGCTGTGAACATTGTTGAAATATTTGATACTTTATTTCACTCGTCATTGAGTCCTAAAGGGATGCACGCTCCAAGTGTTGGAGATGGTGTGGATCATCAGGAGCTTATGTTTTGGAGACGCTTAACACACAAAACACTGAATATATCATTTAAGACTTGTACACTATGAGATTGAGAGTTTGTACCTAAAACACTTTCGTGCCATGAAGCTGAGGAGAGATACAAAACTTCTTAGACTGCCAGTAAGAAAAAAAAAAAGTGTATAACCAGTAAATTCAGCACCACCCTCAGCTGATGGAGCTCTACAGGAAATATTTCTTTCAACAAAGGAATGATGGACTGGAATAACTGGAATTCTCTTTTTTGTATTCGAAAAGTTGGGAAAGACCCTTTTTTAATATCTAAGCACCATTTCCTAATAAACAAATCTTTAAAAATCTCCTCTTCTTTTCAAAGATTAACAAATGCAGCAGCTTTTTGTCCGCCTTCAGAGGCGTTTGAAACAATGACACTTGTGTGAAACCTCACCAGAGAAAACAAAACAATCCACCGAGCAAAGAAAGGTTTGCGCAGGTTTACACACCATCATTCCAAAGCCTGTTTGATATCGAGCCATTATTTAGCGTCAATTGTGCAGCAACCAGCAGGGAAAACATTCAAAAACAAGCAAAGACAATAGAAGGCAAATGTAAGCGTTGCAGTCCCACACGGAGGCCAAACTAAAGAACACGGTGCTTAGAGAATAACGCTGACCCTCCCAAAGGCCTTTCCCAAACTATTGTTCATAAACTTACATGTATTCATATCTTGGAGCGAACTCAATGAAAACAGAGGCTTCTGAAACTTCAAAAGCTTTTGTACGTGCACTTGAATTTGAATGCGACTCATTTGGTTATTTTTCTTCGTCTTTTAACTGGCATTAAGTTTCGAAAGTGTGTTCCAAGCTGTACTGAGCGCCACCAAAGGACGTACCGAAGTAGTCGAAGCACCCTGGGGCCAGTCTCTCCGGGAGGTGGGCGGTAAACAGAAAACAAGTGAGGAAGGCGAAGAGGAGGTGGTAACAGTGATTGGACAAGGCGCCGGTTGGACTGCAGCTTCCACCGCAGCACAGAAGAATCTAAACACAGGGGGAAAAAACCGATTCTATTATTGGATTAAACACAGATTAACACTGATTGTCGGAGCATTACTGACCCAGACAGAAAAGTGACTTGCATAATGCACAAACTAATGAGGAATAGTGTAGTGATTAGGGGAATTAACTGATGGCAAACATTTGTATTAGATAAACAAAGGAAATCAGATTCTGGGATAGTGAGCCAAAGTCCTATTACCGGTACATTATTAAAGAGTGGCACTTATCAGCGTTTATGTAATGACACAAACAAACAGACCAACACAAGCTGTGGCTTTTGAAAAAGATACTTGTTCAGAGTGGAAATTAAGGTCAAATTAAGTAAGAGAAGAATTCAATTATGCACGTGTATTATACGCCACTTTCTTCCTTTCAGATGTCGGAGCAAACTCTGTGAACTCAATTACTCAGCAGCTTGATATAGAGAAGAATCTACTGCCTCCAGATATATACAGAAACGACAAACACATCACACAGTCTGCAACTCCCACTCTGTGGTTTTCTTCCAATTTCCAGCTCCTTTGTAGTGTCAAAGAAATAAAATAAAACCTTCACGAGATGAAAAAGATGAGAATCTTCCAATATAACCCCCCCCCCTCTCTCTTTTTTTCACTGGTGCCAGGCCTAAAAATGAAACGGGAGGAAAGCACAGACCAGCAGAGCGAACAGGACCAGCCTTTCATATCGATCATTAATTAATAAAAGGAATCATCACCTTTGTGTATGTGCTATGGTATAACCGAGTACGAGTTGAGCTGATGAGTAAAAGAAGACTATATATTTGTTGATTTTATAAAACATCTGAACACAAAGGCTGTAGAAAGTCAGAAACAGTGAAAGTCTGTGAGCTGAGAGTGTGAGCACCATCACTTCACTTTTCGGTCTCCTTTAACGTGACTTACCCTGTAAACCAGAGGGACGGTGTCAAAAATAAATGGGACGACAAATGCTATGGTCCGAAGGGCTTTACTTCTCTTTGGGAACTGCAACTCCAGGAACCTGCGGAGGCCAGCAGAGGGCAGCGATCATTTCACTTTGTCATCTCCTCGCCTTTCAAAGTAGCGCGTGTCAGCCCAAGTTGTCGAGAAGCTAATGTAAGCAAGCTATGCAAGAGTAAGTCCCTCTGATCATATTACTCCTTGGCTTTGGTGCACCCTGCGTTCACGACACTGAAAGAATACAGAAAGCAAATACTGTTGCAGATTAGGATCAGGCCGTTTACATTTGACTTAAAAGACACCAAAGCGCTGAGGATGCAAAATGGGGGAGGGGCACTTGCTCAGTGTGACCCTTCTGAAGTTTGTCCTGATAAAGTTCAGGAGTTTTGGACACGGTTCACTAAAATATTTGTAGTATTTAACCAATGCAAACTCCATGCAGATGCAGTATTTGTCAGTATGAGAGGAAGACAACCTAAGTAAACTATTCTCATTATAGACTCTTCTCATAAGATGAAAGCCCAAGGGGGAGGCTCTCCCTTCAAGCACGCACTGTTGAGCTGGCAGGAGTACCAGCCTTAAAAGTCCTATAAACTATTCTGAATTCTAAATATTTGGCTTTTGCAGGTGGCTCCTTAGCTGGGCCGCAGGCATGGACGACTTCTCTTTTGCTTTGTTACTGTACACAGGATAGATCGCTGAATTTCCTGAAATACCTCTTTCTTTAAACATACCAGTACACTACACATGAAAAAAAAAAAAAGGAGTTAAGGCAAACTGTTGGTGCAAGGAAGGTGTAGAGGGCAAGCCTACGCTTGAAGCCACTGTGGTGTTCGCCATAGTCACAGTCCAATAACTCCAGCTGTACTTATCTTGTCCATTTAACAACTTTATTGGATTCCATCGTTTGTGTTTGTTGTTCAACAGTACTTAGTATCCAACGTCATTTTACATAAAATCACACAAACTGTTTGATCCTTCCGACCAACAACACCTGACGCTAAGTACATGTGTCTACCTTAAATACAGTCCCATAAACACACCAGGCTGTAAAAACACTAAAAGTGACCCTCAGCAGCACACATAAGGTAACAACACACACAAAAAAAATGGCTGCTACAGGAGGAGCAAACAATTATTTGGAAATCTATTGTTCCACAGAAGTGAGCTACATTCAGTCAAACTCTGACATCCAAGTTTTTAAACTCACAAGGCTTATTTACCTTGATTTGTGCACGACTGTAAGATGCAGGATGCTCAAAGTTGAATTTTCTAAGCAAGCCTGAGGACAGAGAGGATGTAAACATCAGCTTCTTACCTGGAATAGCAGGACAGGCTGGTACAGAACACCGTGTTTCCGATGGCAATGGGAACAAAATGCTGATGAAGCCAAGTGTTTACCCAACACTCTGGCATGACGTAGTATCCGTAGCTTATGGCACATCCTGATTTAAAACAGGAAATTAAAAATATTTATTACATCAACTGACCCGAGAGAAGCCTGAACAACTAACAGCTGATAAATAAACATATTTCATTCTGACTGCAGGACAATAATGGCAGACAAAGAATTTCAGCTACAGTAACTGACAGTGAAACTTTTATTTTAAATATGTTGTTATTAATCCTCAAAATACCTGCAACATTTCCCCCCAAAATTAAAGAATAGATTCAAAGCACACAAAAAAATTGAAAGCTGCAACTTAATGCTACAGTGTCTTAAAAAACAAACAAGGGGGGGGCACCAAAGAAAGAAAATTAGCATTTTACAAATAGTTTTTTTATTAATGAATATTACACTAGTGACTTCTACTTCAAATACTTTAAAAAAGATCAAAGCAGAAAGAGAAGCATGTCAGAGATCTTTGAAACTAAATGAGGCTGTTAACTAAAATCAAAGACTCTTATATGAAGCAGAAAAACAGTGCATAATATACGTGGGACTTGTAACCCAAATAAGTAGCTCTGATGTTTCTCTCTGGAGAAACGCCACAATCAAAGCTCTGCCTGGGACCACCGAGTGTGCGCTGTGTTCTTTTTGTCCTGTAGTGACACCGCCTGCTGATCTTATTCCTGAGATGGACTTGAGCATTTTAAACTGGGTAAATCTTGGCCCTAAGAAGCTTTGTGGTAGATTACTAGTGGGCCAGCCATGGGCCAACCCCCCCCCAAAAAAATAACAGGACTTCTAAGAGGGCCTCAGTTAATGTTTAACTGCTGGTTTGGGATTCTATATATGGTACAGAGATCATATATATAGACAGATAATCTGAAATGCATGTGCAGTATATCAATCAATATCAAGTTGTCTTCTTGTACTAGTGTATCTTGAAAAATAGATGTGTTTTTTTTCATAAATTATTTTTTAAGTTAATTTGAATATACTATATATTTATTAAAAATAAGGTGAAATATTTGATGCTTTTGAGTTTTAATTTTTATGTAAATGGATCGTTTCTCATTATCTTAGATTCATATAAAATTTCCAAAGACCAATGAAAATGTTAAACTTCTGAAAATGACGTTCATTTATACTCTCAAACGCCTGATACATTTACAACTAATGCATGAAGAACACAATATTATATTTTTTTGATCTGCTCTAGTATGTGCTCACCCTCAAATATGCAGGCAGGTGGTGGGGAAAGAGTTTGCAAATGAACAGCTGCGCAACAAGCAAACCTTCCTTAAAAAACAGGTATGTTCAGTTCCCTCTTTGTGGAAGTTCCTTGTAAAAGCAGGTGCATGCGGGAGGGAAATACTATTCATAGGAGAGCTGGTTATGAAATCAAGCAAATACTGGAGCCATAAAACCCGATCCATCTTTCAGGACGGTGGCAGAAAGGAGAGTAACATTGTTTCCGTGTGCTTTGAGTGCGAGGCATGTCTGATTTCCATATAATCGCAAAGGCTAACACAAGCAAAAATGCTTTGAATATTACTGTGGAACGGAACTTACCATGCAAACAGTTCAGAGGAGAAAGAAAGCAACGTTTCATCTCTTAGTATGGGATGCATGCACTATTATGGATAGACCTTAATAACGGAGCAGTCATCCTTAATGAGATGCATGATGGTTGATCAGCCTGTTAAATGTGTTTCATAAAACAGAACCACCTCAAACTGTTTGACTTTACTGTGGTTTGGAGTGTTTCAAGCACCTCGGCCTTTACCCGTTAAATCTAAATTATTCTGTGTGTTATATTTTAAACTGTTTTCTTAAGGTGGAATCTACAACCATTTATTTATTTACCAGGAGATGGAGAGACTGAGGAGACGGTCTATAAACAAACCTCTTTCCTTCACGTAGTTCAAAGATGGAAAAGATAAAGAGATGAAATTCTGAGCATTACGTTGTTTTCTCCGTTGATATTTGGTTACCTAGTAACGCTATCACGCGCTAAAGAAACAAAATACACCCCCAGACATTAAACACTGCTGTGGCATCAGGACTTTTGCATTCAACCCCCCCGTGCACAAAGATTTACTACCTACAACCAGCCTGGATAGAGCTCACCTCCAAATCCTCATCCTGCTGCTTCTTCTCTGCTCAGAAAGAAGACTTTGTCTCGGGTGGCATGACCCATGAAGTAACGTAGCTTTAGCTTACTGTAACTCAGACAACTCAAACTGAGACAGGATGACACAAAACCATGTGACACATTAATCTAAAGTGAAATCTCATGATATTTCTTGCTGCGTGTAGCTGCTCCCTAAGCTGAAAAAGAACTCATGAAGACCATAGCTCGCTATAGCAAGTATCTGGTATCAATTCTAGGTGACTTCCTTGATGAGTTATTACAGTCACAAGATTTTCAGAAAACTTGACCTCTGACCAAACTTCTTCTGTTCACAAAGGTGAGTGTCCACACTGACCACCCGCCTCCCACCCAAGCAGGATGATGACAATACCCCATCAACTTTTCACAGCTGAGGGGTAAAAAGGATGCGACAGCTCAGAACGTCTCCCAGAAACAAACAAACAAAAAAATCGGGACAAAATAAATCTTCTTATAATCCACAACTACTTCAAAGTTAACATTTTCATTCTGCTTTTTACTTATTTTATATATACACATTTTTGTTGTCTTCTCTAGTGTTGTTTTTTACCTTGGCCATCTGTTTTTATCTAACAAAGGCAGACGGGGAGGTAACAGAGCTGAACTGATGTCTGTATAAGAAGCAAAGCCAATATCACAGAGTGATGACACTGTAGTGTTAGACTTCACATCCCTGATTCTGCAGTGCTGGCGTGCTTCTTAAAAATGACACACTGTGTCCCCTTGGGACTGTTCAGGGAAACAATCAAAATAGAGTGTCATAAAGAGTGATCTCAGAGGAGTGTGAAAAGAGCTACAGACTCCTCTTTATGATTTCAAGATCGTCCTGTTTCTTGGTAATGTACAATAACATCAAAAATGCTTTTAGGACTCCACCACCAGGGGTTTCTTTACCTAAGCTGTAGAGGCTGAGAGCTCCGTAGTCAAAGAAGTAGCAGATGTGGCGGGACTCTGCGGACATGGTGCTGAAGGTGTGTGCACAACTGGACGTGAAGGGGTAAACGCAGATGAGCATCATGTACACCAGCAGCGGCCAGGTGTAGCTGTCAGTCAGGAAGTTCAGGGTAGAGCAGAGAACGCAGAAACGCCACAGAAAGTACCTACAAGAATTTATTAACAAATTAAAAATGTATATATACAAAAATGTGACCCCATACAGGTACATGTAACTGATGCTACCGTGTAATATGTTGGCACATGCATCTGTTTCCAGGTTGTAGATTTACTACAGAGAAGTACTCTGTGACTGTGTTTCTTAATTAGCAATGTCACTGCTTCTCTCTGACATCCTGTGAGCTTCAAAGCTCTCTGACTTCACGTGTATTTTGATTCAGACTTAGTGAATTTTCCAGATGTAGCCTCCACATTTCCCCACCTGTCTGTTTTTCTCTCCAGCACTATGAGAATTTTCAAGATTAAATCTCTGACTTTCAGTGATCCTTAGAAACTCTGTCGTGTTTACACAGCTGGAACGCTGACAAATGTTCACTTTACCGCTTGCTTTGATCATGAATATAACTAGACTTGTTCAAGTCTGGTGTGAATGAGAGGACACCAAACAAAACTCACCATGTTGGGAGGAAGTGGGTCCAGATGTTGATCGTCTCGTTGTTCATTTGGAAGCTGCTGAGGATACAGTCCAGTGCTGAGCTCCTTGGGTGACGGTATCCAGAGATGATGCCGTCCTCCCTGAACACCTGCGGAGCAAGCAGACAATCCAGGTGACAGGTGTGAAATTCAGCCAATCCTCGAAAAGGAAAAGCTGATCATCAAACTTCATCAGTAAGCAGAGAGTTTGCAGAACCACTGTATCGTTTAGTTACACTACAGTCCTAATGATGCTTGGTTTCTGAGGCCAATATCAGTATTTCAATTAAATAAATGTTCATTTTCACTTTCCTCTAAACATAAAACCTTATTAGATCCTTTTGATAGTCATCATTAAAATGCCGATATTTTTATATTTTCATCGATCTGTTGTGGAAGAAACGTTCAAAAAAAAAAAAAAAAAAAAAAAAAGATCATTTCCACAAAAGCCAAGTTTGCACCAAAAACTACAGAAAAAAGTTACAAATATGTAGCAGAACTTTACTAGTGGTAATTATTTTTTATCTAGCCCCTTAAAGTGTCTGTATATAGTTCTACAACTGTTTTCACTACAGTATGTAGTGAAAACTTGTTTCTTTATGGTAAAACATCCATGACCGGATCCATCTGGATGTTGCAAGAGGAAAAGATGTTAAGACAAACAAAGATGACAACTATGTAAATATTTAGCAGGAGGGCTCTAATATCACTGCCAGTTCACACAGATTACAGTACAGCACAGACTACAGTGAGTTGAAGGGAAAGTTCAGGTCGATGGTAACACGTTAGATGTTATGATTAGGTTTTTGAGATCTACTTTATTCATCACACCCAGCGAACTTTATATTAAAGGCTGTCGTTTTTTACAGGTATTACCGGACTGTACCCAACTCAAAAAATAAAGTAGAACAATATAACTGGAGTATATGTTGCTGATCCCAGCAACAGTTTTTAATGTTTTCAGATGTGAAAAAAAAACTTTTTAAACTCCAATAACAAAACCAGGGGCCTAATTTTAGTCTACACACTGAACTCATGGCTGGAAACCATGCTGCAGAACTGCTGCATGCAAACTATTTGTCACTTATGAGATAAGGTCACTACAGAAGGGAGGACGGCAGCCAAAGCAGATGCTTGAACTGCAGGGCTCTGGCTCCTGCTGACAGGCTTACAGCCACAATCAGCTACCACAATTTTTTTCTGCTGAAGTGTGAAGATTAACCCTCATATGGCAGAACCATTGTGTGCAAATACACTATGGCTCAGTTTCTGAGACATGGATTAAGCCTAATCTTAAACTAAACTTCTTTCAGTTGAGATTTCTTTACTTTATGTCTATGACTGGGCTTAATGCACGTCTGTGAAACTGGCTGTATGTCTGCAAGGCTGCAAGGTGCAGTGGGTCAGGGTTCGGAGGTAATCACATGATGAAATCCTGGTCGTGGAAGCAAATAAAAGCCTTGAAGTAAAAATACAAACACGGAGGTATAAAAATAATATTATGCAATTTATCATTAAGGTTAAGTGAGACAAAATCCTAAATGTCTGTGGATTTACCACACAGTTTAGACTGTGTAGCACACTGTGGTCCTTTTTTAAATGTGTGGTGAAAATATTGCAATTAGGAGCTTTCAAAAGTTTTAAAACCAGTTACAACTAACTAAAACAAACCAATCTAATTATTTTATCAAATTAATACATTTTCTCGCCCTCCTTTCAGAAAAAAGCAACTATATTTAAAGCATATTACTCTCTGCTGTGCCTGTGCATTGATTAAATGATGCAACCTGATGAAACAATAATTATCATACTACAAGAACAGCAAAAAAATAAGAAAAAAAAAACAGGTTGCAAACTCATCTGTAGCGCATCATAGGCTCATTTACATGGAACAAACTGAAAGACTACACAGCATAAAAATATCTCTTGGCATCGCTATTGTTTGAGGCTCGAGTCATTCGTCAGGCCGGGTCATATCCTGACAGACAAACCTGAGCGTTTCCTGGTGTTACATAAGACAGTAAGAAAAAATAAACATGCATTACATAAACAGAAGAACGGATGCTTGGCTTTATAGACACGACTATTGACAAAATCATTTCTCTGAAGACTTCTACAAATAACTGATGTCCATAATAATAATAATAATAATAATAATAAAGCACTGCAGCTTCTCTGCAATTAACCTTCTGAAATGCTGTGTAATGCCACAAATGCTTTAAACTTGAGTGGAGGGCTGATTATTCGCCTCATATGTATTTACATTCACCTCTTAGTCCTTAAGAGTTTAAGAATACCTTCATCTAAGGAACAGAACCAACCCACCACCTTTTCCCATCAGTTATACGGTCCTAACAGACTGGACCTGGGTACACCAGGTTACTTTCTTACCTTGGGGACTTGGTGGATGTCAAAGAGCTGAGGAAGTTTGAAGCTAAGCATGTCTGCGGGAAGCCTGATGGCACCCCTCCCTCTTTGACAAACTTCCCTGAGCCTGGCTCGCCCCCCACGGCAGAGGACGAGCCACACGGGGTAGTCAAACACCGGTATTCTTGCCGCTAGGTCTGTTCTGTTCGGGTCCCATTTCAAGCAGCGCGCCCAGCCCTGGCTCCACCCAATGCCACTACTGGCCCCAATCCCACGCCACACAGGAAACACTGCAGGGACACAAAGACATGCACACAATCAGACACCAAGATAAGACCAAAACCTTGACTTCCTCACACTGGCTCCACATAAAAAAAAGAGAATTTTTTTATGATTATCCATACAGTTTTGGTTACTATCAGTCAACAGTGATGTTTGGTAATACACCTGTGCATTATTAAGTGTCAGAGACTTTATTGTTAACATATTTATACATGACTTATGAAGTGATGATCAGATTTGCTGGTTGCTTGGTGTTACTCTGATTGCATGCAAAACCTGTAATTTAAAACTAATTAAAATGCACAGTATTAACTGATAAAAGACAGCTTTCACCCCCCAAAAAAATAAATAAAATCATGCGCTTCTTTCAGCATCATCAATGCATCATCAAGTTTTTTTTATTTTTATTTTCAGAAAATAAATTCCAGTAAAAGGTTGAAGACAGAAAGTGGCTAACAGCTATTGTGAATTGTAATTTAGGGCACTGAAGGAAATGATGATGTGCTCATCATTAAATCTGACCACCTGCTTTGTTTTGGTCATCACTTTGATCCACTGAAATCCACTCGCACAAATGCACCACACCGGATAACTGGTTCATCTGATGGCCTCCACCGTTAAAGTTTATATGACAGAGTCCTCGAGTGTGACATCTCTGTGGACTGGAGCAGACGCTGAGAACAATCGCGTATTGTCGTCGCTCTTGAGACCTACCCAGACATTGATTTAAAGAATGCCCGGCATTGTCACGCTGCAGAGGCCTGTGACCAAATGCAAAAATGTAATAAGAACATGTTTGTGTGAGCCACAGCCTTGCTGACCACTGCCCACTGGCTCACAATGGGAGTGTGAGCATTGCAACTGGATCATGTGGCAGTGGAAGAGGGCAGCCTAGTCTGAATTAGACTGATTTTCTTTAACAATTTGTGGACAGATAGCAGCATTATTTACCTTTGGAAGTAATGGCAGCAAGATAGGAAGGCCAGGAGGGTCAGCTGGAGCCTACCGATGCTCATGACTGTTAAATACCCACTGCATTGTATCTAACAACATCTAACCATTTCCTTCTCCAAAAATGTATCTTTTGCCTTGTTTTTACCCGTGTCTGGTAATATGTATTGCACTAACACCTTCTGAAAGTTGAAGTAATGCACCTGAAAGAAGAACACGTTTAACTGCCAAACACAGGAGTGATAAAACCTGTGTAGCCTGGTGAGGTTTGATGCTACGGTTCAAACAGGTTAACCTGTTAGCAGTCGGACGTACCGCCCACGGTACATTGGATGGTTTAGGGGACTAATTGTAAATTTGTAGGACTGCTAAGGGGTTAAACGTGCACAGCAAAGACTATTGTGACTGAAACAGAAGTTCTGACAAACGGAAAAGCTAGCACCTTACAAGTCTATGCCACTATGCACAGACTCCATAGTATTAGGCTCGAATTGAATTCGTTTAGGGCATTTCTGGCCTCAGTTACCAGGACAAAATGTCCTACCATACTCCAAATTTTTTAAGTAGTTTGGAGAACATGAAAAAGAGTTCAAGGTGTCCAAATTCCCCAGATCTCAGTCCAGTTGAGCATCATCCCCTCTGGCAGGGTGAGAGCAACAAGAAGGGGCCGCTGCTTACTGCACCCCAGCTGCAGGCCCCGGCCTATTAACAGTGACAAAGTGCGCTTTGTGGAGGCTAAAGCCTTGAGAGTACAGGGACCAAAGGATGACTGTTACACGCTGCACTGGATGGAAATGAGGCATCTCACAAACACACACACACACACACACACACATACATACAACAGAGTCCCACCATTGCTCAAGTGCTCGGTGCACTAGCATGCAAGCACGCTGGCACAAATCCTGCATTCACTATGGCTGGAAAGCATAGCTGCACACAAACAACTTATAATACCACAGAGCTTGAGTTAATAATAAAAGCTACTGACAGCCACAAGGTTCACACCTAGAAAAAAAAAAGCTCATTTAGATTCAGATCATTGGCAGTGTGCCACCAATCATTTAGTGCGAGATGTAGGTGTGTTTTTGTTGGAAGGTGTGTGAATGCTGCGAATGTTAATTCTTTGTACTCAGCTTCGGGGACCAAAACAAGTGGAAGATATATGTTTTTATATTGAATTCTAGACAGATCAGTCAATGTTTAAATGTGAAATGAAATATGAAGCCAACAGGGAAGTGCCAAAAGTGCAGTTTCTTTCCTTCTTCTTGGGACTCTCATGTTAAAGTTTAACAAAGTTAAAAAGTATATTTACAGCTTGGTACACAAAACAGTTTTGGCCTCTGTGGATAATTTCCTCCTTCCCAACAAATTTATGGGTTGGGAATTTTTCACACTGATTATACGTTCTGCATCCATAAGTCCACTACGGTCTGATTGATGCAAATTTCATCATAGAGTGTGAGTCCAAAGGTTCGTGCTGTTGTTCGCATGGATGGCGATTTTTTTGTGAGTGTATGGACTCGTCTGCAGAGACTTTGCACTACAACACATCAGCGGCACTTATGCAGAGGGAAGAAGACTTCAGAGAAATAGAACAAGAATAGAACAACAGAACTTGGCCGTCACATCTCCAGGTGTCTGTGTCTTTATCCACAGCAGAGTATAAGGCTTCCAGCCTGCATTTGTGCCTTTTGGAAGCATTTCTCATGGAGTTATGTGACAGGATATCTACCGTAAATTATCCTGCTCCATGGTGGAGACCTTAAAAGAAGATTGTGCTTTAGTTTAAAGTACTCGAGTTTCACTCTCCTGTTCATCTGTTACTTGGGGCTGGGCGGTACGGTGGTGCGATGGTTAGCACCAGCTAGAAGGTCCTGGGTTTGAATCCAGACTGCGTCTGTCTGTCTCTCGCCTTTGCGAGATGCACATGCAAATGTACAAATACTGCAATACTTTTGTCAGTGGGACACAGGCTCAGTCACCTCCATGTTAGACACTGACTTAATGCATTTAGAAGAACATTTCTGAGATAACCATTTTAGGAAACAGAAAGCTTGAATGGGTTCCCAGTTCACCTTCAGTGCAGGCTCAAAGAAAAGCATCAAACATCAAACACAAGAGGCAACATCCACCTGTAGCCTGAAGCTCAGGACCAGAGCCAAATCAGCACAACATGCTGAGCATTCAATAAACAAACAGCGCCTGAAAAAGCTGATAAGCAGTCAAATGAGGGAGTGCCACCTTTTTCTTTTTTTCTACACAGTTTTGGATTAGAGGATGTAACCAAACAAGTGGAAAAGTAATCTAGTAATGAATGTGCCAAAGACACTACAGCACCATGACAGGCTCAAAACTCGAGCCTCATCTTCACCCCACCCTTCTTCCTGAGGCCGTGCTCCCTTGACAGATTAACTGAGCCATTCGGGAAGCCC
>NW_005187539.1:1207290-1227076 GCF_000239375.1 Pundamilia nyererei | reverse complement strand
AATCCTGTGAAAATATCAGTAAGAATATCTCCCAAACTGTCACCCTGTCCACTACACGCGAGGTGTTTACATGTGCTTGTCTGTGAGCGCTAAAGGCACCCACACTTTCTTTCCAGAATTGTGAATTGTGATAAACCTTGCTCAGGCATTTTCATTGGCCTGAGGTGTCAGACTGCACACTTCCCACAAAGTTATGCACGTGCACTCTACGCTGCACGCGTGACAGTGTTTGTCAGCATCTTCAGGCTCTGCTCAAACACGTCCAGGACAGAAGACGACAACCCAACAGAACACATGCAGTAAACCTTTCAGAGGGCTTGCCGTCGGTTATTGGACCATCAACCATTCCCATTTATATTAACAATTACATATTTTATGAGTAATGCAGTCTGCTGTGATGATTTTCATCCTCCAAGCATCCACCGAAGAGGACAGGCCCGCACAGGCTACAACCGCCTGTTTGCGTTCGACCCATGAGAAAACTAATGAGCAGGGAACCAGTTTTTCAAGTTAGGAAAACTCAACTGTTCCTCAGCACATGCAAAGTCTGATTGTGTCACATTAACTAAATATTTAACCTAAAATAATTTTATAGATATATGAGACAATGTTGTCATTATGAAGTTGACTGAACTCATTGAGAATTGTGCTGTGCCAGAACGATCATGTTGTTGGGATAGCGGTAAAGCCACATCGGGTTAGGCCGACACATACAGCGTAGGAGGAGCGCCTGTGCTAATATTTGAGCTGCTGCAGCCACAGACACCAGCATGTTAGGAGTGTGAACGACACAAAAGACAAAATGACAGCAGGAAGTGTAAATAAAAACTGGAGTGACAGTGTCACCAAACACGATGCTCTGACTCACACAGCCCGAGGATCAAAAGTTGAGGTGTTGAAAAGAAGGGTCAGAGGAATTCAGCAGTGTGGGGATATTTTGGCTGTTTGAAGCCTGGCAAAGAAGCTGAGCAGCCCGCACTCCACACTGCATCAAAGTTTCCACAAAGGCAGGATATACTGTGGCAAGACACGATGCCAGTAAAGCAGAGTCGAAAATGTCGACTTTAAGTGGCTCATTAAAGTAATTGACCCTCATTATCAACTCCACAGACGGCACTTTCCTAGCTATACATGGAGTGGAGAGAGACAGCTGAACAGCTGGGTCACGCTTCACTACCATATCTGCTTGTTGGTTAAGTCACACATCTGATCCATATGAGGCTGACTGCCCACTTGAATTAAGACAGCTTGAATCTGCGCAAAATAAAGGATATAGTGCGAAGACGGCTTTTTTATTTAGAACTGATTTTGTATTAATGACTAGCTTATTTATTTGGAAGAGACCAAAGAATTCAGTTGAGCATTTTCTTGTGTTCTTTTGTAACACTTGAAACATTTAACTGGTCATAAGAGCACACTGACACTTTTATGTCAGAGTGCTCTTATTTAGTGCCGCATCTGTACCTATGACATTTATTATAAATACATCATTTTGTACAGTATATTTAACATGTTCAATTCATAAAGTTTTTGTTTGCATTTCATTCTCTCACCCACTCAGATAAAAGCTATTGTTAAGCCAACTTTTCTTCTCATTGGCGGACCTTCAAAATTAAAGTTCGAATACCAGGTGGGCGGGGCTTCTGTGCTTACAGCCACGGCAGTATGCCAGAGATGATCATACTGGGGAGCAGAAACCAGAATGTCAATGACACAATAGCTCATTCAGCTCACAATCCATCTCTATTCACAGGCTTTCTGCCTGCAAACTGGCAAATATGACCTTGACTGCAATTTCGTGAACACCCATTAATGATGTCTGGGTGCATGTTTCTCTAAAAATCTGGCCAATACTCTGGGAACAATTCTTCTCTATTGTGGACGGACACCTCGCCATGGCATAAACTGCCTCAAATGGACGATTTAGAGCAAACTAAAGCCTCAGCTTTGGTTTGTATAGGAGCTAAATGTTTTCAGCTTTGGTTCATATAGAACCCACGATTTGAAAATAATATATTAGAAAAGCATTCACCCCAGAAAACACAATATTATTTTTGAATATGTGACATTTCTTAAAGCCTAAGCTAACTTATTCAGTTTATTTGTCAGAGGTATTCTGTTCAGAGGAAGTCGTCTCTCCACTCTGTCAGGGTTTTTGGCTTTCTATGGGATTAAAAGAAACAATCTGAAGACGTTATCTTGGACATCTTTCACCACTTTCATAGAACAATGAATGACCACAAGCAAAACTAAGTACCCACACACTAAATGTGGATGCTTTTATAGCACCAAACACTACCAAGCTGTGTCCCATGAGTGTCAGTGATAAGTATGGATGCTGACAAGACTGTACTCTTATTTAGTGCCATTATTGATTCTGCTTACAAGTAGTCTTCTAAGATAATATAAAATTTATACAGGTGGGGAGATGCTCTACTGCAATAATTCTGACATCATTCTTTGCAAAAGAAATTGTCCAAAAAACATAAAAGGAAGTGATCATTTCTCAGGAATGTGACTCTAAAACAAAACTGGAACTGGCTTTTGATTCCGAGCATCCAGCATATAATGATGTAATGCTGAAGACACGATGGAGGAAAGAAAAAATGCACTAATTCCTGGAAGCTTGACTATAGTCTGTACTGCACATTACGTGGAAAAGTGAGCTCAAATATGTGGCTTCAATCATGCTTGATGCCTGAAAGCTTCATGCTCACCTGCAAGACGACTGGAGAACATTAATGTCCCCATCAGCATCCAAGGCAGAGGGCGTCTGCTCTGTGACTCAAGATTATGACTGAGATTTAAATGCTTTTTAGATACAAGGTAAGCAGGCTTCTTGTTAATAATCCAAAAATGCTTTAAGTGGAAAAAAACAAGAAACTGAAACATAAAAACAAATGATTGTGTTTATCGGTTACATATGAACTACGCAACCCTGACTCAGTATTTGAGGTTACTTTGAAACATAATGGGATAACCCTGCAGACAGAACGTCCACTCACTCGATCATGTGATACGTTTTGTAACTTCCCTCTGGTTGAAGTCACGCTGCAATGCTTCTCCTAGGTGTTCCTACTTCGTCACGCCTTTTCTGGTAACAGATTACATGCCACATAAGGACTGCGCACTGTTATGAAACATGTTGATTTGACTTCCTGTGCCAGATCAAAACACTAAATCACTATCAGTTCTTTCATTTCTATTGCATTATTGATTCAAGTGGACCATTGAACTACCCAGTTCTGAATACTTGGCACAATCTAATAGAAGAGTCAGCCAGGGAATGCAGTATCAAATGGAAACCAGCTGACATGATACAAAAGAAAACAGGACCGGCTTGACTCCAAACTGAGATAAGGCAGCAACTGCCAAAAACAATGAATATGTCTAAACTAAACAACGAACCTGGGAAAAAGCCTGCAAATACCTGCTCAGGTGTCAGACTTCTCATTTTGTGCAACACACACATATTTTGCTGCACAAAAACTATTGTTAAATCCAAAAGACAGCAGAATTCCTCTAATATTTCTGACCAATTCATTTTTGTTAAAAACACAAAACACAGTTACTCTTCGCATAGTCGTATTTGGAGGACATACAGTGTCGAAATAAAAAAAAAAACTTAATAAAAATGCTAATAAAAGGCTCCAAGACAAAGTAAAAAAGCAACAATCATTTTGTCAAAGACACTTTTATGTTTTGATTTTCCACTGTAGGGAAGACTAGCAATGCCAAAACCAAAACTAAATAACTTGTTTGTTTTTAAAGGTAGGCAACAATTATTCTAGAAACATTTATATTTTCTGATCAAATTTATTTATTCATTTGCTTAATCTGGTTTTCTTTTATTAAAACACAAAAGGCCACAACTCCTAACATTCGTGAAGCTTAAACTTAAACCTTTATTTAATTATTTTTCTATTATGTTATTATTCTTTTTTTTTTTAAGTTGTTTTTGGCAAGAAACATAAGTTCTTTGAATCGTCGTGGGGGGGAAAAAAGTTTCGCTCTTCTGGCAAGTTCTTACAATGTGGAAAAATCCATGCTGGAAAAACACTGCAGGAGTATTCGCCTGAACACATCTCCAGGGAAACGGTTCGGGAAAACATGTTGGTCACATGCAGCTAATTCTCATAATAACTGTCTCCGTTCTTCAACAACGTGTGTTCTCTGTTTTCTCCTCTTTTTCTTCCCAATTTCCTAAACGCGACATTCCAAGAATTCCTACCCTAACACAAGCTGGAGGAAAAAGAAAAACGGTCTAGATGCTGGACTTCCAGCTGCAGACAAACAACAGTCTCTGCTGTAAAGAGTCACAGCTGCAAAACTTCAACTTTTCAGCGACGGACAGCGAGACCAAAAACAGAGAATGAAATCTTAGTGTGTGTGTAACACAAATATTCTAAATGCGCAGACGTACCGCGACCCTCGGGCATGGGGAGGGATTCCTCTCCTTCAATCCGCGTAATAACGCTGAAGTCTTCCTGTGGGCGACAACCAGGGCTGGGTGTCTTCACTTTCCCGTACCTCGGCTTCACTGTGCAAGGTCTCCACACAGCCTCCTTTTCTCTTCTCCCACGCGAGCCAGTAGGAAGCGCCGCTTCGTGCTCACGTGGATCGCAGGAGTAACAACAACACGAGCCATGTGTGTCCACCCTGTGAGCGCGCGCTACTGCTGAATGGACAGTGACAATGGTTTGGTGTAAACCGCGCCCAAAATGGCAAATTTGGTAGTTTCCCTACTGCACATATTTGTATATGTACACATAGGGAGGCATATATACTCATATTTACCCAGAGAGGTGGGAGCAAACATTTCCATATTAAATGTATTTATATTGCTACATACATGGGGACTGAAACGTCAAAAAATAAATACAGATAACGAACTCTCTGGGTATTCCAGCTTCCTCCCACAGTCCAAAGACATGCAGTTAGTGGGGTTAGGTTATCTTGTTAGTGTAAATTGCCCACAGGTGTGAATGTGAGTGGTTGTCTGTCTCTGTGACAGAACAGCAACCTGTCCAGGGTGAACCCTGCCTCTCACCCCTGGCAGCTGGGACAGGCTCCAGATTCTTAGTCTTTTAATGACATTTTGTACTGCAGACGATGAGATAATCAGTCCTTACAATTTTACTCAGTCTGAAATTGTTCCACAATTTGAAGATTCTGCCCATCTTTACTACTCTGTCCTTCGAAGATGCTCTTTTTATACACGCAGTCATGTTACCGACCTACTCCCATTTAATGAGGAGAAAAATGTTCCTCAGCCTGCTTGTTTTTACTTCTCTTCATTTTTCAGCCTTTAGTTGCCACCCTCCTGAAATTGTAAATACTTTGAAAATTTACCATTTTAGCAAACATTTGATATGTTTTATAAATGGAACTGTGGAAAAAAATGTGTTTATGACATTTGCAAAATATTACATTACATCTTTATTTACATTTTACAAAGGACTACAACAGTTTTGGAATTCAGGCTTGAAGGACTGAATATGACAAAACTAGAAATTTACAAATTCATTCTATTATTCAATTATTTATTTACGTGCATGGTTGGTTTTGTATGAGGTATGACATAGAGGTCATAAAAGTAAAAGAATGTAAAACTCATAATCTAGCACATTTATGGACTTTACTTTTCTGCATTCCTCCTAATGACCAGCAGAGGATGAGGCCTCTGTTTGCAAAATAAACAAACAAACAAATAGATAAATAACTGTTGGCTTTTATTTATGAGCTCAATAAAAACTTTACTGATAATTTTATGTCCTCATTCACTTCTCTTAGTATTATTTGATACAACATGATCTACAGTAAAAAGAGACTATTAAGCAGAATACCCTTTAGGGCATGGCTTTCAATGAAAACCAGTCAAGTCAAGTAGAAACTAATGGAGGCAGGACGGTAAAGAGGAAATAGTAACCGTGGGAAAGAGTAAAGTCCTGTGAATCAGTAACGTGGGTCTAGTGGTGGAAAGAAACAGTACATTTATTCAACCACTGACTTATAAGTGCAGTTTTGGGGTTTTTTGTTAAGTAGTACTTTTTAAGCATTTGTTGATGTTTATGATTGTGCAGTATTTTAACATGAAAGTTAATAAGTGATTATATTTGTGGATATATACTATGAAACAACCAGCAGCACGGTGGTGCTATACTTAGCACAGTTGGCGCAGGGCGAGGGTTTGAGTGTTTCTGTGGGGAGCTTGCATGTCCTCTGCACAGCTTTTCTCTCAAACTTTGTGTCCAAAATATAGTGCTTTGTGAGGGCTTATCATATTAAGTAAGACTAATATTATCTAAATTTTGTCCATTTCCATAAATGCTTAAAAAAACAACTTCCACTTCGTTAAAACTCGTGTAAGCTTATATTAAGCTCAGTATGTGCTGCGTTATGAAGCCACAGAAGTGGCTGTTGCCTCAGGCACAAACAATAATTACTGACATACAGTGGGGCAAAAAAGTATTTAGTCAGCCACCGATTGTGCAAGTTCCCCCACTTAAAATGATGACAGAGGTCAGTAATTTGTACCAGAGGTACACTTCAACTGTGAGAGACAGAATGTGAAAAAAAAATCCATGAATCCACATGGTAGGATTTGTAAAGAATTTATTCGTAAATCAGGGTGGAAAATAAGTATTTGGTCACCTCAAACAAGGAAAATCTCTGGCTCTCACAGACCTGTAACGTCTTCTGTAAGAAGCTTTTCTGTCCCCCACTCGTTACCTGTATGAATGGCACCTGTTTGAACTCATCATCTGTATAAAAGACACCTGTCCACAGCCTCAAACAGTCAGACTCCAAACTCCGCCATGGCCAAGACCAAAGAGCTTTCGAAGGACACCAGGAAAAGTATTGTAGACCTGCACCAGACTGGGAAGAGTGAATCTACAACAGGCAAGCAGCTTGGTGTGAAAAAATCAACTGTGGGAGCAATCATCAGAAAATGGAAGACATACAAGACCACTGATAATCTCCCTCGATCTGGGGCTCCACGCAAGATCTCATCCCGTGGGGTCAAAATGATCATGAGAACGGTGAGCAAAGATCCCAGAACCACACGGGGGGACCTGGTGAATGACCTGCAGAGAGCTGGGACCAAAGTAACAAAGGTCACCATCAGTAACACACTACAACGGCAGGGAATCAAATCCCGCAGTGCCAGACGTGTTCCGCTGCTGAAGCCAGTGCATGTCCAGGCCCGTCTGAAGTTTGCCAGAGAGCACATGGATGATACAGCAGAGGATTGGGAGAATGTCATGTGGTCAGATGAAACCAAAGTAGAACTTTTTGGTATAAACTCAACTGGTCGTGTTTGGAGGAAGAAGAATACTGAGTTGCATCCCAAGAACACCATACCTACTGTGAAGCATGGGGGTGGAAACATCATGCTATGGGGCTGTTTTTCTGCCAAGGGGACAGGACGACTGATCCGTGTTAAGGACAGAATGAATGGGGCCATGTATCGTGAGATTTTGAGCCAAAACCTCCTTCCATCAGTGAGAACTTTGAAGATGAAACGAGGCTGGGTCTTCCAACATGACAATGATCCAAAACACACCGCCCGGGCAACAAAGGAGTGGCTCCGTAAGAAGCATTTGAAAGTCCTGGAGTGGCCTAGCCAGTCTCCAGACCTCAACCCCATAGAAAATCTGTGGCGGGAGTTGAAAGTCCGTGTTGCTCGGCGACAGCCCCAAAACATCACTGCTCTCGAGAAGATCTGCATGGAGGAATGGGCCAAAATACCAGCTACTGTGTGTGCAAACCTGGTAAAGACCTATAGTAAACGTTTGACCTCTGTTATTGCCAACAAAGGTTATGTTACAAAGTATTGAGTTGTATTTTTGTTATTGACCAAATACTTATTTTCCACCCTGATTTACAAATAAATTCTTTACAAATCCTACCATGTGGAGTCATGGATTTTTTTCCACATTCTGTCTCTCACAGTTGAAGTGTACCTCTGGTGCAAATTACTGACCTCTGTCATCATTTTAGGTGGGGGAACTTGCACAATCGGTGGCTGACTAAATACTTTTTTGCCCCACTGTACCTGGTATTAACTCTCCCTCCTTTATGTTGGAGATGTTTTTGGCTCCAGGGCTGCCCAACCCTTTGGACCTACACAGCAGTGTACCACTATGACTCAGCTCTTAAGGAGATGTACAATTTGGATCAAGTGCAAGACCAGTCAGTAGGCCAGTGCTCCACCACTACGGTCCAGACTGAAACTTCTACACCTAACTAGCCTCCAAAGATAGCATGGTAAGTATAGAACAAAACACAAGCAGAAAGGGGTCAAAGTTGAAAAGCTGGTCATCTAAAACCTGTAAACAGATTCATAAATGATTATTACAACTGTAAAATTCCTTAGGGATGTTATTAAAAAATGCAAATCATTTTAAAACTACTTCATATAAGTCACTGCGATACTGACCTAATTACTGAGTAATAATTGGTCTATAACTTTCCTTCTAAGCTCTCATTTCATGAAACACTAAAACTGAATTGATAAGAAGTTTGATGATAACAGGTAGTAAATATCAATTAGCTATGGGTGTCTTGCTGTTAACAGTAAAATATGGAATTATAGTGAAATGTTTGCAGCCTAAATAAAGCTTGTTAAAACATACATGATCTCTCTCTGCTCAACTGTCTGTTGCCCTTGTGGCTTATTCACTACCCTTATAGATATGACTTGCAGGATTAGCCCCATGTTTACTGTTCAGGTTAGTATTCAGTGAGTTTCCACAAGAAGACTGCAGAAACATCTGACAGATTTCAGCAACACTGTAGCTGCCAATTTGCTTTTTTCTCTTTTGTTAAAAAACCCCTTTATCGTGAAATTAAGCATCACATTACCTCGGTAAATGAAATAACAAAAAGCATCTGATCATGACTCACTTTTGACCAAAGGCTACTTTGGTTTGGTTTGTTTCTGCAGACCTGTAATATATTTGAGGTTTTAACCTCGCGGTCCTCACTGACTTTGAGACTTCCTCAAACACCACCATGCCAAAACTTCTTTGGTTTTTTCCAACATGTCTAAACAGCCATGAGATGGACTGTTACATAATGTGGTACACGCATTCATGCCGCTCAGAGGAGTGATCCTGATGACTTCCACTGATCTGCTGCTTTTGTCTTTCAGTAAAAAAAAGAAAATTAAAAATGACTGAAAAGTTACGCCAGCAGCCCCTTGCACCCAGAATGTGGCCTTCCTTCCTTTAGAACAACATTTAAAATATACATAGACAAAATAAAGAAATAGCCCTAAAACATTTTGTTTCTATAACATGTCATATCTTTTTGAGAAGCACAGATTAAGCTACCTTCTTCAGTGCTGCTGTACTCGAGCTGTGTTTGAATTACAGCTCCTGGGTCGTTGCTGCCCATTTAAATAGTGCTGACCTGTTAACTGGACTGCACCATGTTTCTCTGGCAGTGGGGGCAGTGGTGATATTTTATCCTTTGTTTGCTTTGTTGATCTTCGGCAGCTTAAACTGACAGTGTTTGTTTGTTTGTTTCAATACTCATGTCTTAGTTTATCCTCCTTTTGTGTCTTAGTAAGGTTGTGTTGCTGGATTCTTTCACTTGATGCTTGAGGTAGATTTTGGCCTCAAATTATTATCAAATAGTGTCATATTAATTTTATGTCAGTAAAATTTAAAACATTTTTCAAAATCTCCTGTACATGAAAAAGTCTACTTGGTCAGAGGGAATTATGCTGCACGTTAACAGATGACAACCACCAGAATCAGGAGGAATCATCCTCTGGAGAGGATGCGCTCACTGACAGCATCGTCAAGCCATGATTGTCTCATGACAGATGTAAACACAGTGATGTCTGTGATACTGGTCAAATACTGGAAGTCACTCCGTAACGCCTCAGCAAAACCAATCGCACCTCTAGGACGGTGACACTTCCTCAGGATTACAGTTACTCAAGTTGCCTGCGACTTGCTGTCACTTCTACTTTGCACATGATTATTTACGTCAGCCTTCTCATGAACCTGCAGGGAGACTCTTTTGTCTAAGCTTTGACCAGATAGGACATCCTGTTTTATTCAGCGCCAGACACACATTCAGTTTCACTGCCATCGTACGCCCTGTTTGAGTTCATCCAAATTCAGAACTGTGTGACTTTAAACACAAAGGACATTTTAGTTTCACGCATGCCTTCCTGACAGCATCGCTTCATTTCACTGCACTATTCAAAGCAGCTGTTTGAAAGATTAGGAAGCATTGAGACATTTCTTTGCTGCATCATTACTGGCTAAAAATTTTAAATTCCAAGTTGGAAACTGGGCTCAGTACTACATATGAATGACATACTTGCCAAAATATGTCATTGATATTTTAAGGCTGCTGAAAAAAACACTGCCTTTGCTGTAACGTTTTGTCAAAATATATCCAACAAATGAAAAACACCCACATCAAATCCATCTGTAAAGCACATTACCATACATTCTTAAAATAGCCTTGCATATTCACCAGAAAGAAAGAAAGAAAGACAAAAAACTGAAGGGTTGGCCCCGCCCCCTTTAATGCAACATTAGTTATAAAACTCTCCAGCACATGTGCAGTGACCCCCAGCTGCACATGTTCCTCCTCCCTGAATGAGATCATCAAGTTTGTCTCTTTGGTATTGTCTCAAGTTCAAGTTTGAACGTTTTAGGGCTCAAACATTAGCATTAAATAATTCATTAAAAATGAAAAACATATTAAGAATATTTAGTTTAGTTTTACTTTGTCAGTAATCATTCAAATGATATCAAGCACATCACTAATGAGTTGCTGATACTTGAATTCAATGAAAAAAAATGACACAAGTGCTCCATTCAAGATAAGAGGATTATCAGCCAAACGCATAAAAAGTAACGGAAAAAGTGCTGATAAGCACAAGAACCGGACAGTTTACTTTCATGAATATGTTAATGATGTGTTGCATCTTTGCTTAAAGGTTTACGATCATGTTTTACATGTAAAATGTGAAGTAATTTTAACTCGGGTGTAGAGATAGCTTCTTTTTTCACTGCCTGAAATTACAAATACTAAAAGTAAAAGTACCTTAAAACCACATTTGAGTGCATGTGAGAAACGCATCGCGTTACTGTGCAAACTGTTAATCAGAAGCAGCTTTACAGACTCTCCTGTTATTATTGTAAGTACATAAAAAACGCTAAGCAAGAGCACGCAGGCGCGAACGCGCGTAAACAAAGCCTGATGCAGGATGCGCAGCGCAAACACGTGTATGGCCTGAACATTGCGACACAGCACATTTGTACGGTTCCTCCCCGCAAATTCCTATAAGGAGTTGCGACTTAAGAGGAAAACCCTCCAGTTTCACTTTACGGGAGGAAGGGGAGTGGGTGCACAGAATCATTACACAGTTCCTAGAAAGAGATGCACCGAGTCGGGCGGGAGTCCCTTCTATGAGGAGAGATCGTCGCCGAGCTTATGAGCAGCACTCTGGTCTAACCCCCCAGCTTCGTGTGTCCGCTCTTGGGTGATTCCGGTGAAAACAAGAGAAGAAACATTTTGGGGGCAGGAAAGAAAAACTTCCATTTCCATCAAAATGCCCCATTCGGTTTCGTTCCTGTTGTATCAAACACGACCCCTCCTCTACTTGTCTCCCTTTCCCTCTGCACATTCCTGCACTAACAAAATAAAAACACTGCCGGATCCCCTAGTGTTGGAATCCCACCCCTCGGGCTGGATGTGGAGAAGAAAAGAAACCTTGTTTTTCACGGTCGGGAGACAACAACAGAGGACACGAGCTCCGGAAACACCGACAGAGAGGGAAACATTTACAGTGACAGTATGAAACAATGAGGCATACTGCTAAACTACAAACAAACAAACAAATGCACGAAAGCGGTGATAGGCGCACATGTAGATTTCAACCACAGAGAAGTTACTTACGCATAAACTCCAAGCAGGCGAGACATTTCCCCAAAGCGAGCACAGACCCCTGCATGGACATTTCTCACACAGATTACAGATGCTTTTAACTAAGGGGGGGTAAATCTAACAAGTTTTGCGTATGTTTAAACCGTTCATCCTGTCCCTGCAGCCCGGTCCTTCCACTCCAAAGTCCCTGCAGCTTCACAGCTTCATGAGCTCTCAGAAAGAGGATTGATTCGGGTCAGCGAAGTTTCCCAACCCCCTTACCCAGCAAAATAAATGGGCCAACACCGATGCCAGCCGCCTGCTGCTGGGGTGGCACTGGCTCTGCTGCCAGGGGATTGGTTATTCTGTGTGCTCGGTCAGTGGTGGGCACTGGGCCTGGGACAGAGAAGAACACAAGAGATGGAAGAAAGAAGAGAACGAATGGCACATGGAGACCTAGTTTGAGAGAGGCCTTGGATAGATTTGCAGAGTTGAGAAGGTTTGGGTCACTCAGGTTCGCTGCAGGGATTTTAGATCTGGAATTTGAGTCTTTGTGTTAAAGTCAGACTCCTACTCAAGTCCAAAAGCTTTAGCATCAAAATATTGTCAAAGTACCTAAAGATCTTAACTATTGATTCACTGTATATCACACTTTTATGTTGCAGCTGGAGTTTTATCTACACTGCTCAACAAATCATGGGAACATCACAGCACAATACAAAGTCAGTTACACTTCATGGATAGCAGTGATTCCACATCACCTGCTTTGGTGCAAATCAAAGTGTCAACAACAGCAAAACTTGCATACCATGTTCAGGTTTGAACCTGCCCCAGACATCACGAGCAACGGGTGAATCTGACTGAAAAAAGGAGGACACCACACCTCGTAGGGTAGCCACTCTGAAGCCATACTTTAAATCATTCTGCTTTATAATTCAATAAAAAAAAAGGGGGCATAATTTATAAAAATTAACATAATATGGTGTTAAATAAGGTTTGAAACTGGTGACACAAACTGTTGACCTATCAGAGTGCTCATAAATTGAATAAAAAGTCATTTTCCTAGAGACAATTTGGCTTCTCTTTAAAACAAAACAGTTAATCAAAGTGTTTTTTAAACCACCATCTGTAAAGGAAGTTAATTGAGGAAACAGGTGCTGGTGGATGATTGTGTAGCTTTAACAAAATATAAGTATTGTATCCTTCACAACTGCTGATATTACAGTTACTTTCCAGGCATGTAAAATCCTGAGTTTCACAAACCTGTATGCTGGGTTTTTGCTTCCAAGAAGCCTTTAAATTCGTGGAACTGGTATCCCAAACTAAAACCAGAGTCCTGGATTGTATTTCATGTCTCACAAGTATGTGAAAACAGCTCCACTCCCACACAACCCCAGTGCAGCCCTGTGCTGTTTTTTTTTTTTAATCTAAAAGGCTGTTTAAGAAACCTCCCTTCCCAGCTGCTTCCTTTATGACAGAGCTGTCTTCACAGGTTTCGGGTCACGAGGTTTCTGCTTCTCGCCTATTTGACTTATCACTCTAGTGATCTGGTGAAAACAAAAGGTGACATAGGGTCACAGGGGACTGATAAGAAGAAAGAGGTCAACATCGTTGAGAGTTTCTTTTTATTGTTCAATGCATGGCCACACACATATACTGGTTTTCTTTTGCACAGTGCAAGATGGGACAGTCACTATGGAAATGGTGATGTAGATGGGGTACATTTTAGGAGTTTACAGGGGTCCCACCTTCCTCAGGGAAAAGCCAGCTAGCTCCTTCTCTTTTCTTAGCCTCCACAACGACTAGCTACAACATGAGGCCAATCGGCTTCTAGCTACCCTCCTCACACTAACGTTACACCTCGATAAATAGATTCTAGGCTCCTTTTAATTTTCAGAACTGAAGGTTTGTTTACTTGATCCACGCACGACAGCAACCCCTTTCTTTTCCCTTAAACATTCTTGCATATATCATTCAGATTTAGCTTAGAAAAAGCAAAATAAACAACATCATTTGGGTACAAAAATAAAATCCAAATTAAAACCTTTAACAGGGCAACGCCTGTCATGTGTTTTTTTTTTCCTTTTCTCATAATGAGATAGCACAATACATAAGTCACTGGTCACAAAAGTACACTGCAAATAAAGAAAAACAAAAACCCCAAAAAAAGCCACATAGGAAAGAAACCACTCGCAGAGAAGTCTTCCTCAACCCTTCCTAGAGGCTGACGAGCTACGAGATGAGGGCTGGAAGCCTCGAGCGTCAGGTGAACAGAGCACGTTTTCTCTGTCTCGAAGCTGTCGTCATACAGCCTTGACTTTACAAAAAACACAGCCCCACCAGACTCGCACATTCTTGACCCTGCTTCTCAAATACAGACTGAAGGGAAAGGGGAAAAAGGGAACGGAAATCCAAACCACTGCTCTAAATATCTATATGGATTCAGCTTGAATGTGTTTGTGTGCTCGCCGTTTCTCTCAACACGTATGTACTCGTTTGCTAACATATACAGTGTATTCCTGGTTAGGGAGTGAACCAGGGGCACTTAAAATTGTGTAGCGTCATCCCGCCATTTCCTCACCCCGACCACTAGGGGTCACTCTTTATGTTTAGGATTAGGAGTGGGAGATCTGCTGTTTCTTATAGCGTCGTTTCGCCCGCCTTTCTCTTTTTTTAGTTACTTTTAAAAAAAACATTTTTTTTTAACTCCACTATTCACTTTTCCAACCCTCTAAGCTTTTTAACTCCTCGATCCAGCTTTCTTTTGAGTTGTTTTTTTGCCTTTGGAGACGCAGATACACACAGAGCAAAAGAGTGGGAGAAAGAGAGAGGGAGCAAGTGTTGTGATCGATCAGCTGTTCGCAGCGCCGACAGCTGCTCCCCTTTTGACCTCTCAGCCAATCTCCTTCCACTGACGGTAGAACTCCACGATGTTCTTCAGCTCCATACCTGCTGAGCCAGCCGCCTGGATCGCCGCCTGGTGGAGACAAACGAGGCACGAAGATAAAAACAAAGTATTTCTCAAATTTGTACATTTTTAAGCTCAGTAGGCAGAACTTGTCCACAGTCTGCAAGCGGTGACAAAACTTGTCACCTTCTCAGACCAAAAATAAACTTCACCCACAGACCGAGTGAGTTAAACACACTCTTGCAAGACAGAGTTTTTCCCCTAAATGTTTGCTTCAAATATGCTGAACCCTTCACTTCTCATTTTAGTATTGCCCAGACTGAGGTAACATCCTATGGGCTTCCTGGATGCAGACTTTTTAATGCATTTCTTTACGTTATCATTTTTTATGTTCTTTTTCTATTTTTTGTTCAGCTTTTGGTTTTCCTTTGTTTCCTGCACCACCTCTGCTCCATCTGTTAGCAGTGGTAGATGAGGTGAATGTGGGATGGTGTCTTTGAGGTCAAACTTTCCAGACATTTGTAGCAGATGCAACTATAGTATAAATCTTAGGTGACTTCCTTCTCGAATTACCGCATTCACAAGACTTTCAGAAAACTTGACCTCTGACTTGAGGTTGAGTTCACTGAGATTCAAATACATCCGAGATCTTTAGCAGATACACCTTTGGTATCAATTTGAAGCTCCTATGTCATTCTCGAGTTAACGCAATCACAAATGCCGCGTGCCTGCCCACAGAGGTGACGACAATAGCCTTTTATGGCTGAGCGGTAAAAATTACAACCAAGTCCGACTCCTTTGAAGCAGAAATATTTGAAAATTAGGAGTGACTCAAGACTTTTGCACAGTGCTGTACCTTGGAAAATACTGATCCGTGTTTAACAGTGATGAACACGAAGCAGTGAAGACGGCACTGAAGCCAAAAGAGCAGAAACTAAAGGTGGGAAAGCTCCTGAGTGCTCGTGTCTGTGAGATAAAACATACAGCGAGTTACTGACCTTCATCGCTGCTGACCGAGAGCAAAGCTCCTCTACTTCATGGCCTGTAAGAATGGTCACCATACCGGCTGTATCTTCATCTCCGTTGCTCTGGGAGACTGTTAGCTGACGGCAACTATCCACCATCTTGTACAGATGCCTAGAAACAAGAAAACTGGGTCAGTCAAGCTGGAAGTCATATTCACGGGAACAAATAAGGCGTCAGCAGAAGGGAAGTAGAGCTCACCAGGCTTCGATGTCCTGCCGCTTCAGCTTATCTCTCTCAAAACTTCGACCCGACTCCTTCTGGCAGCGGATGTATCTACAGAGAAAGAAAGAAATACGATTTAAAGAGAGTTTTTATTGAGAAATGTTTCATCTCACAACTTAACCCACCTGTTGCCTTTACGAAATTCAGACTCCAGGAAGCGGATTCCATCCCTCGCACCAGCATTTTCCTTCTTTAACCTGTCAAGTCCATCAATCACTAAAAGAAAAGGGGAGTCCAGATTAAACACCTGGGCAAACAGCAACTCCAGCGCTCAGAAGGTCTGGAGCTTGATTCTGACTCGTACGCTTTGAGCAGACGGCGAATCATAAATGAAGCTAGAACTGAGCTCATTTAATTGTTGTTGTATTTTGTCTCTCTGCGAGTCAGTGAACAGCGACGGGGAGTGCACGGGGGTGGTGCCAGGGGAACAATGTGCCGGCCAGAGATGATTTACTCCACGTGGAATGCAGGTATGCACCCAAACCAATCAGTGACTGGGTCACCCCAAACTGGCACATGTGACCTACTGCTGCTGTCTAGTGTCATTAGTCAGGAAGCAGCTCGGTACACACTAAATAAACCAGAGCTGTCATAACCACTAGTGAGTATTTTTTTTTTTTTAGGGCAACAAATAATTATAAAAGAATCTATTTCCTGTTAATAATCAGTTAATTTTTTTAGGCTAGAAGAAGTTATAAAATAGTGAAGATTGCTTGTAATGTTCAAGAGCCTCAAAAATAACAAGACAAACCAGCAAATACTGATTTTAGAAGTTGTTTGAAATCTTAAATTGATTTTCACGGTGACTGATAATAGGTTTATCAGTTTGTTTCAGCACCACTCATTCCTTTCACAATCTGTGTTACGTTACATGTTACAGCCTGGCTCTAAATTTATGTATTTATCACCTCAAAATTCTACATACAACATCCCATAATGACAAAGTGAAAAAGGTTTGCTTCATGTTGTTGCACACAGTGGCCTTTCTGTACAAAGTCTGTATGGGGAAATGAAAACTCGCCTCCATCTGTGACAAACTCGCCCACAAAAGGGGAAAAAAAGCAACAAGACTGTGTTGAAAATATGTTTAACCTCACTTAGTAAAGAAAGAAAAAAGAAAGAAGAAGAAAGAAAGAAGTGAGGCTTCATTTCCTAAAACTTAAATACATGTTTGCTTATAGAAAAACATGAACACACATCGACTTCTAAGTAAGGTAACACAGACTCTTCATCTTCACCAACATGTGGATCAGTCGTGTTTATGAGCACAGGCCAGTTTCTGAGCCATGAAAAATCCTCCTCTTAACAACTTTTGGACTTGATTAACTTTATTAATAACCGATTTAAACTTGCATGTTTGTGCTAATCAGGATTTTCTGCAGGTGTCACCAATATATAGTTTTAAATATGTATTTTATGACTAAAAATATTACATTAATACCAAAATATAAAAGGGATCAGTTCTTTCCTGTATTCCCAGCCGTATGCAGGAATAATTTCCAATAATAACAATAAGAATAACTGAAATGAAAACAATCTAAAGCCATAAGAAATGGACGACTAGACTATTTTTAGTTAAATAGTTTTTGTTAAAATCTACATTTGCCTGTTATCACATTTGAGATACTGACAAAGTCTGGGAAATTAACACTGAAAATACCTACAGCAGGTGAGGGAAAATATTTAAGACTTTGTTTATCGGTACAGAAAAAAGGTTTCAACTCTTTCCCCCGTAAACACGACATCTGACAACCTTTTTGCTTTAGAAGCCTGAAAACGCAAACTGTTCAGTTCAGAAAAGAGAAACCAGGATTACCCCTACGAGGGATCTGAGAAGGAAAGCGTTAAGACAACCTGATATTTTTCCTGCATAATCTTGGCCTCGGGTCCAATTCTAGCAGTGAGTAACATTGTGCGAATTTATGGAGAGGCTTTTAAGACTTATTTTTTTATAAAGGATTAGGTTGAGACTGATATTTTGCTCTGTCATCCTATGAAGCACAATCACTGAACAAGAGAAAGATCCCTGTAAATCCATTAATCCCCACCACCTATGTGGGGAAATGGTACAAACAGCAGCTGTGTACCGCTGTTCCAGACAAAAGATGCCACAGTGCACTGACCTGTTCGTGGGATGATGATGATAAAGCAACCGCTACCAGCCAGCTGCCGGATGAGGTTCAGATGCTGGCACAGAGCAGCTGTGTCTGGCACCAGGTAGGGAGACATGGATGACTGGGCTTTAGGCTGCTGAAGGCTGCCCTCTAGCTGTGACACCTCCAACTGCAAGGAGAGGACAGAAGAAAGGAACCCAACTCGTTATGATCTCTAATTAAATTAAGAAGCGTGTAGATTTTATTTTAACATGTATTGTAGTCAGTGATGGATGCTTGTAGTATAATAAACAATGTCACTCCTTGCAAACTTTCTCTTCTCAAGATTTCTCCAATAAATTTTATGAACATTTTGTCACAGCTGATAAAAGATAATTACATTCTGATGACACTGGTGCACATGGCATTCGATATACTACATAATGTATTTACTATTGCTGCATGTCTCCCCCCGCCCCCTGTTGGTTACCTGTATATCACTAAGCTCTGTGGTCTGGCCTTACAAACTGGAAGCTACCAAACGTGAGCAGGAGGTTGTCTCTCATGGCCTCTCCTGCCTTCAGTTTGTTTTTGTATGATTTAGAGTCCTTTCTGATGGACTCAGTGGTCATATTTTCACAACTTTATTTCTATTAGATTTAGATCTAATGTTTGTTTACGTCAGAGACAGGAAATTTGCAGCGGAGTGGTCGGAGTTGCTTCCTTTCTTCTTGTTAACTTTGGCAGGCCAATCAGGCTCATGTTTTATGTTAATGGTGGATTATTGTTAATTACAGCTGTTTTTTTCTTGGTTATCAACACTCTGGTTGATTATGTTGACCCTCTTTTGCAGTAAACCTTTCAGAACACTTTGTGTGTTTTTTTCATCACTAAAGAGGGAGGCTGTTCTCATATCCAGCACTTCTTAGAGACGCACACGTTCTCTTTGAGCAGGTCCTATGATGCATAAGCAGCAGCAATACTCTCACTTGCAGACAGTTGTTTTTTAACCTAAAATGAAAACTTAATAATTAAACCAATCATTAACCAATTAGTAAACATCACCATTTCATGATTTGTTAATTGTAAAGAAACTATAATTAACTATATTTATAATACCATAATTAGTCATCAATTTACCGTGTATTAGGGATTGTTATAAAGCGATAACAACACAGAGTCAGGGGACAGTAACTAAAATAAAAACCTGTAGTCGAAGCTGGGCCATGTCCCTCATTAATCGATTTCGACGAGCCTCCTCTTCAGCCTGGACAAACAAAAACAAACAAAGAAAACGGGGTCAATATGTGAAAAAAACAAAACAAAAACAAAAAACATGTTGGGTTCCAGGTCATTATATATTTATTTTATAGGTCATAATAGAAAAACACGTACACAACACCACAGGTTTTTTAAAAATTTTAAACTGTGTAATGACTAAAATGTCAATCACCATGCGAAACTGGGCCTTGGCCTGCTGCACCAGATTATCCTGTTTGGACTGACTAACGCTGGTGAAGATGCCCGCCTCTGGGTTAAAGTGCAGCACGTTGCCTTGGAGACTTGTCAGGAAGTGGCCGAAGCTGCGAATACAACACACTCGTACCACACACTGAAAGAAACACAAAGACAAAAAAAA
>NW_005187539.1:1203602-1207137 GCF_000239375.1 Pundamilia nyererei | reverse complement strand
CAGTCCAAAGTCTGGAAGTATTTAGGTCAGTATTACATGACACTATTTTTCTGTTAATCAACTATTAAGTAATGCTTTCAGCTCTACTTTCAATTACTGAGCTAATTTCATTAAATGTGTAAATCTTCTAAAATTAAACTCTTATTGCATTTTAAGTGATTAATAAAACTGAATCATGTTTTTGTTTGTCTACATTTATTTTTGCAATCTTTGTACACTGTACAATGACCATCCCGGCTGAATCTTTGTCTGTGATCTATGATGCATGGCTGCTCCCCTTGGTGGCGTAGTACATTGATCATGTTGATCATGATAACAGCAGGATGACATAACAACAAGCAAATAATCTGTGCTGCAACACCTCAAACTAGAATTTCTTCTTTGTTTTCTTAAATCCATTTCATATGTTGTTTTTTTCCTACAACATGTGTGGGTATTGTGCTGAGTTTATGTTGTGCTCTCATTGGCTGGTTTGACAGACACAGGTCAAGGGAGCAGTTACATTGTCAGATGGTAATTCTGGATTTCTCATATTGTCTGAATTTTGTCCCTTTACAACATTTTGAACTTCTCTTTGTAGGACTGTTGTTATGAGTCACGGCCAAAGATATCAACACCATTCTTTCACATGTGCCATCTTTTTCCCCACAATAACCAAAATTTCAGTGTTTACCCAGCTCAAGACAATAAATCAGAGACAGACAATTTCCTTTTGCGCCTTCCAGTGTTTTTAGCCTGCACTTAATATGATGTGCATGTATGAGTCTGAGTGCCTGTACCTCTTGTAGGGGACTGAGGGAGGGGTTGCGCCGGGAAAAGTCAAGGCGGCGGTGGGCTACACCGAGAGCAGGCAGGTGTCGCAGAGCCAGATCCTCAGGCAGCAGCAGACTCTGGACCAAATCCGGTCGCTCACACTCATTTAACAACTCTGTCACTTCAGCGTTCAGACTGAGCTCTGCAGCAAGAACACACAAATACAAATTAGTACCGTAAATGTAGACTCAGAGCACACTCACCAGAGTGTTAAAGTCACACAGGGAGATAACTATTCAGTGCGAGAGCTGAGCGTTACACAGTATTGTCAGTAAAGTGAGTGTACAGTACAGGGATGAGATCAGAGCTCAGATGTAAGCACAACAAGAAAAATCACCTAATTGCATTGAAAATAATGTGTTGTTTTAATAACATGTTTCACCGTGGTGACACACTCACAACACACCATTTGTTTTACTGCTTTACATCTCCTGAGCAACCAAGTGTTATTTGGTTTGTGTTTCCAAGAAATAATAATAATAAAGTTCAGCTTGAGAAAAAGTCATTTAAGAGATAATTAGGCTAAGAATAAAGACATGCTCTTGAATGAGGCTCAGAGTGAATAGTAATATCTATAAGATCTAGATTTTAATCTTTAAGGACACAGGAGGAAAAAAATGCCAGAACCTGACTGCTGTTGAGACAAGCAGAAATCTCTGTGCAGTGCAGTCAACCAGTAACTCACCAGCCTCGAGCAGCTTGCTGCCATCTGGTAGCAGGTTCAGCAGCACAGACAGTCGGTTCCACAGGCTTTGGGAACTCTGCAGAGAACACAGATGATCAGTTTGTGAAATACAATCCTGAAAAGCCAGCATTTCGTAAACAAAGCAGGAAAAATCTGTCACCTCACCTGCGCACACATGAGGATAATATCGGTATTTGTCCGTAGCCAGTCAAGAAACACCTTAACAACCTGGATTAACCCCTGATTGGTCATAATCTCCAGTTTCTCTAAGAGGGTTTTTTCACTATGTACTGACTCAGTGCTGTGTTGACTTCCTTCTGAATCAGAGTCCAAGTCTGGTGAATTAGGAAAAATGAGCCAAAAGACAAGCTTGATTAGAACACTGTGAACCCTCTGTGATCAGATGACTGAGCATCATAAAGGGAACACTGATTTTATGTTTTATATAAAACTAATGTTAAACATTACCATTTTCACTGGTTCCATTGGCAGTACCCGGGTTCATTTCACAGGGGGAATCTCCAGGAAGAGGAGGAGGAGGAGGAGGAGGAGGAGTCTCTTGGGAGGGGGGAGCTGAGCTGTCAGTAGGGGTTGGAATACTCGGGGAAGACGAAGCATGAGGCCTTAAAAGCATGTTACTGAATGTTGGCGCCAGGCGAAAGCATCTCTTAGCCTGGAAGAGCTGAGAAGACATGGCCTGCAGGTTACTGCTAATGCTGGAGTCACTGGACATGAGAGGCCCATTGGTGGTCGGAGGGGTGTCGGTGGTATCCCTCTCTCCTGGGTCTTCCTTTGGTTGGTCCTCATCTTCATCATCCTGGTGCTCCCGGGCGTGACCCTCTGAGTTTTCAGAGTTTTCCGTGTCCTCTATGTCTTCTAGGTCTGAGCGAGACTCTTGACTGTTCATGTCTGAATCAGTTTCTACATCAAATGCTGTTCCTCCTTCCTCCTCCTCCTCAGAGCCGCTTCCCCAGCTGCCCTCCTCGCCCAAGGCATCTCTCTTGGGCTCCTTCTTCACAGATGACGAGTTGACTGGCGTTCCTGTTGTGGTCCCACCTGTTGAATCAGCACGGACCCCTCTTTCTTCATCGTCATCTTCTTCTTCTTCTTCACTCTCGAAGCCTTCGCTCAAGTCACTTTCATCCTCTCCGTGACCGTCTTTGCGAGCACAGCGGCGACGGCGTAGTCGAGAAAGGCGGCTGTACTTCTTCTTCTGCCTCTGCTTCTCTTCGTTCATCTTGCGTTGTTCTTCTATGCTGCTGTGCTTGTTGGCTGCAACCCTTTCAGAGCCATCTTCATCCTTATCCTCCTCATCCTCTTGCTCCAGGGAACCATTTTGCAAAGGCCTTTCACCAGAGGGATCTTTCGGTGCAGCGGTCAGATCCTTCATGTCCAGATCGTCTAGATAGAGATAAAAACTGCATCTTAATTTCATTCAAGTTCTTTGAGGATGTTTCTCTGGAAAAAAAGAATTACTTTCAACTATATATTTCACTAAACAGTATGTTCAGTATCATTTTGAAACTTCTCCATCTGCCTTTTATGGCTGAGGGGTGTAAGGGTTTACCATTATAAATAAAAACTAAGACAATGTCTTAGGCATTAGGGCAGGATATCTGTTAGCACCTTCTTTATTTATAGCGTGTGATTAAAATAAGATGCAAAGACACGACTTCCTTCCTTTTCTTGGAGTTCTGTTATGTGCATAGTGTCAGTAGTTTTCATCACTTTATAACTGTTTGTTTCTGTCCTACTTTGTGCTGACATATACTGTGTCTGTTAACATGGGCAAATTCTCCATAATGCTGTCCTTATTTAGGTTTTTTAGTTTAGACTCTCAACATTAAAAAGGCTGAATAGTGCCAATGAGCTCCATTAAAGTTATACCCAACATTCATTGTTGGAACGGGGTGTGCGCACACGCAACAAGGAGAGTACAAGGATGCAAACCCTGGTATGGTTTTAAAGAGTCGGGTTAAGTAACACATCATCATCATCATATATCGACACAGTCTCCAATGCATCTTAAAAAGTCCA
>NW_005187539.1:1190410-1203582 GCF_000239375.1 Pundamilia nyererei | reverse complement strand
ATAGCTAAGAAATAGCTTGCAGGTGCATTTTTATGCCTTTTCCCCAACATACAGGAAAAGAATACATTTCTCTTTCACCTGCAGCGTCAGTCTGAAGTGGAGGCACCTGACTCTCTGCTTCTTCCAGTTCAGCCTGAAGTCGGATGTTGACGTGGTTTACAAGGTGGGAGAAGAGGGCCAGAGTGAATGCTATGGATGCACTGTACTGCTTTGAACCTAAGGACAAAATACACAGAAACACTTAAATAAACACAAGAAAGATTTACTTCTATACCTCTAAAGTTCCAAGTAATTCAGTGCTTTAATAACTAAAACAAATTGAAAATGACAACAAAGGCTCAGGGTCGAAATTTCATTTTGGGAGCAAACACGTCACACGTGCTCCGATTCATAGAGGACGTACTGAAAACTTTTTGTTCACTTGTGGTGACGTAATGAAAAATGAATGAACAAATGAATTCCTTAGAACAGCTTAAATTACACAACCACCTACCTCCTCTCTTAAGGCTGTGCACTACCATCAGACATGTGACCACCATTTTGAAGATTAGGTTGTCAGGCAGCACAGGATAGGAGCTGTCACTGTGCTGCTGCTGCTCCTCCTCTTCCTCGCTAGGGGTGTGGTGAGCACCGCCATGTGTTGGCGGTGGCAGGTAGAACATCACCAAGTTGAAGTCTTCCAGCACCGACTGGCAGAGTGAAGTCAGCTCCGTTTCCATCAGGCTACATAAACCACACAAAATAGAGACTTACTGTAGAAACACAGTAAATGCACTTCAACAATTTAAAACTTCCAAGGATAACATTGATGGTATGTGAAAATATAGTTGTGGACACTGGTTGTACTTTGTGTACATACATTTGCAATCAAAAGTAGCTTTTATGCAAATATACAGTCTCTATGAAAACAAACACCTCAAGAAGAAGATTTTATTACAGTAACATAATATTCATAGTTCCACTCTGGGTGTAACAGCCTATAGTTGCTCAAAACATATCAACAGATTACAGCATGAAATGGAAAACACACTTATATTTGACATCTAAATGATCTGTGCCACACTTTTGTTGACCATTTCCAAGAACAGTTGGGTGGCACATCACTATGAACTATAGGTGGTTGCCTCCTTTCCTTTCATATTGGATGGTTCAGAGCATGCTCTGCTATAAAAGGCTGAAGCTCCTTTTCTTAGCACTTAGAAAATCTGAACAGCTCTGATTACGGCCACTACAGATACTTCCAGGTCATTTCAGTAAATTCCTTCCTAAGCAAAACTATCTGACCACTCATAGTGGAACAACAACAAGTGACAAGAACTCAAACTTTTAAAAGGTGATTTTTAAAATAGTTTGTTTGCGTTTTGTTTGACCAGTCTTAAACATGCCACTTAATTACCTAAATTTACTAGAAATAAAAGCAAATTTAAAATCTTTTTTTCCTTTATTTTAATTTTAGACCTGGCCCAGACAGACCCTGCAGTAATCCTACAACTACATTTTACTCTTAGCCTGGAATCCAACAGATCTGTTTTCAAACTTTAGAATGTTAAATATTTAACTTGACTACCACGTCAGAGGGAAGACGCTATAAACAGATTTGTTAAATATTTACTACATATGAATGTAAAAAGCCTTTATCTGGCATAAACTGAAAGATAAACTGGTTAAGCATTAAAATACACAAACCCAAATGATTTATTTCCACTGTGGACTTTGATTCTAAAACAGTGTGGGTGCAGAGTCACAACACAAACACAAACCTGTTCTTGGGCTGCAGCAGGCTCTGCAGATACATGAAGCTCACCAGGAGCCGCTTAATGTCTTTCGACCTGCAAAAAAGGCCACAGCAAAAATGATCAACTACAGAGTATTAAACACAATAAAAGATCCATTTACTACTTCTATGTTTTGATAAAGAAAAATAAAATGAAATAAAAGCATTTTAAAACGAAAACATCAGTGGTTTTAGAAACATCTGACCTATGACCTCAGCAAAAACAGGAACATGGAAGAGAACATACATACTTTGTTTAATTTTAAATATGGTCATATTGTTTATTTTGTAAAATGTTCATATTGTCTATTCTTATTTAATTCACTTAATGTACAGAATTCTCCTGCTTGCTGCTTACATGCTACTACTGCACATTCACCTAATGTATATAATATATAATATTCTTCTCTCCCCCTTTTGCACAAGTCGAGGAGCGTGTCAGGTTACATTTCACTGCGTGTTATACTTGTATAACTGTGCATGTGACGAATAAAGAATCTTGAATACAAACTTCCAGCAATGTCATTAACAACACCTGTTCACAATATATTCAGCTCCACGTTTTTTAGATTTTGACTCTTACGTGAAAACACAGAGGGATTTAATATAGTACAAGCTGCTTACTGGTCATTTATGTACATGGAATAAGAACAACATTGTTCTCTGTCCAGGTGGGAAAACAATCTTAATCTTGTTTCCCCTCTTACTATCCCCCACCTACTCATTTTAAAGCATTGTTCATTTTGTCTATATTTGTCTTTTATTCCAACTGATGCCTGTTACTTTTGTTTCTTCAACAATCTAATTTACCCAGTGGAATCATCAATCATTTAATATCATCTGGAGGGAGATGCTGCTTTATTTCACCAGTGGTTAGAGCGCATACGTGATTGAGACAGAGTGCACATAAGCTGTTAATTAAGTGAAGCCCCAGTAGTCAACTGGGACTGGATTTAAATTACTCTGATGTAAGCAGACTGAAGTCAACATGTTTTACTATAGATACATTGTAAGCAAGCCAGTGAAGGCCATTAATAACACAAACACACACACACACACAGAAAGAGGAAAAATTCCAACCAAGAAAAGTAAATTTACCAAAATTGACAAATTCCAGAGGGAAAATGTTTAGTACTACCACAGTAATAACACACTTCATAGACCACAATGACCCTTAAATAGTGTGTAAAACACTGCATGAAGTGTGACTGACTAGCTTTGTTGTAACCCAGCTTTAAAAGGTAGCCCGTGAATGTGCATCACCTTTGTCGAGAGGGAGACAACTTCTTCATTTCCTGTTTCTTTACTTGATGATACATCTTGGCAGCTTTGTCAAACAGGCGCTTCAGGTTGCCGTAGGCGCCCTCAAAGGGGGCATCTGATTGAATGCTGAGCACAGATTACATCTGTTAAGACTTACAACTATACGAGAGAAGTTAAAAACACTGCAAACGTATATAAACATGGCTCACCAGCGTAGGTAGTAGTAAGTTGCTTCAACATTGTAGAACTTGCTCCCTGCCAGTGTGCCCAGTTGGTTAAAAGGCATTCCTGTTGGCAGATAACCAACACAAACCAAGTCAGCATTTATTTTTGAGTTAGTACCCAGAAAACCATGGGGTAATGCTACATTTGTTAAAAAAAGAAATTGTAAGTTTCTCAAATAATATTGTAATATAACCGAAAAAAATCCTTTGAAAAGAACAAGCGTATGTAGGTTTTTATGAAATATCCCAATATCTTTCAACCCTATAAAGTATGAATACAGCTGCATTTAATGTGAACAATGTCTATATAGAGAGGTGGTGGGAGGACATGTTCATAGCAAGTAAGTGATATTTACGGATGTCTTATTGTTTGTCAACTACAAGAAACAACAATTAACAGTTGTTCTCACAAGTATACTGACCACAAATCTTATTTTCCTGAATGAACTTAATGGTTCTTTTTGTATTAGTAGTATCAGTAAGTTTATAATTGTTGTTGTTGTTGTGTACATAAAGAATCCAGTTAAATCAGTTTATCTACAGGCCTTTAAACAAACAAAAACAAAGCAGGAAAATGTTCAGCCGATGCACAATGCTAAGCTTGCCATTTTAACTAAAAAGGTGTTTATGCGCTCCATTTTGACAATAAACACACAAAAGTGTATTGACCTTCTGCGAAAGCAAGTAAGCACATTTCACAATTCTATACTTACAATATAAAAAAGAAAAACAAACAACCAAACCAAAAAAACAACAACACTAAACTGGATTTAACATCTGTGTTGTTCTGGCAAGAAAAATAAAACTTTTATATCACCCCACGTCCCTTCCATGCTGTGTAAGACCACGGGTATGGCGATACAGTACTGTTTAAAAAACAAACAAACCAAACCCTACATTCTCGTCACTCACCTACGTGTGGCATAACTGACAATGCCTGATGGTAAAACCTCTCCGCCAGCTGCTCAGCCTCCACTCCTGCAAGCTCGTTTTGGTAGCGCGCTGAGGAGAAAATGATTTTAAACATCACAGTTAAAGTAAGAAAAAAAAATGCAAATCTATATGATTACAGCATTGTGGCTGAAAAGGTGAAGACTGAAATTGATTATTTCAGAAATGTGCACAAACACAAAGACCTGGAATGGCTTCAGACAAACATGAGAAAAAACAAACAAACACAGCTACAAAGTGAAACATCCTTCATTTTAATTATATTTTACTATATAACCGAGTCAAATTTTCCCACGCTGAATGACACTTGTTCTGTCTCACACCTCTGCAAGCCCGACAGATAATAGAATATGTAATTAATTCAACTATCTTATTATTACCTAGATCGCCAAGGTAGACCAGACAGCGATGACAGGCCATCTGTGCCCACTCCATCTCCTTGGGGGTGGCTGACACTGGTTTCTTTCGCCCTGTTGGGAACAATTACACAACACTTTTTTTTTAATCCATCCAATCCTTTTATCCAAAATGACTTTGACTTATGTAACAACACAGCAAGCTTAAATTCCAACACAGCAACAGGGTAGCACAGAGTCCAAATAAAAGAGCCGGGACCAGATACTCTTGAAGCATCTCTAACGTTAACATTCAAAACTAGTTTTGTTTAAGTTGGATAAGAAGAGGTGATTTACTCGGTAGCCAGGGGCTGGGTTGTGGCATCTTTGCAGTGTTTTTTCACAAAAATAAGAAATATCTTAGAGTCAAAAACAAGTACTTTTACAGAACAGACTATAAACCATCACCTTGCAGGAACATAAAACCTCTCTGGCTGTATTTCCCTGACAACAGGACTGTACAATTACAGTAACAAAAAACCCCAAAAACCTATATTAATGATTATCCATAATCATGAATATTTAATGTGATTAGTCTTTAAGATTTCTGTCTTGGGCTTTTTAGTCTTCGTTTTTGACAGTAGAGTAGTCAGGAGTCCTTACCTTCACTACTGATTATTTGTTCAGTGAGTCTAAACTGCATTTAAATATCAGTAGCAAATGAGGTCAGAGTTTCTAGTTTCTAGTACATGTAATGTATTACATAGATTAACTATCAATAAAGTTTTAACTATCTTCATCAACTTTCAAGTTTTTCCCACAAGGACACCAGCTATACTGTCTACAGCAGACATTTACACTTTAAAAGAAGTGTTGTTGTTACAAATAACTCAGTTTTATTCAAGGGTGGTTTAAGGATCCTGAAACAGAAAGACAATTAATTTTATTTTTATGCCTTCATCTGAGAGTGTGAGAATGTGCTGGCTCATCTAACCTATCAGTGGATCTGTCACGTGGGTCCAGTCAATGCAATCCTGCAGCTCCAGCTGGTAATGTGACTGGATGTAGAGCAGCAGGTGTTGGTAGAAACCCACGCCGGCTATCAGGTGAGTTCTGTAGGCACACTCCAGAGCACTGTGACTGTGGATGTGCTGCAGTGAAAGAAAACCCAAATCAAAAGAGAAGTGAGGACTTTAGAGAAAGGAACAGTACACCAATGAGGATGATCTGCATCAAAATAACAGGCAACTTAAAAAAGAAAATATAACTAATGTAAAATAGACAAGATTACAACTGGCAACTGTGTCGTGTTGTTATAAAGTTGAGTTTCAAGAAGATTTTAAATGTATAAAATAAATGCTTTATAATCCAACGATGCTCATATTAAACCAGCGTTAACCTGCAATAAAGGGTACGCAGGTTTAAAAGCTGAAATTGGCTGTGAACATGACACCAAGATTTCATCACCACAAACTAATTCAAGTATTGACACTATAAATATAGCATTTATTTCGTGTAGTCAACATGTCTGCAGTTTTATAGTGCTATGACAATGAACCAAAACAATAAAGTTGCAGACTGGACTGCTGAAAATGATTGCTTATTGTGAAATTATTATTCTCCTAAACGCTTTTGTGGTCACTGGCATGAATATAAAATAAATTGGAGAGTTCACCTTTTAAGTAAAAGCTGGATTAGCCAGGTAGCAACAGAAAACAAATGCGGTCAGTTTAATATATGCAGCAAGGCCATTTTTCCACAGCTGCAGGGACATTTACCTTCTTGTTGGTCTTGATAACCTGAATGACTTCATAGTAAACCTTTCTCCACAGCAGCTCCTCGGCCTTGCGGCCATAGTCCACTGGATGCAGAAACATCAGTTTCACACAAAGTTCCCTCAGCCTGAAAACAGAAAAAAAGATGCACATGTGCAATGAGAAGACAGCTGGGTTAAAGGACCAATTATTTAAGTGTTTTCACACAAGTTCTGGACCACTGTTGGGTGCATCAGGTTCAGACACTGGTCAGAGTAGTACTTCCGTACATTTAATCCACAGTAAGTGAGACTATTGTAAATGTGATCTCCTGAGGTGAGAGTGCAGCCTCAGTGGAGCATGCAGAAGGCAGGAAAGCTGCTCACTAGCTGTGAATTTGCCAGATTACTACCTGCTCTATTCACCAAAAAAAAAAACAAAAAAAACTGGACACTATGCCAAAAGTTGTAATAAAAAGCTGACAGATTATTGACCGTTTCAACTGTCACATTTGAAATCTCACATCCATCTGTGTTGGGTAGCACCTAGACAACTGCACGTGTGAAAACGGCTTTAATTTCACATGAAGTGTAGGGCCCATCAAGGACAGAAATGACTGCATATTGACAACCTTGTCGTGCAGCAGCTTAACATTGAGCTGCTTTCATTTTTGAGCATATTTAGACTTTTCTTGACAGATGAGTGCAAATAGTAGGCAGGAAAGTAGGAAGAGAGTGAGGGAGAATGAATTGCAACAACTGGTCAGACCAAACTCAAACCCAAGCCCCTGCAGTAATGACTTAATTGCATTAAGCAAGTACTTAATGCAACTTTATAAATTTGAGATCCCCACAAGCAAGAAAATCTGCTGCTTGTCTAAAATATGTTTTTTCTTGATGACAATGAAATTTTACATACATCCAGCTGCCAGCCAGATAAAATGCATTTAAATAAAACCAACCTTTGTGAAATTTATTTGTGGAAACTGTTTTAGAATGGGATTAAATCAACCTCAAAGTTGCATCTGCATGGTCATTAAGGAGGCTGTAGCTTGTAATTCTGTTACTCTAATAAGTGTTTCTATTATTTCATGCACCACATGTAATAAGAGGAAGCTGAATAACAGAAACATGTGTATAATGAAGTACAGTTGGACAGCTGAACATAACATCTGTGACCTCAGCATTCCTATTGGACTGCATATTTCGGTTTTATCCCAAAGTCAGAAACAAGCCTTGAGGTTTCTGACTGGTTGGAGGCCCATTGTATTAACACGACAGTACGTGTCCTACAGGGAAAAAACACAAACAAAATATCAGAAGTGACTTGTGTGACTCATTGGGTCTGATTCAGAAGTTGTTCACAAGAATTTTGTGAAATCTCAGATCTTGTGTGCGGCAAATGACACAATTATGTTAATACTTTAGGCAAGTACATGCTGCATTTCTCTCATTTTATAAAGATGTTTATCAGTGCTTGGTTTTTCATACACTTTAACATCAGAAAAGAACATCAACATGAGCTAATGCTACCAATGACAAATTGCTGGACAGAAAGTCTCATGAATAAATTACTTGTGAATTTAGGTTCTTAAATATGAACATGTTCTGATTTATGTTGTCTTCTTTGACAGTAAACTGAAAGCAATGTTTGGGTTAAGGTCAGACAAAGAATAACACTGGAAGATGTTACCTGCCACGTTAGAAACTTGTACTGAAAAAAAAAAAGAAGTCATTTTATCCTTTCTAATCATTTTCTGAAACTAATTGACGCAGCAGTGTTTGTTTGTTCTTTAAGTATAAACAAACTGCTTAGTATAGCAGTACAAATGTCCATCTATACCTTAAAAGTACAGCATTGTTCGGTACCAGTCACATTCTTCCATATTTTGATTCTCGTGTCTTCAAGAGTAGGTATGAAATTCGAGAACCATTCCCAGTAGTTTAATTCCTTGGAATCGTTAATCTCATTGCCTATCAATCAGCTGATTTCAGGAACTGTGGCGCAGCCTGCAGTGTGGATATGGACCTTACCTTTAATATTATTGCACAAAGGACGAGAGTGCAACAGTAAAGTGCAAACTGCATGCACAACATTTGATATGACCAAAATCTCATATCCCGATATAAGACATCTATCGTTCCGATAACGATTTAAATCACAAAAATTTAACATTTTCTGTAAATTCTGTGAATCTCGGGCAGCTCGACTTGCGTGAAGTGTTTCCAATTTTTAGACATAAGTTGTAACAGCCGCCGTTTTCTTTGTGAGTATTTATTACACAGTGTGCTGCGGCAAAAAGCCTGTTCTATCGTTTGAGTCTAAGGTTTATTTTTTAGCACCTGACGGCTCTTTTTTGCTTCTCATCCATAAACTCTCTGCATACTCTTTCTCGTGATTCCGTTTATTTTGAAAAGTCTCAACAAGATCTTGAGCTTTATTGTGAAAGGTTTATGTGGAAAATAAACAAGTGGACACACGATGGTTTTACCGTCGTTGTTGCTAATGACAACGCATAAAAACAGACGCTTGTCTGTCAGTCGTGTGGTTATATAAGAGAAAGAGAACTTTAAGAAATTAATAGAGCCACTACAGTGACCATCAAAACGATGAAAAATATTGCCGTAAACTGTTTATTTTGCGACACCGTGAAACAAACGATAGACGTTTTTATGTCGTCATCCGATATATATCGTTATATCGCACAGCCCAAAGCCAGATCCTGAACTTCAACAGGTAACAAACCAATAAGATGTCATGATGCAGACTCCGTCCCTATCGGTTTATGTTTCTAAAATAGAATCACTGTGGCAATAACTCTGAAGTCTCTTAATGTCAGCTTTGTGTTCTTACCTAAATACTAAGAGGAAAAAATCATAAATGTGTCCTCATTAGGACAGGGGTTTTTGTTTGTGTTTGGGACTGTGGTCTAAGGTTTACATTGTTAAACAGTAACTATTAGGCAATGGGTTTCAGGTCATTTTACCGAAAAACATGAAAGTAATGTAATGAGTAGTATGCATCATTACTGTTAAGAAAATGTTCTGTAACATGTGGAATACATCACTTTTTTGGAGTAACAACCCTGATACTGATCACAACAAAGAGGGGGGATACCTCCAACAAGCACAAACATTTGACCCACAGCATGCAATTAATTTGCAGAATGTGCTGTCTTTGATATGCTGCTTAGAAAAGCTGGTTACTTCCAAAGTGGAGCCAATGAGAATCGACAAGAGAACTGGTAAGGAACCGAACTGATAAGTGATATTGATAATGAAATTGGAATTGCTAATCAATTCCCATCCCTATTCAAGAGTAGCTTTGCATGATTAACAGTACACTTGTTAACTGGGCTTTGGTGAAGTCCCTCATTTCATTCACTGTTTGAAACCAGCAGTTTTTGCCCCTCTCCTTTTAAAGCCTGTGTCGCAACAGAAGGTTTAAACATGGAACAGGTACCAAATTTGACAGATAGCAAAAGCAGAATGAATAAAATTCCACTTGAATCAATTATTAAAATAGCGCCTGGTTGATTTTATAGTCCAACTAATTTACTGGTTTGTTTACTGGCTTCACTGGTAGTCCTCTAGGCCTGTCTAGTTATAGCTTGACAAAACTCCCAGAGCAATCAGAGCAGGATGAGATAACATTTCCCTTATCTTGCTGACTGTTTAGACACCCATCATTATTCCGCCTCCTCAGATAACTTTCCAACTTCCTCTTATTGGTTTTGAGCTTTCTGCCCACAACATCCAGTATACAAATAACAACCATAGTCCTGCTCAAGCTGCATGACCAGTGAGGCTTGCTTTTCATCTTTGTCTGGACAAGGAAAAAAAAACAAAAATCAAACTAAACTAAAAAAAAACAACAACTCCAGCTTAGACTTTGAGATAAAGCCACAGTCAGTGTTTGCAGATGGTCATGCTGGAAATATTAGAAAATAAACATCTGAACTAAATTTAGAAACTAGGAAATGTATGCTCACTGAGATGCTGCATTTACCGCATGTCAGGCATGACAGAGCCTCAATACACACCTGACAGCTAGCAAGACTAGTCAGGACTGAGACTGCATGCAGGCAGTGAGGTTTAAGTCAAATTACAGCCGCCTTCACACAAGCTCCCGAGACACTCGTACTTACTTGTTGCGAAGGCTGATGTTCTCCGGCTTGAAGACTTCTCTGTAGGACGATTTGCTGCCGATGATGACATCTAGCTTGTGCACAGTCTCCACCACAGCCCTGTCGGCATGTTAGGCAACACATAGCATCAGCACGATGACAACGCTGTTAGCCAAATTGCCACAAAATAAGCGTCAGGTGGAAACAGAACAAACGTCGGAATAAACATTGCAAGCAGTCGGCTTAACAGCCCGAGACCTTTCTGTTTCACTTCTCTGTAACAAAGACACGGATGACAAATGCTACCGTGCTCATTAGCCAAGTTGAAGAGAATGAAGCGCTTCCCATCAAATTTAGCTGATGCTACAAAGAAAAGGTATACGGGAGTGCTGGTTTACTCACTGTGGTGATAAGTTAGAGGATAGCTGGGCTTTCTCTAGTAGTAGCAAGTACTGTCTGACTATTGCTAAGCTAGCCAGCTCAATTAACATTCAATTAGCACCTCGGTTAGCTTTGGCAAAAACGGCCTCGTCAAGGTACCTGTAGAGTCGCTTGATGAGAAGGACTTTGGCCTCTGGCTCACTGTCCTGTCCGGGTCCGCTCATATTAGCGCTTAGCCAGATGTTTGATCACACGCTCCAGCGTTCAACTCCTGTTTCCTTCACCCGTTCCGACGCACGGCTGTCACGACTCCGCGGACTTCTTCCCCGGCAGCGACAACTAGCCAGCTAGTGCTAGCTATAAAGGCAGCGTTAGCGTCCCTCCTCTTCCCTCCGAGTCTCTTTCGTTTCTTTTGTCCTTTGGCAAAACCCCCTCTACCCATCCGTTCTGAAAACCGGGTAGAAGGGGGTGCCCAGTAATTTACGCTGTTCCTGGTCAGCTAAAACGCTCCGGTATGCCGCTTGTGTCGTTCCCCATTCCAGCCATTGCTACGAAGGCAGCCATTATTCCTATCAGGCATTGACCGCCTGAATACCGCGAGAGCACGCAACATACTCACGAGATTACGGAAAAGAGTTGCCAGATAGTCTACAAACCCTCCCTTTAAGAAAATCAGGAGTTCCAAAAGAAAGAAAAAAAAAACATATTATGCAGTTTAGGAATAAGATGCATTTACACTTCAAACAAACACTGTACAGCCAGAAAACACTGAAGATAACATCTGATTGATTCATCTGATTCATACTATTGGAGCCACGTTCCTACTACCCTCTGTAAGGGATTTCCGATTGTTTTTGTAAACTGAAGAATACCTTTTATTTTTTACATATAAATTGTGTAATACAGAACAGAGTCAGACACTTCACGTGAGAAGTCAGAAAAAAAATTAATTATAAAAACATATAAAAAAAAGAAGCTCAAGTTTTTTTGTTTGTGTAGCCACCTGTGAGGATGTTTCCTGGTAATACACAGATAACTTTGGCACATCTAAATTTAATATATATATTTTTTCATTCACTTGTAGAGTTTAATTTCAACAAGGGCACACAGGGTATCCAGGGTATCCAGTCCCTAAATATTTTTATATTTAGGGACTGGATACTAAAGTATAGTCTGTCTAAAGTACAAAAATGTATTAATTCGTTTTTCTGCTCTGAAAAAAACAAAACCCCTTTTGAGTCTTTATATTGATTATTAACATTGAGTCTCAATTGCCTAGCATTGCATTAACGTTTTCAACCAAATGACTTCAAACTTTTTTCAAATATTTCTGAAAGACTAAATACAGTAACACACTCTCAGTGGTTTACTAGCAACAAATAGATATACATACCTTCAGTCTTGTGTCACAGCTGCTTATCCAAATTTCATCCCAATGATGCTCTGCTGCACTGAGATCTGGTGACTCGACGCCATCTGAGTACCGCGTTTTTCGATCTTCTGTTGTCTAATTTTGATGAGTCTGTGCAAAACGTAGCCTCAGTTCCCTGTTCTTAGCTGCCGCATGTAGTCCATCTGCTTCAAGGTTGGATGTGTTTTGCTTTCAGAGATGCTCTTCTGCATAGCTTGTTTGTAACTAGTGGTTATTTGAGTTACTGTTATCTTCTTATCAGCTGTAAGCCCTGAAAATGGCCATGCTGGAAAATCCCAGTACATCAACAATGTCTGAAATACTCACACCAGCCCATCTGACATCAAGAACCATGCCACGTTCAGTCCTCTTGAACTTGTTCAAACTTGACAGGCTGTCTTGACCATGTCTGCATGTCTAAATGATTTGAGTTGCTGCTGATGTGAAAGGCTGATTAGATATTTGGGTTACTGTGATGGGCAGTGAAACAGACGTACCTAATAAAGTGGTTGCTGAATGTATAGCGTGACTTCACTGGACTAAACAGTAATTGGTCCTATGTTCTCAGACTGTATTTTTTTCTGATGCTTTTCTTCATTTCATCAGTTTTGTAAAAAAAACAAAAAAAACCCCACACACTTTACATTTCATTTTTGTTTCTGAAACGTTTTAATTCATTCATTAGAGCTGAAGTGATTGGCTGATTATTCGTGTTCTGACAAATGTGAAAATGTTTTTGATTGTTGGAGTGTATTTTGCACAGGTGAGTCCGTGCTATGAAAAATGCCCTAACTGTTCTGAGTGGTGGGAAAGACCTTTCTGCTGTGAGAATTGTGCCAAATCGATTGAATAAAAACTGTAACATGTAATCACTAAAATACAAAAATCATCTGAAACCACAACACAGACTACACACACAGTTTTTATGAATACGCTCAGAAGTGTGTGGTCAT
>NW_005187539.1:1161209-1190173 GCF_000239375.1 Pundamilia nyererei | reverse complement strand
ATACAATTTATGTTTTGATCCTTACACCATGTTGATCAAAAATGCTGCTTAAAAACTGGGTTTATTAATAGACTAGAATGCACCTCTGTTCTTGTAATTTCAGGTAGATGCCACTAGAGGACTATAAAGCTCATGGATTATTGTACACATCTATAAAACATTTCCATAATTTTAAGTTTTTATGTATCTGCCTACTGTGGAAATGTGACAGAGAGCCAACTGTCTCTCAAAAACACAGATTTTGAATGGTTATTGCAAGCACATGGGTTTTTTTTGTTTGTTTTTTTAATTTCTCAGTGTCGCCTGCAGAATAATTACAAGAGTAGTAATTACAGGTAAGTTGGGGTGGAATTCTCCGCTCTGTTTGTTCAGTTTACACATCATGAACCCTCTGCTTAAGTGCTTTTTCTTCCTTTCTGTCCAAAGTCACAAGTTGCAAACCCCTGAAGGAACTGCAGGCAATTAAGTGTAGGAGGATGAAGATAATTACAAGCTTACTAAATTCAGTCGAATCCCCAGATCCCAAATCTTACCTGCCCTCCTCACTCTGAGTACTGTGTCTGAGGAGCGTGTGAGGGCATGATCTGCTCCACCACAAGTGAAGACTCACAACACTGTGATGCAACCAAATTCTTCCTGTGAACTGATCACCAACTTCCTTTGTTTTACATGTACACTGAACACACCCTTCTATCTTTAATGTACAGTATTTTTACAAGAGGTTGTCAAGTATAATGTTTTTGTTTTTTTAATTAAATAAATGAGAGTAAATGTGTGACTTCTCTCTTTTACAAACTGTACATCCATTCAGAAGTTTTTATGTGGAATTAATTAATTATTGACGTAGGCTGTGGGAAACTGCTACTATATGTTAATAATATTAATAATATGTTGGCTGTCGAATATTACAAGCTGTGTATGATCAAACATTGTTGGTGGTGGTGTAAGTGGGACTGACTCGAGATTTATTGCTAGATCGTATATAAACGATAGGTTGATGCTCAGCAGTGAATTTTGAAGGTAAGCCCTTTGTCAGTCATACACTAGTTAAAAGACACTATTACATATTTCCTCTTGAATTAAACCATAATTTATAAAATGACACAGCGTTAAATTGGCCTTGAGACTAGCATACCAACCATAAAGTCATCAGGAAAGTGTCTGCAGACATCATAAATCAAAAGCGAAGGGTCATTTTCTACTACAGTCATACAACAAGACTTTTTGCAACCATGAGAACTGCCCCTACTGACCATTAAAAAAAAGGAGATTTAAGCATAGACTGTATTTAAAGTCCAGTTCAGTTGCTTAAATTAGCAGATGTGAGGTCTAGGAGCTAAAGCTGCATGTACCAGCACATCAGTTAATCAAATAACTACAAGCTTTATCAGTATCCTGAATTTTTTTTTACTCACATTACAACTTTTTGCATTGGCCTGACTATAAAGCTCAAGAGGTACCACTTAGGTTTAATGCAATTTTTATAGTATGGCTCAAAAACGTACATTTGTGCATGGTAACTCACTGTATACCTAATACTATCTGGCTCCAGTGTGTCTGAGTCATCAGAGTAATAAAAAGGCCCAAAAACTCTTGTTCATGTGCATTTGAAAAAAAAAAAGAGGAATAAGGTTGATTAAACTTTGGATATGCAAATAAAGAAAAAAGTTTCCTACTTTCTACATTCTCTGAAATCATCCAGAGTTGGTCCAGAAAGGTAGAACACACATTTCCACACAAAGTTAAGAATTTAATTATTTGTTTATTTATTAATTTATTTACGTATTTCTATCTCCAGAATCACCCACCCGAAAAATATAAATTCCGGTGTATTCCAAAAAAAAAAGAGAAAGGAAAAAAGGAACAATGGCATCTTCATCAACTGGATCAAAGGAATTAATCAACAAAATCAAAGAGGCAATAATTATTATCATTATTACAATAATAATTCAATGATCAGAATATCCACATTCATAACAAATCCATATACAACTGCAATACACTCTTCAACACCACTCTTCCATTAATATACAGAAAATCCCCAAATGTCTGTCCTGTCATAACAACAATAGAGGAGCTTTCAGGGAGGGTGGGGGCTATGGCTTGTCAAAGGGTAATGGAGATGAGCGATCAGCGGAGGTAACGGATCTACGGTTAGTAAGAGTATAAGGGGGAGGAGGCACACTTATTTAGTAAGGACCTATACAAAAACGAGCAATGGTGAGTAATGACAGCAGACTTTCATGGAAGGGTTTGCCAGTCTAGCCGCACAAAAAGGTTAGACGGTTCCATGAGAAGCAGAATTTGGGGAACAAAATTTCAAGAAATATATAAGGGTTGTCTGAATAAATATATAGCTCTGAATGACAACCGCTGCAAACATATAAGTGAACGCCAGATACGCAAGAACTCAAAACAGGTTGAGAATTTTTAAAGAAATGCAAATGGAGGTTTCTGGGGGGCAAAAAAGGTCTAAGTCTATATATGTACAAACATTGCTTGGTCACCCAAATCTACTTAGAAAAGCTTTTTTAGTTGGTCAGAAAATGAGTGCAAGCTTAATATTACGTGAGTTACTTCTTGTATGAGAGCTTCAAGAATGCAGCTAGAAGTGACAGACCTTGCTGATATTCTAAGTCTGCACAGAAAGTGCCTCTGATAGCTGTCAGTACATGTAAAAACCTTTCCATGCCTCAATATTGGTAACTTGAGAAGACCTATTCATAGAAAGAGAGAGAAACATTAGAGGAAAAAATAGCTGTACACTCTGCATATACAAACAAACTGTATATACACATAGACATACCATATATACACATGTATCCAGTATATACACAAAGATTGAGCCAGTACACACACTTATATACAAACACATTCACTCGTTTCAGCAGGACCTCTAACATGTCTCTCTCTCGTTTCAGTCAAAAGTGGAAATGGCAGGGATTTCAACTCAGATTGGTGTCAGTGGAGTCCATCCATAGAAAGAAAACGGGGAGTTTTACAGCAATTTGACTGCAGAAATGTGGCCACACTGAAACCAAGAGTTCATCCTCTGCTTGGTTAAAACTCTACAGACAGGTAGTCGAAGTGGAGTACAAAACGATAGCTGTAAGAATGTCCTTATCCAATCACTTTCACATCGTCCGTATATGGAGAGCTCCATGGCGACATCTGTCCACTTTATTTCGCTTTTGAACAATAATAACCAAGAGCAAGGAGGGATCAGGTGTCAGCAACGTGCAAACTGTCGTAAGGGGAGTAGGTGAAACACGAGTTCATCCCTTTCGCTGCAGTCTTTTGGGGCAACTCTTCTTTCCAAAAGATTGTCTCAGTAAGAAACTCGGTTCATATAAAATGGGTTATTTATGAACTTCCGTTAGATAGAGGCATCTATCTATATCAAGAAATAAATATCTCCTCCGGAAGATTTTAAACGAAGAGTTTTTCTTTAATTGTAAGAATAAGCAGTTTCATCATAGAAATATAAATAATAACATTCTGTCCGGCTTTTCAAAGTCTTCACTGAAGCAAGAGTATTGTTTAGAAGCGGTTTTACGTTATGAATTAGGCTGTGCATATTTAGGTTCCTTTAAAATCAAACGCTGAACGAGATTCAAACGGAAGAGCTAAAAACTACGAGGAGAGAAAAAGATCAAGTGTGTCTAGAACGAAGTCAGACTGAAGTGGTTAAATGATGCTTTTTAAAATCCTAGATGCATAAAGAGTGAATAGATGAAGAGGAATCAAGGGGTAATTTGAAAAGACTACAAGAGAGATAGATAGAGAGAGAGAGGCAAATAAATGCTATGAAAGCAAATCAGCTTGGACTGAAAATTTTAAGAGAAGTCAAGCACCTTTGAAATACATCTTACCCACCCCTCTCTCTCACTTTGAGCATCGTGCCTTCCTTGGCTTTTGTGTTCCTCCGTTCTGCTGATTGATCAGACTGCATAGCTGTTCTTTGCATGCTCGGCAGGCTGACAACAACAATATCTGTCCAGCCTACCTTTTGTTTGTAAGTCAAATGTAGATCCAACCATGAGGCATCAAACATATTAAAAAAAAATCCTGTTATCAAATCAGAGAGAGAGGGCCCAGTAAAGTGAAAACAAAAAAGCCAAAAAACCCAGCATTTCCTTACATGGTCCGCTGGGGCTCTGCACCATCCTTTGAGCAAAGAGAATGGGACCAGTGCCCCAAGTTCTCCCTTTGTCAGCCAATCGCGTCACGAGAGAGGGCTCTGGACATTTGGCCATGCCACCCTGCAGACTGCCGATGGTGCATCAGCCAATTAGGTTCCACATTGTCCTCGATGAAGCTTTGAGAGTGGCTGGGGGAGAAAAAAGGGAGACAGAGAGAGAGAAGAAACGGGGGAGGGTGCTTGATCAGGTGCTATTAAAGCATAGCTATTGACCGAGTATCTGCATGGTGGCAGTCTTTCCAAAGCTGGACTCGTCTCTTTTTATTTTCTATAGTTTTTGTGTTCAGCTCTGAGGCAACTGCTTGTTTACCTGAGTCACTGAGGTATTTTCACAGCAATGTTAATTTCTCAATCACGGATCATATCACGTCTCAGAAAAGACACTGATGTTCATAACCTAGCCCGCTTTGAATCCAACATTCACCACACAAGTAAATTCACAAGAAAGAAGTAGCCCTAAATAGACAATCTTTCCCTGCATAAGACTGCTAGCATTATAAACATTTGGTGGTTCAACATTCACTATCATTAGAAGTCTAATCTAAGCTTAACCACTGCAGGCCATTTTGACCTTTGACACGGCAAAAACAAAAATGTTGTGGTCTGTCTAAAGTGAAAAATGGCTGATGTGAAACACTTCTTGAACTTTAAAACAAGCCAAGTTGTTGCAGAGTGACACCGGTGTGTGAGGCTACAAAGACAAAAACAAATTCACATCGAGACAAACCTTACAGCAGACAGTTCATACACAAAATGAAGGAATATGGATACATGTTGCAAACATTTCAAAGATGTGTTTTCAGCATTGGACACATGAGAAATCAAATCATGAGTTCATTTGCAAAGTACATCAAACAATTCTCTAAATTTTTTATTTATTTTTTGCTTTGTTTTCAACAACAGGTCTCTTTTCATTTAAAAAAAGAAACCTCAAGTTAAGCAAACTACACACAGTAATATATAAGATAATATAATATATAATAATTTGTAGAATCAGGGATATAATTTATTTTATTGTGTTACGCAAGGCTTTATAAGGTGCATTTGGTTGATGACTAGCTAGTCTACTGGCCAAAGGATACTCAATGCATCTATCCCAGGCACTTAACGGCAGGCTTAGCAAACCTAGAAATGGTCTTTTCACAGATATTTGTAAGGAAACAAAATCCTCTTTGTGTTTGGCAAATTTGAAAGTAAAAATGGGGTAAAATGTAGTGTATGCTCAAACCAACTACAAACCTGTTTCTACTATTTATTTGTTTTGGTGAAAATTGCAAGATAAATTATTAAAGCTGTGTCTGAAATAAGCAAAATAATCATCTTCTAGAAAAACACAAAGAATCAACATAATTTAAGTGAAAGAAAAACAAACAAACACTGAATACACTTCATTCATCCCTGTCTTTCAAAGTATTAAAATTACTAGTGCTAGTTGTAAACTACAGATAGCCTTTGGAGGCAAAAGTGCAATAGTTGATCCATCAATTCTGAGCCTGGGAGCTGCTTTTATTAAATGTGATTAAAATCAGAGATTGGAGGAGTGCAAAAAAACCCAAAAACAGATATGGAAACCCCAACACCCCCGTTTAAGCATAACACAACATGATGCACAAAGAACAAAGACGGACACACACGGAACATATTGGGAGGGGAAAAAAAGTCCTGTCAAAGACAAACTGCAGAAGAGAGAGAGAGAAAAGACAGTGAGTGAACCATGAAAGAGGCAGTGCTATGGCAGACACAGACAGCTGACTTGGAAAATGGCACCATTTGTTTCTGTTTAGCACCAGTTTATCACAAATCGGTTCTGAGATTGAGAAGAGAAAAACTGCACGAGCTCAGTCCAAAAACAAGACGTCCCTTAGATTGAAAAGAAGAAAGAAGTTCCCAGAAATGTCTCTCATCACTCAAACCGCTATGATGCTTGATCTTGTGTCTTTGAATCTCTGTTTTCGGCCCATATATTGTTTCCCTTACTTGCAAAGCCAACTTGATCGCCGTCTGTTAACTGTATTGTAAAACCCTGTTGGAAAAACACTCAAAGGCACTATGAAAGCCAGACCACACTGCCACATTCCTACTAAAACAAACTGTAGCCTGGCGTGTTCAGGATATATTAATGCATCTACATCCATGGGAGTCAAGGGTTACTGTAAGCTAGCTTCTAGCTTCTAGCACTTCTTTGCTAATGGCTACTATGAAGTCTTTGGGGTGCAAGACATTCTATAGTTCTTGATCCTTACATGTTTGTTTCTAGTGGAATCAAAGACAGGCGATGAGTGCACGGAGCACATATTCACATATCTTGGTATGCATGTTAATGCTTTGTTTGACAGATTCAAAGTACGTAAGGTATCATTGTCTTGTCCTGCAAGACTGATACTATCTGAAGCTCCATGTGAGCATCAAGAGAACAAATGTCCATTGAAGAGCCCTTTATGTTGTGTGTTAATGTGTTAAGCACTGTACAGTAGCTGTATGATTACTACTCGTCTCCTGCTCGCTTTTCTTCTCTCTCTTGCCTGGGCGATAAGAACATAAAAGGTGATTTCTTTTCAAAGAACTGTCTTGCTAAATGGGGAAAGGGCAGGGGTGGTGTTTTCCTTTGGGTCATCTCTCTCTGATTTGGCTCAGTGCTGTGTTTGACCTACTCCCCCTTCTTCTGCTATGCCTGTAGTTGCTGCTGCTGTAGTTCCAGTTGTCTGTGAGGTTGTCATTGGGGAAGATGTTTGGCTGCCACGGAGCTCTCCATTCTGACTAGGATGTTGATGAGGAGCGGGTAGAGAGGGAGGATCTATGGTTTGAGGGAGGACTCCATTGTGGGGCGAGCTGACAGAGGAAATGCCCGAGGAAGAGACTCTGAGGCCTTGATCGTTGGTTACTGCTCCACCTCCTCCACCTCCCCCTCCACCTTCAGTTTTCACACCGGGGTCTGCAGAACCCAGGGAGGAAAGCTGGTCCTCCTAGCGAGATAGAGAGAGAAGGGAGGGGAAAGAGGAGTGGGAGCAGGGAGAAATGGTCGTAGGAGAGAGGCCATTCAATGAAAGATGGGAGGGATGTGAGGAGTTGCAATAGGAGATGTCCAATCAAGGCAGACATGTAAAGGGAAAAAATACACGTTGAAGCGGTGTGAAAGTGTGGGAGAAAGGAATAGCAGTGAGATAAGGATGGAAAGAGGATAAAAGAGAAAAATCACCAGAGAAGGACATGATTTGAAGGGAAAAACATCAACAGCGAAAAACAGAAATAACCAGATGGAATGGATACATGTAAAGGCAATGGTCAAAGCAAAGCGAAGGTGCATTTGGAAAATAACAGACGCGTGACAAGGGATTGGAAGAACCACACATAAAGAAGGAGAGACACAGAGAGAGGAGAGAAAGAGCCCAATGAGTTACGAGGTTGATGCGTGACGCACACCAATAGAAATGGTAGCACAAGAAAAGGGACACAGGTAAAGAGGAGATGAAGGGGAATTAAAAATCTTGAGGTCAAAGGATCCTGATCCTCTTGGCATGAGTAGGTGTTTGTCAGGTGTCAGGCAAAGTCAAGAAGTCAAGTGAGTCATCTTCTGACAGTGAGTACAAATAATGCTTATTAACCACTAATTTTCAAAGTAAAAGCGTGTGCTTGAGCAGCTGAAAATATTTTCAATTACAGACTGAAAAAGAGCGCTAGTCTTATGGCTTGAAAGTAAGCTTAACAGCACTCGCTGTAGCATAACATGTTACGCAAAACATGCAAAACTGTCAAGACACATAGAGGTCAGCAGCAACTTTAAAAAGCAAGTCTTAAAGAGTCTGACATGAAATCCAAACCTCTGTCAAATTCACCAACCAAAACATCCAACCCAAAGCCACTGATCACCGCAGCGGGATGTTCCTCCTGGGTTGGAGCTTTTGATTAGACATTCAAACAAAGTTTGGTTTTACTTTTGTTTTTTACTTACATTAGAGCGAAATAACAGCAATGCAATACTAGAGTTTTATTAGTTTATATCAAGGTCTGTTTGCAAGCCTTCACTTCCAGTCTTGTTCACTGATGTCTAAGAGCAGTGGGAAGAGAAAACAATTGGGTTATTATGCCAATAGACAACTATGATGACTCTATTCATACTGCTGCTTAATGTAACAATGCACGACTTCAAGATGATTTGAATACAGAAGCATTTTGAAAGCTGGAATTCACAGTTTTAACATCAGACCTGGGTAGAAACCTCTTGAAATAATTGCACTCGATTTATGGTGCCTGACACATTTGCTGTGTGGTGTCTAGACATAATTACAAAGATTCAGTGACAGTGTAGGACGAGTGCAGCAAGCATCTAAAAGAGCTCGAAGATCTGTGCAATAATTTAACTTTATATCAAACAGGAAAATGTTCACATATTATACATGTGACAGTAAAAACCACTTTAATGCTCACACACAAGAAGTATGAAACACTGTAATGTGAATGGGATGAAGTGCTGTAGAGGGGAAGACAGGAAGGAGGAGAGATAGTTTGGTCTGCATCCAGTAGAGAAAATGAATCAAAAGCATCAAAAGCAAATAATCTTCGCTTAAACTGTGTCTGATGGGTGTGTCCGCTGTGAGGTGTCTCCATTTCAGTTAAAAAGAGTAAAAAGAAGAAATAATAATAAAAAAAAAATTACCCCAGAATTAGATGTGAATTGGCGGGCCTTTTCTCTTCTCAATCAGAACCAAAATGAATGCAAACACTTTCAGTTGCTAACTGGTGCTATGAACAGCTAAAATCTACTATGGTTACAGACAGTTACAGGATGCCAGTAACATGACTCCACTATAGCACTTGTTTTATTAGTCTCCAACACAACCAACAGTGTTGTTTAATATCCATGTGTAGTCCAGTACACATGCCTATTAAACTGGGAAATCAGGCAGCTGAACAAAGACATGGCAAAATGTTTACTGACATCCTTTTTAACTTACCAAACTTGCTTCACTTTGTGGGCTGTAGTGTTTGATTACGTGGTGCATTCAATTACAGCTTGGTGTGAGTGTGTGTTTTTGTATGCTAATGAAAATTGCAGTATTGGAGACAGAAACACAAAACACTTAGTGGAAATGTTAAGTGTACTGTAAATGATGCAGAAAATAAATTATCACACACACACACACACACACACACACACACACACACACACACACACACACACACACACACACACACACACACACACACACACACAAATTCTTACCCATCTCCTCCAATCTCCAATCACTCCAATTTGGAACGTGAATGTCTACAACAAACTGTGAAATCTTTCTCACCTTCACATTTCAGACTAAATACCTGCTGTACGTGCTGGTTTTATCACTCTATATATGTAAAAAAAACGTAAAAAGAGACCTGCAAGTCTTGAAAAGCCTAGCTTGATGGGTATTGAGCTTCTGCTTTGATAAAAAGTACAAAAAGAAAACAGCAAAAAGCAAGAACACGGTATGCATGTCGCACATAAAAAGACGCACAATAACAGCTGACCTACGCCACCATTCGGGCAAACAATACACCCAGGTGCCAAACACACAGAAACACATACATATCAGGAAAAACACGGATTGACTGAAAGACACAGAACACAACACAAAACATGTGCACAATAATCAGTGTTCTTCAGGGAAGGACTGGGTCAGATACGGAGATTTCACATAAATCGTGTCGTTTGTCATAGGGCGTGGCAGGAGGGATGGAAATCTGAATGGAAAATGTGAATTTAAAGTGGTGCTAAAATATGGCACGTTTGAAGAAAAAAGAGGCAATAAAAGAGAATAACACTAATATTTCATTTACTTTCAGACTGATTTATAAGCAAGAATGGTAAAGCCTCGAGAAGCCGTGTTTTCAGTCTGCTTTTGTAAGCTGAAAACAGTTGCAAATATTCAGTTTCTTGCTCACAAATCTAAAGTCTGGAATTATTGCAGCTACTTCTACAATTTCTTTGCATTCAAACTTGTTTTAAAGATACTTTTAGATATCTGTTAGTCAACTTCTATTGACTAAAAACGTCATCAAAAGAACGTTAAGAAGATATGAAACGTATGCTGTTTGTAAGTAGCTGATAATTATGGAAATACTTCCTTAAAACTGACTTTAGTTTAATTAAAGCCAAAGAAAAATTACCGTTATATGTAATGAGAAGTGGAATTTTGCAAATGCCAACATATTAAAAGCAGCAGAGAGTAAAAATCAATGATTTCCATTGATTGCTGAATTTCTCTGCATTTCAGCAGCTGATTCAATGCAAAGTAGAGAGTTCTCCGTATATGACTTGAAATTAATTTGTGCATAATAATGTTGGCATGTCTGTGGATTGCTGGTTGTGACTGAATCTTATGTGTGAACAAGCGATGACATTTTCATCTGCAGAGAGCAACAACAGTCACACACAGAGAATTTGAAATGATATTAAAAAAGCTACGGCAGTATTTCTTTAGATTTTTGTCAGGGGATGTCGAATGCTTATTTGTCAACATAAAGAGAAAAAGCAGTCTCAGTTCTGTCTCATCTAATTCAAGTAAACATCCAGGAGGTCTATCACAGAATATTTCCAAGTTAGCAGTGGATAAAAGGAGACACGTTAGTGTGTTGGAAGGGTGACAATAAAAAGCACAGCGGGTTACCTCCTCATTCAGCCTGACAAAACAAAGAAAATGTCATTTTTATGTGTGTGTGTTGTGGAAGAGAAGCTCACTTCACACAGTGCCAATCATGGCGCTGTGTAAAAATGACACATTTTGTCATCTGTCAGAGTAAAGAGAATTTAAAGCTGCAGCTGTGCATGTAAAAACACATACAAATAAAATACATCTTTCAGCATAAATCGGCAGCAGGACAGGTTTGCCTTCAGGGCTCCCTGCCAGAAAGCCTTCTGACAGAAATATTTCCTTTCTTTTATGTTATTCTCAGCTTGCAGGTTGGTTAGGTTTGAGTAGCAAAACTAGTTGGTGAGGTTGATTTACATTCTATTCCAAGGCAAGATTATGGCTTGGATTAAAATGTAAACCATGTCTCAGAAGAAAGTTCTAAAAGTAATGAAATGAAAGCAATGAAAACATCCTGTTCTGCTAGCTTTTGGATGTCTGCCTTTGTTTGCTAACTAATGAAATGTTAGCAGTGTTGTAGCTAATAAATAGACCTTTACAATTCTACTATAGGTGCCTCAAGTGTAAGTAAAGTTGTTAATAGCAGGAAAATGCAGCAAAATAAAGTAGTTTTTCATGAAAAAAGCTAATGAAGGAATATAGTGAGCACAGGTTTCTCATTAGAAAACATTGTGAAAACCTGCTTCTCAAATCATATAAGGATAAAATGCTAACAACGTGTGATGGTATGGTAAAAAATCTTTTTTAAACTGCAGTACCTTGCTGTCAGTTGTTCTAGCTGGTCACTGCAACAAAAATCCCCCACAGCATTTTCACATAGTTTCACGGGAATGAGTTATAGTTAGAATTTCTGCATTTCTTTGTTCTCATTCGACTGTGCCTCTGTTTATGTATTCTTGATATTAATATTGCTACAAAAGGCTTGAGCCACCCCTCGTTAGTGGAAAAGTATCAGTCATGGACTGGCCTCCCCAGAGACTGAACCTCAAAATTATTGAAGGAGTTTGGGGTCATCTTAACAGAGAACAGAAGAAAAGGCAGCCAACATCCAAAGAAGGCCTTTGAATGTCCTTCAAGAAGCTTGCAGAACTATTCCTGCAGACTGCTTAAAGAAATGACAACAACATTACCTCAAAGCTGTGCTAGAGCTTTAGGCTGTGCTAAAAAATAAAGGTGGTCATTTTGACTCTGAAGCTTTTTAGAATTGCGCAGTTATTTCTGCCTTACTTATTGAATTTCCATGTATCTTTGCATGTATCAATACATCACTGCATGTGCGGGTCCTTTATCCTGTCACACACTGCATCCTTTTCCTATTTTCATAACAAAATTTAAAGAAATGCAAGGTGGCTCACGACTTTTACCCTGTACCATAAATATATAAGTAAATACCCCTGAAGCCTTTATTTGCCCCAAAGAAAACATTTGCTAACAAATGCCTATACCGCTGTGATTACATATACTTACAAAAATCACAAAAGCAGTATAAATATGTTGATATTATCTTGCACAACAAAATGTGAGTATTAAAAACTTTAATTTTTGCTGTTATTTTCAGTTGGCCTAAAAAACCCAGCCTTTATCCCTGCAGCAGAGAACGTGAGGCTGCAGACTTCACATTGTCACTGGAGATTTCATAAGCATGTGTTATCCTTTAGGTTAAAGTATTAACCATATAAGACCATCACTTAATGAAATTTTTCTTATATTGGTAGGTGGACGCAGTGCAGCCTTGCAAAAAGAGCCAATCAGATGTACAAATTGGAGCAGTAGCCAATTCAAAATGAGTAGTTATTACATTTATGAATACAATTTCATGTTCAAACTGAATCCTTCACAACTGGACTCGTTTTAAAATCAAATTGATTTTCTGTTTCACCAACAGTAATTTGAAGCTTTTGAACAGAGACAATAAAATCTAAGCTTTTAGCTGGAACTGGTTTTCTGCCAAAAAACATTTTGGGTGTTTTAATTAAATTTTGAAAACCTGCTGAATAGAGTCATGATCATTCCCGACTTTAAGAGCTTCAGCTGTGTGTTACTGCTTAGAACATCACCTTCAAGTGTAACTGGACTAAGCCGTTAAGCTAGCTGAACATAAGCGAGCCACTCTGCCTGATGACTGGAACAGCTAATTCACACAGTGGTGGTCGTGAAAGCCCTCAGTTTGTCTTATCAATAAAAGATATCCTTTTGTTTTTTTAAAGCATGCCCTCTGCTCAGGATGGTGTGTTCCTATCAATTTTTTATTGAGCCACATTTAAAATTCTGCCTCTCTAGGACATATTATCATGGGGCATAATGTTCACAGGTCAGCCTGGTACTGTGTGCAGTTACTGATATTGCAGTACATGATTTATGGGCAGGAGAGTGCAGATAAGATTTAGATGAACACGACTAACTGCTGAGTTGTTTTGCTTACTTTTAAAAATTTGACATTATTTTGTTGTCACCCTAACACACAGGTGTGCCCCTACGAAACATCAGTCATCTCTGTCCAGACATTCTGTGACAGTCCTCCTTTTTATGAGAAGATAAATGGGAGAGCAAAGTGGGCCTGTCAGTGTGTGGGCCTGCAGTGAGTTCACAGGATGCTGTATAAGGACAGGGACGCACATAGAGAACAGTAGAAGTGGAAAAGAGGCAGCAGTTATGGATGGAGAGTGAGAGTTTGCCGGCTTGTTTATTACCTGGATACTCGGGGTGGGACAGGCGCAAGACGGGGCTGCACTAGGATGGACTGACGCCTCCCCTAAGAGAAATCACCGTATCTCATCAACATAGGAGGAGAGGAGAGGAAACGAGAGGAGAGGAGATGAGAGGAAAAAGGAAAGCAGAGGAGGACTAAAAGCAGGAGGCAGGAAGAGAAAACTGATTGCGAAAATAAATAAAATGAGGGACGACTTGTGCGCAAGTGGGGAGGGTCCAGAAGGACGGTGAGGGTAGAGGAAATCAACAGCCACCCAAACAATACATACAAGGTGCACAACACAACATGAACAGAGAACAAGAACATAAATATACATATAAAATGCTTCCTAAGGCATATTTACATATATAATGGCAACCAGAGACACACAGCAGTGTCAGACACGCAACAGCCTGAAAGCATTAGAGCAGCATGCCATGCAGTGTATCATTAACAGAAATCATGCTTGTAGGATAAGAAAGAAAAAGGCGTTAAATCGTGCTCTCCAAACGCCATCTGCATCTGAAAGCAGCCGAATGTTTCATGTTTCCTGGTTCAGAAAGGTAAGAAGACAGCATAAAGAACATGCTTATATCAAACATGCAGTTATCAATGTTATGAAATATATACACACTTTGAAAACCCAGAAAGAACCAGTTACATCAACACCATATGCAAAAGAACACAGAAACAACCAAGAATATACTTTTTTAAACAAATTTACTCTAACACACACACACACACACCTCGCTGAAACTCAAAGTTGCAAGAAATGAGCACAGGGAAAGGAAATAAATCTTAAATGAAGGAGACACTGATGTGATTAATGTAACTACAACCTCAGGAAGTATTTTTCTCTTTGAATGCTGATAACTGATCAAAAGAAAGGTTTAGAAAAACCTGACAAATCTATAAATGATCAGTCCAACACTGTCAAAGACAAACTGTGAATGTTTCAAGTTACAAGACAATGTTATTAACTCTGTAAATTAAGGTAATAACCTTAATGGGTGTGGCTTTTCCAGGTGGAGTTACAGGTGGAATACTTTCAGGTTCTAAAAATGTGTTTTCCCTTCACATGTGTTGCAGTGTTTTAGTTCCCTGTTTGCTGTTCCCTAACTGCTTTACTTTACCTTACAGCTGAATCGTCTTCTCTTTATTGTTTCAGGGCAGCTCTGTGTCCCAATGCATGTTTATGGAGGAGATTTACCCACAAATAAAAACATTATAACTGACTCAATGTTCAATTTCATTATGAATTAATTTGATTTTTGTTAAAACTGACAAAAGAGTTGTGAGCTTCCTAGCAGTAACCACTGCACATGCGCAAAAAAGGACCTAAAATTTAAAGTCACCGTTTACATTAGGCAAAAAAAAAAAAGCATTTAAAATGTGTGTTAAGTGTAAGATTAAAAAAAGAGAGAGAGAGGAATCTCTCGATTGTTTAAATCAAATCTTCTTGGAGTGTTTTTTTTCCTTTTCTTCTTGTAGGCATTAGGACACTCTTGTGGAAAGGATTATGGCATTCTGCACCTGTGATATTATGTGAGGTCTAATTAAGTGTGGAGTGTTGTTTTGGAAGATGGTAGCAGTGGCCTGAGGAAACAACAGCACCATGGCTCATCCCGCTTCTCACTCCCTATTAATTTACTCTCCCACCCCACACTCTCAGCTGCTGCGTGTGCGCCACACATTAAAAGTGAAAGTTATCACACTGGACTGAACTGTCTGCTCATCTTAAATGCTGAGGTGACAAGCACGAGTGCCTAAAGCTGAAATAGAAAACTAAATACTAACTTCTGACAAAACAGCCCAACAAAATGCTCACTCACAGTAATGGCTGTTTTAGCTTCGAGCGGTGCACATTAAAGGAACATTGCAGCAGTATCTTCCTTGTCACGTCACATTTTCCCAGGTTTCAGCCATGTACAGCACATTAACATAAACTGGGGGATTATCATCTTTGAAATTACAAAGGTACAATAGAAACCTGGATATTACATAATTTATCAGATTAAACTTTCCTCATCTTTGATTTACATAACACACGCTAACACGATGAAGAAAGAAATCATCACCCCAGCCTAGCTTTATTATTATAATCATCACTGATATGCTGACATTAGCTTGTAGCTGAAAACATTAATGCTGTCCGAATGGTTTAACTTTACAGATACACTAAATTGACAAAATTACTGGGTCAGCTATATCTACAGGAGTTGCTTGGACGTAAAAACTCATCTCATGAAGCTCCTGGCTCACATTTTTCATGCTGATGTTAATGTCAGAGAAGGTCTGGAGCTCTGCAGTTAGTGCAGGCAACTTTTACACACTGTGGACCTCAGCACTTGTCAATCCCACTCTGTAACTTTACACCGATACTTTTTACCTGAGTTGCTGTTGTTCCTAAACACTTCAGCTTTGTAATAATACCACTTACAGTTGATTTTGGAATATTTAGAAGGGAAGAAAATTCATGAACTGATGCTCAGACTCAGTGAGCTCTTTAGAACGACCCATTGTTTTACAAGTATTTTCAAAGGCACACTGCATTTGATTTTATACACCCATTAAAATGCGACTGTAAACGCCTGAATTTAAAGATTAACCCCTTAGCAGTCCAATTAGTCCCCTAAACCATCCAATGTACCGTGGGCGGTACGTCCGACTGCTAACAGGTTAAAAGGCCTGACCCAATATTTTTGTCAGTGAACCATGGTGAGAGTCATTATCCACAAATACATCATTTTTGGAACAGTGGAGAGCCTTGCCGTAGTGTCTGGCCTTCTAAAATTACTCCAAGAGTGTGATGACTCATTCAGGAGGACCCAGAACAACATGTGAAGAACTGCAGGCCTCACTTGCCTCAGTTGAGGCAATGATTCAACAATAAGCAAGAAACTGGACAAAAATGGGAGAATTCCAAGGAGAAAACCACTGCTGACCAAAAAGAAGACTTTTGGGGAAATATTCTGTAGACTGACGAGACAAAGGTTTAATGTTTTGGAAGTTGTGACTCGCATTGGTAAGTTCAGGCCCTGAAACTCAAACACACTTGGGTTATGCAACAGGAAAATTATCCCAAAAGGTTTGGAGTTTGCCTAGTCAAAGTCAGAACTTAAATCAGATTGAGATACTTTGTTATGTCCGTGCACAGTCCATTCATGCTGGACACCCCCCAATGTGGCTCAATTAAAACAATTCTGCAAAGAACAGTGGACCAAACTTCCTCCAAGTGATGTGAAAGACTCATTGTCAGTTATCACATTGGAGTTCTTGCTGCCAAGGATGGGACAACAAGTTATTAGGTTTAGACTCAGCCACCACCTCTGCTCTCACTGCCACTCAGCACCAGCTCTCAGCCCATAGGTGTACACCTAGGTGTACACGTACACCCTGTGTACACCTATGACTGTACACCAAACTGACCCAACCAATGTCATCGTCAAGTATGCTGATGACGCTGTGGTTGGGCTCATCTCTGATGCAGATGAGACAGCGTACAGGGCAGAGTTAGAGAACTTGTCCCATTGGTGCTGAGAAAACAACCTGAAGCTGAATGTCCTTAAAACCAAAGGACTCATAATGGACAGGAGGCACAGACAGGTCCACTCGCCCCTGATTATAAATGGAGAACAGCTGGAATTATTCTCCTGGGCGCCCACATCTCTGCTGATCTCACCTGGACCCTCTCCTCCTGTCTGGGTGTTTGGTATACAGGGGCCATGACTGAGAACAGGCAGGCTGTGCAGAAGGTTATTAACACCGCCCCCCCAAAAATCATTGGCTGCCCTCTACTACCCCTGGAGGCCATCGCCAGATCCTCCTGCCTCAGGTAAACCAGGGCCATCACAGGTGACTCCTTGCACCCCACCCACCACCTGTTTGATCTGCTGTTCACTGGTCAGTACCACACGCCCAGACCACGAAGCAGCCTCTTCCCCTGTCAACAAACACTATCCCCCCCACACCCCACGGTGAGCCATGGTCTGAGTAACCCCCATCACTCAGGCCACGCATATGTACTTATACTCAGACCAAGTCCTCTGCACTACTTCCAAGCATTTTGTATATATTCCTGTAGTTTGGAAAGATTTCACCTGTTTGTTATTTATTCCGGTTGTCTTACTATTTATATATTATTCCTGCACAGTTGCCATGGAGCAGCCATAATTTCGTTGTACAATGACAATAAAGGGCTATTCTATTCTATTGCATTCTAATATATGATTCTCTGAAATATGTAAGTGTGACAAAAAAAAAAGAAATTAAGAAGGGCATAGATACTTTTTTGCAGCGCTGTAAATGTTTAAATATAAGGATAAATTAGAATTTTTAAATTTGAATGAGCTGAATACATGAATACGTTTGCATATTTTTTCTTTCTTTCCTTTTTTTTCTCTTTTGCAGCTTGATTGTAATTCTGTAGTTGTAAGAAAACTTTTCTTGTGATTATAGAAATATAATTTGGTACTTTTAGCAAAATACATCTTTTCTGCTGACAGAGACCATGACTTATCATGATTCATTGTGCTCCTAAAAGTCCTGGGTTTTTCTTTCTTTGTTTTTCTTCTTAATATTTTAAAAAATCTGCAGTAAATCAAATTCTAAATAGTGTTATCCATCTGGCACCAAATTTGGTTTATATGAAACATAACTTCTCCAACACCAGTCCAAACTCACAGGTTTATAAATCCATATAGACAGTGAAATACTGTGCTGTATACAGTACATTCTCAGAACATATAACGGTCACATCAGCTGTAATCATGACCACCAGAGTGACACTCGGAGCGTCTGTCAGCTCTTCTCTTTTGGCATATTATTAATTTATTATTATTTTCAACTCTCTGCACCTCGAAAGGTCAACTAGAAACCTGCAATGAGGCATTTTTTAAAAATAAATTTTCATGCAGTTAAATGAGTGACAATTCAAAAGTATGACCTAATGAATGAAGGAACATGTCAAGTTGGGTTACTGATTGAAAGGAAATTACTTGGAAATTGGCAAGTAAAGAGTTATTCCTTCATTCAATGATCAGAATAGAATTTAATGCATTTAAATTTATATGTACAGCACCTGAAATTGTAATGCCTTATATAGTTCTTATCATGTTGGATTAGCAACAAAACTCTTGTGTTAAATTACTAAAATTTGAGAATTCATGAAATTTTCTACCTCACAATCCTCCAATTATTTTTAAATATATTCTTGTGTATTTCATGTCTTTTTGGAAACGAATAAATTATGTTTTTGTTTTTGTTTTTTTTTTGACAATTTCAGTGCTCCACAAATGAGTATGCTGCAAATGGGACACAACATTCGCAATTCTTCATATTTTTCATGGTATAATTTCCAGGTTACGTGAGTCACACCAGAGTTCATGGGTGAAGCCACGGCTACGTTAGACATAGTAACACAGAAACCATACAAATCAGTGTCAGACGTGACACTGACTGCTACAGCAGCTGAAGCCAGAACTTTGAGATTTTTATCTGTGAAATTTGCTTTATAAATACATTTTACTTACTTACCTACTACAATGAAAAAATATCTTTACTTTTTCACACTCCATTAACATATAAAGTATTTTGCATGGTAACAAAACAACTTTTAAATTTCCTGGGCCCTTTATGGGGCTGAATTAGCCTACTTGGTCTCAAATCTCATCTAATTTAATCCCTCTCTGTGAAAGAACTGCCGCTAACTGAATGAATATGATTGTTTGCACCTAATATTGCATTTTATTTTTATTGCACTATAGAGGCTGCTGAGAAACATTTCATTTGAGCCTGTGTACTTCTGTAAATAGCATCCGAAATGACAAGAAACACTCTTGAATCTTGCAAAGTAAATAAGTGTAAAAGGTAAGTTCTACGCATGTACCATGTCATACAACTTCATATAAGGTATTAATATATATTACTCAGCTACACTTAATTGATAAATTTACTATAGAATCTAATTTATAAGAGAGATAAGTTGACAAATTATGATGTAATCTCCTTGAGGTGATTCCATTGATCCCTGAGGCAAATTTACAAGCTATACAGCAATATATTTACATTTAATTAAATCAGCAAAACTTGTACAGATCACAGCATTAAAGATAACAACACAGCAAAGATCATGTTCCAATAATATTTCTACATTTGAGTTATATATATATATCAACTCATATGACTCATGCTTGAAGGTGGGCTTGCTCAATTTGACAGGATGGCAGGATAAGGAAGGGGGTGGGTTTGAGGCATGAAATGAGAAGCACTGAGGAAGTAGAGCTCCCGAAGACACAGCACCACCATCACGCAGCGTACAATACAGTAAGACGTGAGCTTCAGCTGTTCAGTAATCTGTGCGAAAGGGAGCCACCAGGAGTTTTAACCCCAACATGCTCGGCAGAAAGGTTTCACAGAAGCAACTACAAAACTGGCAACATCACCACAAACCCAGATACGTTCACAAACCCAGCTAGAGTCAGACATCTTGATAGCTTGAGCTTAAGAATACAAACAACAGCATTCTTTCATCTTTCATCTTCAAAGCCCCCGCGTATGTTGGCAGACGAATGGCAGTCAAACCCAAACAGGACAGGTCAGGGACAGGGCAAGGCAGAGGCAGATCAGAGGGACCACATACACACAGCAAACGAAATCATATCAATAACAGGGGGGGGAAAGAGAGGTAGGATGGAGAAAGAAGATAGCACGGGCCACCGTACGAACTCGACGACAGAAGAAGCAATCTCACAGACCTGATCAGCGAAAATCCTGGTTTTTGGCTCAAGGATGGCTCCTCCTCTTATCTCATCCTCCACAGCCATGAGTCTTGGAAGCAGAGAAAGAGAGAGGGGGAGAGAGAAAGTAGGGAAGGGGGGGTGACAGAAGGAGAGGGAGTATTATGAATTCAAAATGATACTTAACAAGATGTTGAGCAGATGCATCTCCAACATCTGGCTCAACGACATCACAGTGATACGATGCTGATCTCCTGTATCTCAAATCTAAATCTCAAATACTGATAGGAAGCACAATCTTTTGAGCCACTGAGCAGCAGGAACGTAAGCCGTGCTTTATGAGGCACTGCCAATTTTCACTGGTGGAGCCTTGTTTTGTCCCCATGGGATTTATCAAAGTATTTGTTCCCAATTTAAGGTGTTTTCAAAGCGCAATTACAGCCAACAGTGGAAAATTACACCCGGTTATGTGACGTGAATGTTCAGTAACTGATCCCCATCATCCCCAGGGAATTTCCCATCTTGCGTAACATGGACTGACCAAGGCACGGGCGGAAAAATCCTTTGACTAATCATTTCAAAGACTCTGCTCGCAGATACGAGCGAGAGTCCGGCTGCAGTTTTCATGAGCCAGCAAACAGTGCAGGTTTCCCAGCTTTCATGATTATTCAAGTGCCAGGGATAGAGTCATTCAATGATATTTCTCACAAAGCGTTATCTTACACTTACTTGGCCAACTGGCTAGATTGTGGATATTGTCATTTGGTGTAAATGCCAAGTAGAAGTTACCGTGAATAAAGAAAGACCTCTCAACATCATAGACTTCAATGCATTGCCTTCATGATTTTCCATGTTTTACATTTTTTTAATCGTAGCTGACAGCAGAAGAATAAACATCCTTTATTTTCTTAACATGAAACATGACTGTTGGAATGTTATCCCTTTATAATAGTCAACTATTGAGTAATCTTGCAAACGCATGTCAATTTGTCAAAGTAAAACAAGGTGGAAGATTGTCACTTGTGCATTCATTAAGCCACTAATCCAATCAAATAGTTGACAGGAACATTTAATTGGCGCCATGCAGAAATAAATACACCACAAATCAAGTCGTACTGTGTCACTCAAAGCTAGTCCCCTCCACCACATCCATATCACTTTATTAAGACCACAGAGGCACGTGTTTGACAATAAAGAACGAAAATCCACAGGTGAAGTTTCAAACATAAGCGTTTGGATGTTTTATTCCATAAATAATGTACAATGTTGAGAGTTTGTTTTTATTTTTTACAAAAGAAGAGAAGAGGAAAAGAAAAGAGTCAATCATAAGCACACACAGAAATATTAGCACTGTCCCAAAAAACAATGGAATGTAACATGGGCATACAGCATTAAGATTCTGACATGACTCCAAAAAGGCAGACAATGATTCATGTGGGTGATATGTTACAAAAAGAAGAGGGAAAAAAGAAGTTAAGCTTTATATATCCAGTTGTACTTCAAGTAGTGTGCTTTTGAGGTCAAGTCGTACATTTAGTCAAAACAATGTGTGTATGTACCAACATGAGGTCACAAAGTCTGAATATTTTGCTACAGAGGAAAAAGGCAAAAGACAAAAGGTGTCAAATAGGATGTAAAGTTAATGAAAAGCAAAAGGAAAGACAGACCTGGGTCAAACAGCAGCTGCAGATATGCTCTCTATTTTTTGTAAACTTACCTGATAACATCTAATTTGTGTTGATACAGCAAGTTTAACCCAACCTCGTGACATATTTGAGCTTACTCTGCACTTTAATCGCACATTACAAATCATTTTAACATAAATTAAAGCAATGTCTTTTTGTCAGTCAAACATAAACGAAACAAGCAAACTAAAAGTGTTTTAAATATACAAAAACAACCATGCAATCAACACAAGTCCCCAGTACAGAACAGCATGTTAATATGCATTTAAAAAGCAGTATGTTTGACTTACATTTGACTGACGGATATGCCTCCCATCGAATTTATCACATTGTTTATTTATGTAAAAACTATGCAATCCAAATGGATGCGGTTAAAATGCACATTCAACCAAATTCCTCTTTGAGTGCATTTGTTTAAAATAAACAACGCAACTGTTTGACACAGGTCTATATAAAAGTGAGCAAAAACCCTTGGCTGTTGCTACAAGCCATGTCAATCACACACACATCAAGCCAAAACTCATCACCACTATGAATTCATTTGCAAGATTTAAACATAATTTTTGCTGTTGTACAATCTATACAGCCTATCAATATATTCTTGCTACAAAGAGAGGCAGGTATACTGACACCAGAATATTATCTAAGACTCTGGAGAGGGAAAATAAATAGAAAAGAATATGTTTTTTCCTTTTAATACTTAAATCATATTTTAAGTGCATAAGTTAAATGACAGTCTAACTCTCTTAAACAACTATTCTGATCACCACGTCACCGGACACCACCAATGACGGACTGCAGGTCAAAAACAAAATCATACCAAGCATTTACAGCAAAAATCATACAGAGATGAGAAAGTCAGTTTTGCTTTAATTAATAAATAATATAAATTTCAATCTTTCATTTAAAATGCAGATAAGTTCACAAGCACCATACAGGTCATCAAAAAAAAAAAGAAAAAGAAAAAACAACCCATAAACAATAGAAAAAACCCCCAACTTAGGCTTTAAGAACACATTTTGCAGAACATACTGCTGTCAAAAGCTCACGTCATTGTCGTCATGTTGTCTCTGTGGTGTTTTGCATTTTACAGTATTCCAGGTCTATATTTTGTATGTTTAGATACTGCAGATGGCACCTGGTAAAAGATTTTGGCAGGAAGTCACTGTTTCGTTATCTACACAAGATGCATACAATACACCTCCTCAGGATCCTGCATGTGCATTCGGCACAAACAGCACACGCAGATACATACTGCATCTGTTATTGCGCTTCTCCTGCTAAAAAGTTAGCTATTGCAAGGTTAAAATAGTAATCTCACTCTCAATAGAATTCATATACATCACATTTCTTATACTACTATTATTATGGCTCTTGCATTACTGAATTTACTATGCTATGGGTTATAGTTAAAATAGATTATTACTATGACAGGTGCAATTAAGACCATTAAGTCCCCTCCCCCCTTTCTGCTGCAAATTCAATGCATCTCGTCAATATAAATCTCTTCAGTTCACAGCAAAGAGCTCGGGGAAGATAAATAGTTTCATTCATATTTAAAATTAAAGTATTTTGACAAAAAAATATGAGAGCCTGTAGCCAACTAATGGAATAACTACCCTAAAGAAAAAATAAAAATACAAGTGCTACAGGTAAAGTGGATTCAGTGTTTAACCTAGCATGACCTAAAACTCAATATTCGGCTTTGGTTTAAATTAGATTGTTGAGAACAAAATGTGTACCTGGTCTAATGACATAGGTTGGATTTGCTCTGAGCTTAAAGCAAATTCTATGCACAGAACATTAAGGCTTCTCTGAAAAAAAATATCTCTCAAACTTGAAACATAACGCTGAGTATTTTAGGTCTGCAGATAAAGAGTTGGTTTTTTTTTCCAAGCCTACATAGGAGCCATGAAATTAAGGTCACAACTAAGGGCTCCATTAGCAGAACCTGAGCTTGCTTTTGCATCAACATAATATATATGTAAATATATATGTTTATATATCTGAATGTGAAAATTGAACATAAAACTCAATTTAAGGTGAAACATAACATAAGGCTATGGTTGCACTTGTTATTTCACTGATATTCTGAAGTCCAATCAACAGGACGCCCTCTACATTATTTGCATTGCTCGTGTGTGTGCATTAGATCTGCAATGCTCTGCATGACCTGGGCTGGCTCAGTGAATTGTGTGTAAAATTGACTCGGAAGCATCCAGATCTGCTACTTACTGTAATTCATCCTTGTGTGGTCAGATGATAAAGGTCCCAAAAGTTACAAGTTTAAGCCTTGAAAACAGCAGCTAATAACTGCACGTTGTGCTTCATGTGTACAGCACTCTCCTTAAGCTTTAACTTCAGGGGAGCAGTAATCAAGGGTTTTGCTTTAAGTGCTCTGACAAAGTTTCTGTAGTATAGGGCATAGCTCATTTATGCCTTTATACCTGAATCTTCACCATTCACTGACTGATTCAGGTTTGTCTCTGATGTTCTCCCCTCTTCATTTCACATCATGTGTTGTTAAAAGAGGTATTAGTCCCCATGTTCACTCTGGAGAGGTAAAAAAAACCCATCAGCAGTCCTTCAGTGAACATGGTTCACCTTGATTTAAAATGGAAGAGCTAATATTAAACCATGGTCTTCCATAGTCCGGTGCCCGAAGGTCCAAAACAATTCTTTGAGTTGGTTTAAAAAGTGCAGACATGTTTCTGAAGTTTTACAACTCCCCATCCTTTTGTGCTTTTACAGTGCAATCTCGTGGGAGAATCATTTGAAAATTCATCTAACTGGAATCATCCTGCATGATCCCAAAATCCAGAACTTTGTTCATAAACAAACAGCTGATGGTGAGTGTGACAGCGCAGGATAAAGGAGGACGTTTTAATGGTGGTTATATACAAGGTTAGGCCTTTTAAGATGTTTTTCCATAAAAGACGAGCAGGACTCTCTGTCTTCATTCCAAGTCTTCTTTCCTGGAGTGGATTAGAAGTGGCAATATTCTCTGTCACAGTTATCCACCCTTCAGTTGCAGACCACAGACTATTATAAGATGTAAAAATACTGCAATATTTTCATGTAGTTTTAAGTGTCTTTTCACTGAAAAATAAAAACAAAATTAAATGCAGGGCACCATTGCTAATATGCGGTCACACGTAAAATGCTCACGGAGTCCTTAAAACCCAGCAAATATTTGTTTTTTGTGCCTGAAAAATACAACTGAGACACGATCAATACTCAACCCTTTTTTCCATGAACTGCTTAATTTGTGAGTGATCAATAAAAGTTAAGACTGCACTGACAATAAAAGCCCCATTACAATTTTGCACAAGCACTCGAGAAATTAGGGCTCAGCTGGAGTTCTCTGCAGTTGTCCAAATATGATGCTCTTGAATAACAAATAAAGCATGTTGTGAGGTTATGACCGCATTTAAATTTGCTACGGCAAGAGCTCAGAGGACAATCAAAGACTCTTTTGTCCAGCTTAACTAAGCTGAAGAAACAACCACCACGGGAACATCTCCTGCATGCTTATCTAAGATAAAGATCTTTGTCTTCTGTATTACAGTCTATTATTTAATTTGCCACTCATTACATGTCTGCAGCTTTGGCTTTCAATATAAAGCTCCCATCCTTCCTCATAGGCTACAGTGCTTTATGAAACGGAAACCAATCTCCTTATCTTGTAATATTCTTTTCAAGATAACAACCTCTGGTAAATAGAGTCTTATTCCGATGTGCAATGTATATATTGCCAGTAACAACTGCTTCATTTTCATGTTTCATCCTGTTAAACAGAATCCAATATGCTAACGCCGTACTGTGGAGTCCTCCGCAGAAGTATAAGAAGTCTTTTTAATTAATGCTAGCAATCATAATTTTATAGAAAAGGTCCTTTTTCCACAAAAACCCTGTAACAGAAGAAAAAGAAAGACTATGGCCCACCAATGGCCTCCTTATACAAGACCACAAGTCTTTTCCCTCCATCCCAACAACAGCTTCCATTTACCTGCTAATTATTCCTTTAATTTGGGAGTCTTTCTCCACTTGCTGCTGCCGTAGCCTCCTCTCACTGTCCTCGAGACGATTCTGGTACTGTAGGAGGATCTTATTGGTCTGCTGCTCCTGCGTGAGGAGCCTCCGTTCATACTCCTCCAGCTTTTTGTGGGACATCATCAAGCGCTCCTTCAGGGAGTTGATCTCCTCCTCGTACTCCCGTACCTGAGGTAGAGATGTGAAAATAATGCTAAATTAGAGCAGTTTATTGCGACGCTGGTGCGTACATGCCTTGCTTTCTTGGTCACTGCAGTGCCTGGTGGATTTGAGTTCTCTAAACACATTCATGAAAGCATTTGAAACCACCTCCAGATATTCAAAATTAGGCCGGCTGCCTTTACAAAGGCTGAGGTACAGTAAATATGCCAAACTGCAGAAAAAGAAAAATAATGCAAACAAGTTGAACATTTGGCTCATGGCTTTTGTTTCCCACAGTTTGAGACCTCTGGACTTCTGTGTCAAGATCAAATCTGAGTGCCATCTGCTCAGAAATGACAGACATAACTCAATGTTCCTCTGACTTCAACTGAAATGTTAATTAAATAGTTAAAAATTAAACCTACCCTATCCATGCGTGACTCATCCATGCTTTTTGAGTACTCCTTAAGTTTGAATTCCTCACGGTCAATCCGAGAACTTTCAATGTCAGCGGACAGATGAGGCATGTTGGAGACCCAGGCCACCGTCCGCTCATTGGCTGGCGTTGGGGGATTGAGGGTAGATGGAGACTGGGAACCCTGGGAAGAAAGGTCAGCACACTGTATATGAGAACATGAATTTTTAATTGAGTGAAAGTCACTTGCATAAATTTGGTGCACGATGTTACCCAAAATGCCTCAGTGCTACACGAGTTCATACATTTTGAGCATGGCTGAGCCCTGGTGGCTCCCAAGCTCTTAATCTTGAATGTCAGTTTTATCCCCTAGATAAGCTAAACACTGACATCTTACACGTTGTTGTTGAGAAATAGCTGTGAGCACAGGTGCTAAAGAAAAAAAAAATAGGAAAGTTAGATATTAGGAGAGTGTGCAGCAGTTACCTGTTTGCTCATAGTGGGTTTGAGCAGGTGTTGCTGTTGCTGAGGCTGCTGCTGTGGTGACTGTTGAGTGCTCTGACTGGTGGTTCCCTGTGGACTCTGGCTTTCCCTGACAGAGCTCTGCTGGTGGGGCAGGCCCGGGGCAGTGTTGTCTTTGACGGAGAGCTGCCGGGGCCCATGCTGCCTGCCGTAGCCGGATTCTGGCGACTGGAGAAGGTTTCCGCTTTGCGGCCTAGTTTTTGCAGGAGCAGAGGGTGCAGCAGCTGCACTGACGGACAGCTGATGGGAGGTCTGGGATTTGACACGCTGGGTGGGAGGCGGAGCAACAGAACTCTGCCGCATAGGTTGGACTGTGGAGGGAGGCGTGGTGGCCAGGGAGGAATGGGAGGTTCCCGTCTGGGAGGCCATGCCCATCATTTGTTGCTGTTGGAGATTATCCTTGAAAAACACGTGAATGATAAATTAACATTTATACTAATTCACTTATCAAATTGGAAAAAAATTCAGTGGGTTGCCACACTCGGGTAAATTGCCTCAAATACTAAGAGACAATAAAATGTAGTAACAGAAGTTCAGTTCGAATGATGAATTGATGCGTTTCAAGCATTTTGAGATTCAGTCAATGAAGGTGATGTAACAGTAGAAACATGGAGCTATTATTCATCTCTTCCACAGTGTGCCTTTTGCCTTGTCTCCCTCGCCTCCCCCCCAACCAGTCGCAGCAGATGGCTGCACCTCCCTGAGCCTGGTTCTGCTGGACGTTTCTTCCTGTTAAAAGGGAGTTTTTTATTCCCACTGTTGCTAAAGTGCTTGCTCATAGGGGGTCATTTGATTGTTGGAATTTTCTCTGTATTATTGTAGTATCTTTAATAATAATAATGTATACTTTATTGATCCTTGTGGGGGAATTCCTCTCTGCATTTAACCCATTAACTGTGAAGCAGTGAATGAAGCACTTTACCTTACAATATTACGCACCTTGAGGTGCTCCAGTGCTTTATTCTAGCTCAGTATCTTGCTCAAGCACCCATAGACATACAGACCAGGTGGGCTGAAGATTCATCCACTAACCCTCCAATAAAAGGACAACCCACGTTACCCAATCAAATTCCAGCTTACAGCACCTGGTATCAGCACCAGACACTCAAGGATCCAAGTACTAACCAAGCCTGATTCTGCTTAGCTTCCTAGATTGGATAAAACTGGGAATTGACAGAACCAATGCAGCCCCTTGTTGGATGAGGCCTGCATGGCATTCTAGTTTGATTCAGCTTTTCTGACAGGCAACTTGTGTTTTGGCTTTTTACATTGGTGCTCCTGCAGTGTGATGTGTGATGTAATGTAATGTGATGTAATGCAAAAAGTGAGACACTTTTTCAAGTTTGACCCGGTACGCCATGTTTATGACAGGTTTACGTTGTCCTGGTTAATGTCAAGCTGTCATCACAAAGACATATCAATCAATGTAACTTTGTAATAAAAATGACATTGTGACACTTAATGACAACAATCATAAACATTCACAAAGATTTGTGACTTTGTGACAAGAAGACTTTGTCATGTCTTCTTATGATGGCGTCATGTCTTAAGCTCATCCCTAAAAAAAGTGTGTTACCATCACACTAGACAAAGAAAAACTGCAAATCCTCAGAATCAGAATTATATATTATCAATTAATATATATTATATATTCCTAATAAATGTTGGAATAAAGACATCTTTTTGGTGATTGACTCTTAAAGCTCGGCTCCACTGTCAAAGAAAGGCCCAATTTTTGAGGGTTTCAGTAAACACGTTCAAACGTTTTTGGGCCTAGTTGATAGTTTCAGGTCTTACTGATCAAAACATGAAGTTCATGTGATGTCTGTTCCCAAAATGCTAAGCTTGCTAAGATGAAAACAGAATATTGCAAATCTATCGGTGACATCACGGTG
>NW_005187539.1:1116959-1161010 GCF_000239375.1 Pundamilia nyererei | reverse complement strand
TATGAGACTGTGATTATATTTTTTTAAACAATGTCTATAACATTGTTCCTTTTTTATCCTTGGTGCATAATGAAAATACTAATTCAACATCTATAGTAATACCATTTCACATGTAAACATTATTACATAGCGAATTTATGACATTACAGAAATACAGTGAGAGTCCATTTACCTGCATATGCATGGACATCTGCCTGCGTCCATAGTCAGCCCTGCTGTAGTCGTCACTGTAGCTATGTGAGTGGATGATGCTGGGTTGTCCCAGGTGACCGTCCCTGGTCCTGAGGGTGGACAGATCCTCACTGCGAGAGAACCCTCCATGGGCGAACTGTGGGATGTAGGACTGGTGAGAGGGTTCGGGCTCTGGGGCCAGGAGAAGGGGTGCGGGGGGTTGAGCCCGGCTGTGCTGGTGATGGAGCTGTTGCTGTTGAGGCCCATCAGCAGTCGCCAGATGAAAGAGGGGATTCTGGAAGGAAAGCGGGTAGCGCATGGCGGCGGCCTGCTGTTGCTGCTGCTGGGATAGCGAGTCGGTGGTGGTGCCCATCTGGCTCAGCTGGCTCAGCCGGAGGCCACCGGACATGCTGGAGCCGCCAGAGCCAGCTGACAACCTCCCACCGGCCCGCAGCTGGCTGCTCAGGCCCGACCCCAGGCCGCCACCGCCTCCGCTGCTCAGCCCGCCGAAGCTGCCCATACCGGCGATGGAGGCCTGGGAGGAGTTGAGCATGTCCACCGACTGCAGGTTAGACACGCTGTTCATTCGGGAATCCTGGAGGTCCATCATAGATACGCTTTTATTGACACTGAGCACCTAAATAATAAGGGATATGAGAGGCTAGTGTGCCCCCTGTTATTGCTTATGTTAGGTGGCCACGGATGATGGGTGAGGGTGGTGCGGGTGTTTTTACCGCGAGGCCTGCCTGGTTATCGGAATGCATCAAAGTATTTCCCAGGAAATACCGCTAGGATGAGTTGCGTGGTGAATCAGTGGGAAAAAAGCAGATGTCATGATATACTAGAGCCTCGATCACACGATGGCAGATTCTTACAGTATGACCAACATGCACGTCATACTAATCTCACCTTGATAAAGGCAAACCTAGCGGATGGGATGGTGATTCCCCGAGTCAGTGTGGTAAAACTCACCTTAGGATCAGGTTCTGTGATATCCGAGCTGCTCGTGCAGTACGCTGGGCTGGATCGGGCCAGGGGAGGGCGTGATACGTAAAACATGTCTTTGGAGGATGCTCGATGAGGATGGTCACGGTCCTGAAAACTCATCTGGGTACGAGATGGCATGACCCCTCCGGTGGATGTAGGGGAAGGCAAACGGGTGATATCTATAGAGCTGGAGAACAGCAGAAACAGGAGGTGAGGAGTCTAACAAACTCTACACTCTTCCCCTATGAACAGTTTATTTAGACACTATATTACTATATTATTATGATTGCAAGTTGAAAGCTAAATACAACAGCGCTGGAAGAAGCATCTGAATCGTTTCTTCAGTTGGTTAAAATCAAGACTGAATGCTTCCTCTGTTATTAAACTAGGATGTATCACTCTATCAGGCTTTTATCTATAACTAAATTCAATGTAACAAGCAAATGTGCGGTGTGTGGAAAGGGCGAGAAGGTCCTTGAACATAGGTACGCTGCCACAATTACATAAACATGAATTAAATATCTTCTCCATCTTGCTCTGGTCATGCCGACTATTTTTACAGTTGTATGCAGTGTTAAGATAAGTTCAGTGGTTCTGAACATAAAGCTGAAATCCCCTCTATAGAGTCACTGGAACAATCGGAAGTGGATTAATCTGATTAAAATTACGAGTACGAGGGTAAGGGGAAAGTTCTGCTGCAAAAATCTGTATTTTCTTCCTCTAATTTTAGGCTTTTGGAAAAATTTTGTTGGATGTTGTTACCTTAAAATGTTATTTAAATGAAACCTTAGTAAGATGTCTCTCCGAGGAGATCTAGGCAACCGAAAGTTGCCATGTGGCACTAGACAGAAAAAACAAGGCTGCATGCAAAAAGGTTCAAGGCCAATTTTCTTAAGCAGCGCTCTGCATTTTTAAAATAATGACACAGCTTTTTCATTGAAAAAAATTAGCTAAAAAAACAAATCTCCAGCTGTTACATAAATGTAGTGCAGAAAAAAGAGCCACATCTCCTGTAGTATTTTTACCTACTACTGCACAACAAGGAGAAAAGCAGCATTTGTTGAAAGCCTTTTTCAAATATGCACTGCAGCCCCAAACTTTCCTAGACTTCACTTGGCAATGGTAACCACAAGAAGGCAAATGTAAGATGCAGTCAGATGATGGATGTCCTTTGCAAAAGTATTTCCAGTAGTGGGAAACTGCATCACTTAAAAAGAACATCTTCTGGATTTTATTCTCTTGACACTCTGTGAAAACAACTCAGGTTTCAGCGTTTGAAACTGTTTAAAGTCTCAAATGTTCCTACCTATTAAGATCCCTCATCATGAGATTTTGGAACTCAGAAGAGATGCCCCTGTTGAAGCTGGGCCGTGACAGCAGCCTGTCCGACTGTCTACCGGGCTCTCTGTCTGTCTGATGGCTGGGCTGCCTCTGGAGGTGTGGGTTACGCAAGGCCATGCTGATGTCATTCAGGAGACGAGGCAAAGGACCCAGTTTGATGATGGCATCCTGTGGTTGGAGGGAAAACAAAAAGAAATGGCACTTTAGCTACATATTCATTAAAAACATTTTTGTGTAATCTAATGTAAGTGTTTTTCAGTACGTCCATCTCATTCACCACGCACTGGAAATGTAATCACATGGAGTCTGATTTTGTGAAACATTTGAGGTGAGAAAACAACAAGACATTTTTTTTAGATGCAGCTTTTAAAACCGAGTCCTAACAATACACATCGAATCTCAGCACGGCTTAGTCTGGCTGCACAATGTAAGCGATGTACTGTGTTATCAGAATGTTATCAACTGAACTCTGGCAATTCAATTTAAACTGTAATTATGTTTAGTTTTTAGTTTTACTTCACTTATTTTATGACATTATTTCACTTGCATGTGAGAAAGTACAATGTTGTTTTCCAGTTCCAGAGCAGCATGATTAGGAATGCAGCAGTATTATTACATATGAAACGACTACTTTGATGACTATAGTAGGTTAAATTCAGGATACTGTAGCGATAAATAACCCACTGTGGAGTTTTTTGACATATCATTTGATTTTTACCTGTATGGTTGCAGTTTATAACAACAGATATGATGCTTTGTGTTTACCTTGCTGAGCTGAGCCATGACCTCCCAGAGGAGACTGTGCAGTATAGACAGCTCCCTGCCCAGGTCGATGTAGCCCTCAAAAGCGCCTGCATTGCTGACACTGTCCAGGTTGGAGATCTCGTAGAGGAACTGCTGCATGGAGCCCCACTCCATTTCTAAAAACTCATTCATGAAACACATGTACTCCTCTTTGCTTCCAAACCTGCAGGTGGGAACAGACAGAACGGGGCGGGGGGGACATATGTGTGTGACAGGGAAAGTGGTAGAAAAAGAACTGAAAAATATTTTAGCAGGGAAATTAAATTGTAGCTACACTCATAATCTTTGATTTAATAATAGTTTTTTCAAATAAATGTCTTTAATTTCAACTGTTTTTGTATTAAAGCTCAAATTTTTAATAGTTTTGGGCACTGTAAAGAAGAAATATCAAACAATTAAATGCATAAATTCATTTATTTATTTGTTTTTGTCATTGATGGTCAGCTTTTTTCCTTCCCTAAATACATGGATTAAAAAAACAGAATTATTTTCATAAAGTTAAATATATGAATGAAATGAAATAAAACTGACTTGGAGAAGTTAGCCAGGTTTTGCACTACTTTAGCGATGAGGGTGAGTGTGCGTGATGTCTGCTCATCTGGATACTCCTGGGTGAGGTTGAAAAGCGATGGCGACATGATAGCAGGACACAGGAAGCGCAGGAAAAGAGAACCGCTGATGAGGCGGTCAGCGATGTCTTCTCGACCCCTCTCAGCACAGCGCACTCGCCAGGAGGCAAAGACTTCCTTCAGCTCTCGAGGGAACACACTATAAAGCAACATAAAAGGTTTCAGGACAAACTAGGTACATTTAGATATTCCACCGAGAAGCTGTTTAAAAGCCTCATCTATCTTTATTATAGCGAAGAGAAACAAACACAGTCTAGTAAAGGAGTTGCTTTTTTTGCATTATTAACTACTCACCAATGGGAATTAACAATCTTGCAGAGTGCCAATTCACAGCACATTCGAAGATTGGCTTGGTGGTCTGGTAATACAGAGGGTGGTATTCTCATGGGGTCAACTTCACAATTTTCTTCTGACTCATACAAGGCCCTTATGAACTCCCCTGCAAGAGACATTTCATTAGCAACAAGTTTCAGTGTTATTAATAAAGAAAACAACATCCACAACAAGATTAATATGAAAGAAATCAATTATGAGACAACAAACCGAGCATTGCCACACTGCCACACTATGCTGTTTAAGTAGTCGTAGGTGAGGAGCTGTCTTATTGGCCAACAGCAAATTGCAACAGTAGTTACTTTTAGCTCAAAGTATTTTCATACCAATATAGCATATAGAAAACAATTCTCAGAAATGGACTGCTGAGCAGAATTCACTGCACTGTAGTATTATTATTACGAGCACTTAGCACTTACTGGAAATCTCTGGAGAAACTGTCTGTCCCTTTACACTCCTATGCACTACCTTTATGAACACCAAAGCATTAAATGCACTCAGTGTTAGAAAATTAAGAGAAAACTTTACTGAGAAACAACTGAGAAACTGTTTGTCACGGTACTGGGCCATGAGGCCCAGGGTTTAAGTTCTAATGCATATTTTGTATCCACATGTGTAGTTTAACACATCTAGTTGTTTTCTAGTTTGCAGTTTAGTCCTTGGTTTCTTAGTCCCTTTTGTCATCTCTCCCTGGTTCGTGTGTCTACCTGTCGTGTTTCATGTCTCTTGTTAGGTTAAGTTCATGTTCTATCTCCATGTCTCTGTGTTTCCTGTTTTATTTTGAAAGAGTATGGGGTTCTTTGTTCGTTGTAGTTACTGTTACTCTCCCCTGTATTGTCATTATGTTTCCTTCTAGTCAGCTGTGTTCTCATGTGTCTCCACTTCCCCTGATCACCTCATGTGTGTATTTAAGTCCTCAGTCTTCCTTTGTTCGTCGCCGCGTCGTCTGTTCTACTTCCCCCATGTTACACCAGGTTTCAGGACTCTGTGCTGGCCATGTCCATGTTGCTTACGTGAATATGTTTCATAGTTCTTTGTTGTTCCAGCACAGAGTCCTGTTCATAGTTGTCTCCGTCATGTGCGTCATTGTCACCCTGTCTTAGCCTTCCCTGCTGTCTGAGTTAAGTGTCAGTTCTTAGTTTTCCCAGTTCAGTTTCTAGTTTAGTTTTGCCTCAGTGTTTTCTGTTGTTTGCCACGTTAATCAGCCCAAATAAAGGCTCGCTTTTCGTTTCAAGTTCGGTACTGTCTCCTCGTCTGTGTCTGCACCTGGAACCTCACACTCCCACATACGGTCCGCCCACCGCAGACCGTGACACTGTTTATGTTATCCTATATATCATTGTTTACTTGGAGTTAGCTTACCTTTATTTATCCTTTATTTTATGCTGTTTTTTTACCCACCTTTTTAAATTTGATAAAGTTTACGTTTAATTAGGGCTTAAAGTTATGAAATATTAGATGGACTGTGTTATTTATTGTATTAATTGCCCATTTAAGGTGTCTGTAGCGTTATTGAATGAAATGATAGTATTTTATTTGTATGTTACTTATTATTATTTCAAAGTACATCCTGATAATGAAGCCAGCTGGTGTACACTGATCACTTTATTCCACCCTCTTATCTAAATATGATCACTTTTAGCCTGTTAAAAACCAAATGGCCACTGCCATGAAGCTCAAGTTGTCCATAAGACACTGAAGTCTTCATGTTCATCCTACAATCCAGAATAATGATGGCTGAATACAATTATGTTAAATAAGTTCTCGATTTCATATGAACTCAAGCAAACATTCATTAATGAAACCAGGCTAACGATAACAACATATCGAGCTCGTTGCTTCCTCTCAGGAAGTCGTATTTCTCGCCTTTTGAGGAGAGCTGCTTCTTGATCTCACCGCCAACAGACTTGTGCTGAGCTCGGATAATCACATAATTCAATATATCATCAAACTCCACACAGCAGTGCAAAAAAGACACAAGTTTGAGTACCACGAAAAAGTTGAAAATAATAAAATTCCCCAGACCCAACCAAACTATCTTCTGCATGCAAAAACACTAAGGCATGCTGAGAGAAAGTTGGGTCTCTTAAGTAGGATTTTTTCCCCCCTTTAATTAAAAGTTTGGCTATTTCCCAACTTTCAAAAGTTGATCTGCTGAATTTTAAATTGGTTTGAACACAGGAGCGACTAAGTCAAACACTGCAAATGCTCCGACTCACCTATAGCATCCTTGAGGTACTTATGTCCAATCAGTTTGAGGTACTCTTCTATGGCTTTGGTGGCCAGAGTGTTCTCTCTGAAGATAAGGTGTTCTCGGTCGATGAATCTGTCTACCTCACACATTGCCATGTCCGATAGAAAATCCTGGAGAAAAGGGGAACCGAGTTACTATTTTCCTCCTAAAATAGTGTTTGTCAAGTAGAGGACTCAGTGATCCCATACCTTAGCTTTCCCTGTGCTCTGAAGTATATGCACCAGAGCACAGGCCACTTCCTCTTTGCTCTTGACACTCAGCACAGGCTCCAGCACAGCACACAGGGTGCGGTAGTTATTAGTGACATACTCTGCAAACTCCTTATACAGCTCCATGGGCAGGATGTTCATGGTCTGAAAGCGGGATTTGAGGCGTAGAGATGCATTGATGATCTTCCCTCCTCCGACACCAGCTCCCTTGGTGAGAACGCTGGGCTGGATGACCGGGTACCACTGCTCCACAAACTGACGTCCGGTGATGCTTGAGATGGGGATGCTTACGAGTCCTAAGTATGTGCTCTTTTCCTTAGACGTGAAAAGCAAAAACAAACATTAGCTGTGGTAAAGAAACATTGTTTCTTTCAGTTCTGCATAGAAATATTTTAGAAAACTAATCTGAAAGTCGGAAATGTCAAAAAAAAGTTCATTTTAAGCTTCAGCAATGAATTAATTATGAGCAGCAGGACTAACGCTGGATCCCCGGAGTGCTGTTTGAAGCTAGAGCTTTACTGTGGCAGCGTTACTCTTGTACTGAGCTGAAAATGAGAATGACTGGTTTTGTGACTCAGTATTAAGTCACTTACTTCTTAAGTGCTAATGTTACACCTCACAGTATTACTCATGCATTTGCTTTATCTTTTAAATTGAAGTGTTTTCACTTTTAGTAAGAATCTACCCTGTCACCACAGGTGATTACCTCTTTACCTGTGGTATACCCCAAGGTTCAGTTTTAGGTCCTGCTATATTTTCTATCATATGCTTCTACCAGCTCTTAGTACTGTGCAGCAGATACACAGATATACCTTGCTGGAGACCTCTTGACCCTAAAAGCATAGCTGCTTTTTCAGTTTCACCTCTGTAGCACTGACTGCTCCATAAATAACATGACATCTCAGTCCTACAAACCTTCCATTGTAAAGCCCACTAACAGACATTTGGAAATACCATTTGATTCAGCTTTGAACCACACATTGAGAGCAGCTGTTCAGATCTGTCTGCATCTCAAAAATAAAACCAATGCTCTCACACAATTCATGCATTTATTTTCTCATGGCTGGACTACTTCATCTCCCTCTTTTGGGGCATACATGAAAAGTCACTCTGCCCTGAAACTAGCTCAGAAAGTTCCCTACTGGTTACACGGTCCTGGCTTCTCTCCACTGGCTTCTTGTGCATTTTGCAACTGATTTTAAGAATTTACTGATCACAATTAAAGCACATCTGCGGCCGCAAGCTATGCAGCAAAACAGTTGGCCCAATTTGAACTAGTTCATAGCCTTAGATCCTCAGGTAGGTCCTTCAAGCTGTTCCAAAGTCGAGGCTGAAATCTAAAGGCGACTGTCGGGATTCTTTGACTTTAGAACAACCTGGCTGAGTAAGTACGGCTCAGACAATCAGGGAAATCCTTTAAATTGTGTCCTACAACACTGGCTTGCAGATTTCACTTTATGCGATCTATTTTATTTATATTTTTAGTATTATTTATCCTTTGTTTTGTTTGTTTGTTGTTGTTTTTTTTGCCTCTCTTGTCTTATTTAGTATCTTTTCAGGACTTTTATTCTTTTATCTATATATAAGTATCTATATTGACATTTTGCATTTGCATTTCTGTTTCCTGTTTTGTCTTGTTGCTGTTATAACTATTGCATTTAGTTTATCCTGATTTTGCTTTGCTTTGTTATTAATGATGTTATATAAATAAAGCTAGTATAATTAATGTTGTTGATGTAGATATGATAATAAGAAAATAAAAAAATAAGTCGATAAAATTCAACTTTAGGATATTTCAATTGTATTCGTTTCAACAACTTTAAGTTAATATAAATGACTCATTTTCAGACCTTTATGCTACCCTACAGTTCTCTGTGTCACCTTGCGTCTCTTCTTGTCTGTCTCCTTGTATAGATGAAGGCGTAGGTTGCGGACAGCTGGCAGGTTGTTGAATTCAAAGTGCTCGCCCCAGAAAACGGTGTCGGTGCGGGGCTTGCTGGTGGTGCGTGCATACAGCATGTCGTCCAAACATAGTTCGCAGTAGTATCGTTTCTTTGCTGGAAGCTCGCGGGCCTCTATGATCCACAGTTTGAGCACATTGTCCACCCTCCGGCTGTTGTCCTGTGTGGAGAGAAAGTCAGGTCAAGCAAGGTCAAGCATGTCTGATAAAACATTTAAAAGCTTTACAAAGACAAGATGATACAATGCAGGAGGAAACATGACAGACGGCAAAGAAAAAAAGACGTGGAAGCAGAGAGAGTGTGTGCAAATAAAAGGCGACAGCAGGTCAGCCTGCAGGAGAAAAGAGTAAATGACAGGAAATAAATGTCTGGTGACATGGCGGTTTGGCTACTATGATAGTGGGTTGTACTTGATAAATTGCTCTCAACTCTCATCTTGGATACAGAGACAGAAAACAGCATGAGAAACACACAAGAGAAAGAGAACAGAAAATAATGAAGAAGGATTCTTTTTATGGATAAAACAAAGTAATCCCCTTAGACATAGAAAAAACACAAATGACACAATACACATGTGCTGCAAACACAATGGACTAAAAATGCTCCTATGGACTGCTACATTCCCTAATCATGATCACAAAGCCCAGCTATATTTGACATCCCCCATGGGAGGAGAGAGTGCTCTGTTGATTACAGAATGATGTTTCAGTAACTGGGAGTCATTTCAATTGGGCTCAAATGCCACTGTTGATGGCCCCCCTGTTTGCTTCAGACTATTTAAGTCCTAATTTAGACGGCCAAATACGTGAGCATCATCAAGATCAACAGCTCTAACGTCTCCATTTGTATGCTCTTTGATAACCAGCGCCAAACACAAGGCATAATTAATTCCAGACCTCTGAGTTTGAATGTGCTGGGCATCTGGTGGCTCAGTTTGCTAGTGCACATACAGTGCAGCAGAGCCAGCATGTGCTCAAGTCCTCTACCTTGATATTATGTTACACATTCCCTTTTGCCAGTATATTTCAATTGTATTACCAAAAGACTAGTGGAATGTTAAATTAAGGTGTAATAAATACTTTTTTCCTGAAAACCAAGCAATCACGGGCAAAAAAAGGAATTAAAAGACTCTAGAAAATTACAAAGAATAATGATAATCCTTCTCTCTGCAGTTAGTCTTATCGCTTATGGTGCATCTGGTCTGAGAAGAAGAGTGCGTGTTGTTTTGGGGGAGTAGGAGGAGAGATTTTGGAGAAAGCGCCTGTTTGGAGTCCTTGGAGCTCCGTGACTCATCCAGGACCCCTGCGGCCGCAGCATCTGGACGAGGCGTTCAACTCTGGTGATGTTTCATCTCAGACCCGCTTAATAACCCTTTAGTCTCTGGTTGCCATCTAAGCTGCGTAACTCACATGTCTGCTCACTTTTAACAACACTGAGGGGAAAAATTTAGGGAGAGTTTTACTTTACGATGGAATTTGGATTAAAATTAGGATATTAATTATATATGGAGCGAGCATGAAGGGCGATAAGTCTTTTTTAAGATGTGAAGACGCAAATAACATTATAGTACCTTAAAGCGACACTGGAAACGACTTTCCATATGAAAATACACCATCTTGTGGTGTTTAAAAAATACAAGTATATCATCTGCAAAAACTGGTGTCAGATACAAGCACATGGAAAACGAACCTCATGTTAAAACAACATCATGCATTTAATTAAATTGCTTGATTTAACCTCATAAATGTGTCTGTTGTCCTGTCTTCCTCCTTTACAGACGGCTGCTCCTCCCTGAGCCTAGTTCTGCTGGACGTTTCTTCCTTTTAAAGGGACGTTTTTCATTCCCACTGTTGCCAAGTGCTTGCTCATAGGGGGTCATTTGATTGTTGGGGGGTTTTACCTTACAATATAGAGTGCCTTGTTGTTGTGATTTGACGCTATATAAATAAAAGTTAAATTGAATTTTTCAGGTTCACAAAATAAATGATTATTAGCATAATCAGTCCTGTAGTGGTTAATGTTTTGAGATCAGGAGGAGATAGATAAAGTGCAGCATCCACAGTAAAATATGAGGCTCCATCCATTGTAGCAACTAAGCATGACCAGTGCCCCGAAAATTGACTTTTACTAGCAAGTCTGCCTGCACTGCTTATATTTTCCAAAGGAAAATAAAGGCAGACAACGTTCTCCATAGATGCAATAATGATATAGTCTTAATCAAATATTAATTTGGGAAAGTTGCCTGTCTTACGTATGATAATTTTATGATTAGACAATCCGATTTCAGGTCCAACAAGTGGGGTTTGCTCTGACAACAAGTCTGGACCACTTGAGAAAAACTACCCATAGATTTTTACTGCCACAAATTGTCTTGTGGTTCTTGCATGAGGCCCATTGTCTGTAGAGAGCAACAATAAAAGACCTAGACTCACGAGTGTTAAATCTTTTACTTCCCTATCAAAGTATCACAGACATGCTGTGCAGGTAAACATCAACCCGCTGTGTTCAATTTACTTATCACATTACCTGATTTGTGGTTTTTCAAAACAGCATTTTGGGTCCTCCCACCATCGACATTACCTTGTGCAGCTTTAATATTTTGCTTGTAGAAGCCACTAAATTGTTCAACACAGACACACACAGACACGAGGATGGAGTTCACACAGAGAAATGAAGCGGTGCGCTCTTATTGAAAACACACAACAACGGGAGACGGGGAGGAGAGAGAGAGACACACAGACAGAGGGATCATCCTTTTTTCTTCCTCTACCGCATCCCTTTCTCTCCCCTCACCTTGTTGGGCTTGACAGCTCTCTGCAGGTTCTCGATCCATTTGTCTCTCTCTGCAGCTGAGCGACACGCAAAGCACTTGGTTCCCGATGCCGTAGTCACCTGAGGTTAGCCAATGGTAAATTCAACAACCACAGCCATTAGTCACTATGGAGACTGCAACTAAAGCGCCAAAATAATGACTTGTATTCACTCTCAACCTCTGTCATGTTCCACTAATGAACAGGTGATGGAAAAGCTGAGAGGACTTGGCTCATTTAAATGTCCTTATTTTCATTTTCACATTTAAAAAGAAAAGAAAAAAAGCAATCCTATTTGCATTGCACATCACTTTCACTTGTCAGGGTGGAAACAACAGTTTTAGTGTCATTTACTGCTCTGTACACTCTGTGGTTGTGTGCGAGTGTGCCGTGGGCTCTCCGCTGAGCAGCTCAGTTCTCACCTCAAAGCAGTACTCCTGTCCCAGGATGCTCGAGTGCACAGGTTTGATGATAGCGTCCTCGTCCAGAGTGAGGTCCAGGGCCTCAGCGGCACTGCTGGGAGAAAGCAGGGACTCATGGGAGTGGGACTCTTTGAAGCTCTGCATCAAACGGGTCCTGGGAGAGCGAGAGTCGTGAGAGTGAGGAGAGTGAGGAGGCTCTTTTATTAAAGGTCGCTTAGACTTCAGTGTTCAAGAAACTACAGGTGATTTCTTCTTGTATGCTAATTCTCCAAATGTGTTGCTTCACATTTTCATCTTTATCTTGCATACTGAAAAACAGCCAAACGAGTGCTGCACAACATACTGATAATTTTGGTAATAAGCAGCTTATCAACACATTCATCCATTCTCTTAATCATTTATCAGGGTCACAGGGGGACTGGGGCTTATCCCAGCTGTGATTGGACGAGAGATGGCGCACACCATGTACAGGTCATCAGCCTGTTGCAGGGCTATGACACAGAGACAGACAATCATTCACGCTCATCTGTGGCCAATTTAGAATCACAAATTAACCTAACACGTCCTTGGTATGTGGAAGGAAGTCAGGGTACCCCAAAAGAAGCCATGCAAACATGAAAACTCCACACAGAAAGGTCTCCTTTTCTGTGGTCCTGGCTAGCTGGGGTCCTCCTGTGTGGAGTTTTCATTGTCTCCCTGTACCTGTGTGGGTTCTCTCTAAACCTCCTCCCATATATATGTTTGCCAGGTTACTGATAGGCTGGTTAGATAACTGAGTACCCAAAGCATTTTTGTACAACTTGCCTCATTCTCCCATTCATACATTACTTATTCTATGTAAGTGCTTCCTGTCTAACATTCATATTCTGATGGATGCATCAGAGACTGGAGCAGACAGGGATTAGTAGGGGACCTGCTCTACCTTCTGAGCGAGCCCATTTGTGTGCTAGTCCTGTGACAGGTATGTACCCCACCTCTGCCCCACTAATAGCTGGGACAGGCACCAGCCCCACCCAACTGCTTATCAGCAGATCATTTACAAATATATATCAAATATATATATCATCATGCTATGTTTTACATATACAGGTGGCCACTTTAACATTTTCTTACACAGCATAATTATAAGAATAGGATATTTTTGATACGCCTCTCAACACTGATCTACTGTGGTACCTACACATAACAGCTAACCTAGCAAAAAAACAACAATTTTAAATTATTTATTTAGGCACTTTGTTACTATCAGCCTGTCTCTAAAGGACATAATCGGTTCCCAAGAGTTGGCAGTTTGTCTTGTAATCGGAAGGTTGCCGGTTCGAGCCCCGTGTTGGTCGTTGTGTCCTTGGGCAAGACACTTCACCTGTTGCCTACTGCAGAGGGCCCGGTGGCACCAGTGTCCGACAGCCTCGCCTCTGTCAGTGCGCCCCAGGGCAGCTGTGGCTACAATGTAGCTGCCATCACCAGTGTGTGAATGACTGAATGTAGTGTAAAGCCATACAAATACAGGCCATTTACCATTTCTTTAGTTGAGCCTCTAAAAGATGCCAACACAGTTTGACAGGAATAAAACTGTATTTTTGCACCAAAAAGGTAATAATTTAAAAGCTTGCGTATTTCAGCAAGGGGTGACTCAAGACTTTTGCAACTATACACGACCAAGTTTAAATGTCTATATCTGATTTAAGAAGCTGTGGTAAAATGCAGCACAAACAGTATTAACATGGTTTTCTTTACAGCTGCATTCATGGCATTTATCCGAAACATTTTAAATAACCAATTAAACAATTCTTAATAAATCATTAATCCTGACACACATGTGCTCACAGCCCACACTAACAAGCAAAGGAGGTCTGTGCTAAAGCCCATTCATCATCACCTACTCCCACCCACACACACATGTAGAGAAGCAGGTAAAATCATAGACCAACTCAGGAAACAGCCACACAGCCACTGAAACAAACACACGATGGCACAGTGAGTCTAACCAGATAGCCAGGACAGATGGTCAGGTGTGATGAAGCCCTTCAGAGAAGAAAGGGGGACGGTAGATTAGGAAAAAGGAAAGATAGAAAAGAAGCTGTATATCCTGCGCTCTGCGTTCGGTTCTGGGCTTCTCCCCTGTTTGGGCTCAAACTGTTTTTGTCTATGTTCAATCATAACGTTCCACAACAGAGCAGTGATTGCATGTACGGGACTGAGGGGGAGAGAAACATAGAGAGTGAGGGAGAGATAAAAATAGACCCAAAGGAATGAGTCAGATTGAGGGTACCATAGAAGAGACGAGAGGAAGAGTGGGGGAGGTCAGGAGAGGATGTGAGAGAAGGAAAGACTGAGAGAGAAAGGGCTGAGGCCTCAGGGATGGAGGGAGAAGACCTCTCAGTGGAAATCATGTTGATTATGTAAACAGTGGATCCTTTGGAGAGGAAGAAAGTGAGAGTATGGATTAGAGGAATGAAAGAGAAAGGGAAAGGAGGAAGCGCAAGGGTCGGGATGGATGAAGGGATTGAGATGAGAGGAGGAGTGATGGAGGTAAAAAGGAGGTCTATGCAAGGTCTCAGTGGACAGACATAAAAGACGAAACACACACACACATGCATGCAGACACCTTGCAAATAGTCAGTGCATCACAACTGATGAACTACACACCTGGAAAAAAAAACTCAGGGATGAAAGACTAGGAACAAGGATACTGACATTGGGAAGGTGAGCTGAGCTTTGCTGTAGTGATCTAAAAGAGAACAAACCTGACAACAACCACTTTGCAAAGAAAAGCAACTGAACTGAAGCCACTTTTCAATTTCAAATACTAATTAAGCTCAAGACCCATTTCACTGAATTTGCTGCTTTTGTCTTTTATTAAACTGAACATAAAACAAAATGATTGTTGATCAATAAGGTTAGACAAACACTGGCAAAATACAAACTGAAGGCTAATAGTCAAACTGGGTTGTTTGACTCATAATTACTTATTAGCAATAAAACTTAAGCCTAAGCAACGGCTCTCTTCTTTCTTCCAGGTATGCCTCCCATTTCTATGAAACAACATTTATTATGTATTTATTGGTTTATTTTTCTAATTCTTAAGAGCAGGAAGGCAAATATTCTAAAGAGAAGTGCTTCTTTACAGACATTATATAGACATACACTAGATGCTTCATTGATTACTGCTATTTAAAGATGCATCAGCATATTGCAACTGCCATATTTTTACTGGGTCTTCTAATGTGTGTAACTCTATGCACTTGCCAGTTAAATATAGTCATAACTCAGTGAAGTTTGCACAGATATTCTGTGGAGTTTTGGCTTGTTACATATGCTACAACTGCATTTATTCTTGTTTAAGTTTAAAAATGCAAATTTTCATAACAAAACACTTATCTTGTGTTGACTGTAATCACAACAGTCCAGTAATATTATGTTAAAAAATGTTCTACAACTCTGCAGCTGCTTTTTGTGATGTTCTACTATAAAAAAAACAGTGTAAACAGTAAAAACTGAAAGGACTGCTCTCATAATTTTTGTAAATGTTGCTGTCCAGTCCTGCCAAGTTTTGATTTGAACCTAAAGCTACAGATGAGCCATGTAACTGCTTCTCCTCAGTGCTGATGTCCATGCTTAAACACAAAAATAGGTGAGTCTGGACAAGGGTTTACAACACTTAATGCTACTGCAACTACAAAATCAGCTACAAACTTATCAGTTATTGCACATTTTGCTTCTCACTCCTGATATATATGTAATAAATAAGTACTTAAGTAAATGCAGTAATAGGTAAAAACTGTAAAACAACCTTTCAACAGAAGTGTTTGTCCTTTTCTAGAAGCATTTCTTTCATTAAAACTTAAACTGAAAGAAAATCCTTGTATTTTATGCAGGGCTGGATCAGAATCCACAGTCAGACCAGCACCCACCCCAGAGGAGCATCTACATGCATATATGTACAGACAATTCTGAAAACATTTAGGGTAGATGTTGGCACAAGTAATGTGGGGTCATGTCAGCGTCTATTGCATCTTAACAGAGAACTTAATGATGGTTCTACAGAAAAAGGCAGCATGTCTCCAAAGATATTAGATTAAATCATTGGGAGGTATAATGTTTGAGATAAAATGTCATGCTATTTAAGAACTGCGATATTCTAGTGTGAAACAAAGAGACATCCCTTGTGCTACATCATGAATATTACTAATAAAAAAGTTTACAGGGTGTGGCTTCGGTAGTGCAAAGACTTCTTTTCTGTTTCCTGTTTTTGATGTTGAATAGATTTGTGTTTATAATTCTTTGGCAGACAAAAAAGCTATCTCATTACATTATTTAGGCTAAAGATACGCTAATGATGAAGACTTCCACAATTTGAAACCTCAAATATATTAAACAGCTTTAAGAAAAACAAACAAACAAAAAAAAAACAAACAACGTTTTTTTCCTGCAAGACAGAGTACCCTCTGCGACTACACAGAGTAATCCTATGGGGTACTTATGCTGAAAAATCTGAGTGGACTGAAAGATCTGTTAAGTTTGGCTTATTAGTGGGAAGAATACAAAAATTATGTGCAAATATGTGCATCGTTGCAGCTTTTAGAGCCTGTTTGGGAGCTCAGATGCATATTTATGCCTGCATGAAATCCAATCCATGCTGAAAAAAAAGGCAAGCCCTCCCTGGATAAACAAACGTAAAAAAAAAAAAAAAAAGCTGCAGATGTTCACCAGCACCCCTGACAGAAAACACTCAGAGCAAACCAGGAGCTGTGAAAGACGATGGATCAGCCACGAGGGCCTTGGCAAACAACCACGACTTCACATCGCTCTTGACTTTTTTGTCTGTTCAGTCTTCTCAAGTCAGCCGAGGATAATAGACATCCACAAGCTTCCCAAATGAATAAATCATGTGGAAACACACCTTGGCAGACACCTGGCTCTGCAAAGGTGTTAGCACTCTCCTGAGTGTGCTTTTGCCCTCTGTTTGGATTATACAACTGACCTTCACATTTGAAGTTTAAGTTTGCCCTGGGTCTAACTGTCCAGTGGAAGAATACAGAAAAAGTGAATGGACCAAATGAATGCTGAATCAGTCAGTTCATAGATGGTCATTCATTTTCTGTAAGTATTTTGATTTACTGTTCACTGGGGATGGATTTTAAATATTCAAAGAGTCTGTTATAATTAAAATCAAATGGTTTTGTAGATGCATTTTCTCTTGTTTTTATTGATGGCAGGTACTAGATAATGATACTAAATACTGCCAGAAGGTGGCATTAATGAAACGGGGAGTTTAAAAACATGTAAAACAGAGGAACACTTGACAAACTACCAGATGCTGGTTTTTAAAAACTTGCAGCACAGTAAGAGGAGATGATACTGTAAGCAAGAACTGGAGAAATGTGACAATGAAATTCACAGCTGCTAGAAAAGAGAGGAGGGTGAGTCCTGGGTGCAATCTTTGAGAACATTCGAATAGTTCCTGCTGAATACTGAACAGTATTTTTGCTCAACTCAGTTGCGCACATCAGGCTTTTCAGTTTAAAAAAATGCTGCTTGTCTCCATTTTATGTTTGCACTGAAATGTTTTTGAGATATTGTTTTGCTTTTGGACAAAACAAGCTAGAAGATGTCTGTCACAGTGGACTTTAGACACCTCCGAGAAGAAAGCAGAGCTTAATCTACGAAATTATCAGCAGTTATCATTAATGAAAATACAGAAATAGGTTGCAGCCCTTAGCTAAATGCTTTGGATCCTTGCTGTTTACAGGCTGCTTGAAATTAGGCTCAAAACCTTGCACAGTTCCTCATTTATGTTTCTCATATTTGACAAACTAAAAAAATCTGAAGATTTTTGCACTCGAACATCGGTCATGCAACTCCTGTGTTACTGTGTCTGAAGAATTCCAGCACTGCTGCAACTATGTAGATGATACAGAGGAGGTATAATTAAGCAAATCTCCCACTGACTCATTATGGTCTGTACAGCCGCCATATGGCTGTCTGCTGGTTGCTATGGTGAAGCGGGGGATGTTTTTTCATCGGCTCAGCAGAGAAATAGTGAGTGCTGAGTGCAAGCGACAATGCAGCGAGAGAGTAAAATAAACTTAGGACTGTGATAGACATATAAAGGATTACAGAGACGGAGATTAGGCCATACACAGAGAAAGCTGATGCCAAGATACAGATAGAAAGCCAGAGACTGAGCTACTGATAGTGATAGATAAAAAGATTAATAGAGGCAGAGATGACAAGATGGAAAAGAATCAAAAGATGAGATAAAAGATGATAAAGATAGAAATCCATGGAAGCATGCTGATATAGATAGACCCTAATAAATAAATAAATAAATAAAATCTCCCCTTCTAGGCCATCTCTGTGGGTAGAGGTGGCATTGCTTTCACACCAGGCTCCTATTTCTAGAGCGCTCCTTGGAACCACAGAGACCCAATAACTTTTGAGCAACTGGATCTGCTCTGGTAAGCCAAAACACTGACCCTTTAAATTGAATTTATTTTAGGGGATTAAGCGGCAGAGAGTGAAGTATAGCACGGATGTGTGATGAGACTTTTGTGCTGTATGGTTTAAAAAAGGTTTTCAAAAAACCCTGTGTGAGTCGTTAGCAGCAAATGCTCTCTGTCCGCAGCTTCAGGATGTCACAACAGAACTATGAGCTGACAAACTGGGTATGGTGGCAACATTTAGGGTATACAACCTCATGATACAACGTCATGATACAACGTCATGAATGCTGAAAAGAAAACTGACAAGCAGACTTGGTTTTGATGCACTGCCTTCAGGCTAGGACACTGCAGACTTGTCCACTCAGTACTGCTGTTTTGAATGAAACTGAGGGATGTAGCACACTCATACAGTAGTGACTTGACAAAAACAAGGTAGCCCTGCCCTAAAACTTACCATGCTTTTCCCATCTTTTTCAAAGATCACAGAACCAAAAGGGGCCATTTCCCTTTGATTTCTACACAACCAGACTTTTTTGCAACCACAGGAGACACCCACTGCTGGCTATTAGTAAGAATGTACTTCTGGAACAGCTTTTTTCATCAGTCACAACCATCCAGAGACTAAGATCTTGTCACCAGTCGACATGAAAGCTCAGTTTGACACACAAGTTGATATTTTCTCTCTGTGGCAGTTTGAGAGGCACGATGAGACAGATCTAAAGATGCAGTGCTCAACATTTTCCAAAGAATAATATGCTATAATCTTGCATTTAAGATGATATATCTTGAGATTCTAGTAAACACACGTCCTTTCTAAGCCAAAATCTAATGTGCATTTTTGCCAGACTGACAGAGACTCTCAGTCAGTGTGCAACATGGTCACTAACTGTGCTATCACCGATTATTTAAAAGTAGATACAAAAACAAATAGTGATGTCATGATGGCATCCAAAAAGACAAACAGAATTCATGCATCTGTAAATGCAACAGCAAAATGCAGGACCAAACACAGCCTGTCAGTCCACAAACATCGCATGAAAACGCTCACACACGCTGACTCACTAACCTGTCTTGGTCGGCACTGCGGAAGCGGGGGAGGATCATGTGGCGGAAACTGCTAGTTCGGTCCAGTTTGGGCTGACTCTTGGCCCTCTTGATTGAGCCCTTCAACCTTCTACTGAGGAAACTCTGGAGCGTGGCGGAGGAGGAGAGCGACGACGAAGGCAGACAGATGGAGTGGGAGAGGGAGGAGGAAGTGTGTGGCGCGAAGTTACAGAGACAAAGAAGTGGTTGCCGTGAATCGGAAAAGATGAGAGATTGAGCGGTGATGAGAGGTCGATGTGGTTGGATAGGACAGGAAAGTATGGTATGAATGCGGATGATTTCCGTCATGTCAGCATGGTTTATAACAGATGTATTTGTGTGACGGCAAAATCAAATCGAGAGACAAACACAAATGAAAGACACGATGCATGATGGGGAGAGCACAAGGTACATTTATTATCAACGAGGAATCAACTTGCTACAGAAAATTGCAATGTTGTAACAGATCCTGTGGTGGGCAGTGGTGAACCATTCAGTCCATAAGAACAGCAGAGTCTCACAGTTTGTCCTAAATGAGCTTCCTGGCACGATACAATCAAATATCAGAGAACTGGAACGAGGAATTGTTCATTGATAAGTGTTCGGTACATATTTTACATTTCATTTACAATTATTTTTTGTCTTTCTGGCTGGAAGTGGTTCCATTTTTTGTATATCAGCATAACACTTAAAAACCACCACCCACCAGATTTTGTATCAACAAACTGCATACTGAACCCAGGATCAGAATCTCGTCTACAAGGAGTGTGAGTGTGCAGTTTCCTGTCAATGTGATGGTCATAGAACTAAAAAAAGATGGGACTTTACTTAAGCTTAAAGAAAATGAAGACATTATAGAACTAACAGCAAAATCATTTTACAATTAGTAATCTGTATCAAACCTTTTGAAAACAAAATATATGTTTTCTCTGTTTTTAAACCATATATTGTAAATAAACTGTTTTTGGTCGAGACTGTTGGTAATGCAAACAAGCTAGTGAATGAAGTCCCCTTGGACGATTATATCACTTTTTAAAACATTTGTAGACTTCCTGATTTCACACCCTGTGTTTGCAGACCTCAGATGTTAACGTTACACTCATTCCTGTAATAGTAAATTTAAATGTCCCCAAATATGCATGAAATATCATTACATGCTTTTTCTTCCACTGTCCCCTGAAGACGCTTTGCCCATTCAGCTTTTAGGTGCATCCTGAAGTGCTATCATTTCTATACCTACAGCATAACGACATTACTCAGTGGGAGAATGACTGGAGGGAAATGACACCTTGTCATGTGGCATGAGTCATATGGCTTTGAAGCCTGTCTTGAGGATGTGACTAAAGACTTGGCTCCATCTGCTGGTTCCAACCTAATAGTCTGCATGACTAAATCTGATTTGATTAGCCGCTCCGTCTGACACGTTAAGTCTCAAAAAGTAGAAAGTCTTTAATTCAAAGAGTGAGAGAAAATCCCGAAAGCACAATAAAGCACAATAAAGAGAGCTAAGAGGAGGCCCGCGCTTTAGCTTCTGTGGCTGTGTTTGCTGTTCTGCACTTTGTTACTGGCTCAGCTTTGGGTTCATTCCAGGTTACTGGTGTCGTTTAGTGTTCCAGCTCATTTGCTGCTGCGCATGTTTAATAGCTGTGTGTAATTAGTTATTAATTTTTTAAAACACTAATTGTCAAACATGAAATGAAATTCTGTCTGAGTTGAACAATATGCTCAAAATGGCGACTGATGTCTTAGCAGGAGATTTATTCTGATGCTTACTTTAGCGTTAATGCTATTTTACACTTGTTACAGCTTGGGGATGATTGATGCTAAATTATATTAAATTACCCAATTTATCGGTTTTGTTAGTTTCCTGCGCAACAATAAATGTAATAAGTCCACATTTTTTGCATCTCTAGAACAGATGTGGCAAGTTCAAAGTCAGCATGACCCACGGAGTCATGGAACACAGCAGCATTTAGAGAGAACAAGACAGACTGAACTAAACTGGAATTATCTGTTAAGCAGGCACTTGTCCCCAGGCTAAGTATGTTTTGCCTTAGGTAAGACGTTGCCGTGGGAAAGCATTCTTATACTGCCATTCTGTCACATGCTGCTGGCTTCACAGAGATGCACACAAGGTCTCCCATGGCATCTGTGCCTTGACATGATGGTCAGGGTAATTTGTAGATGCTGAGAGGTAATGATCCTCTTCTAAAGAGGAACAAAGTTTGGAGGGGAAGCCGGAAAGCTGGAGTGGTGGTGGAACAACAGAAGAGGGTTGTGGCTTGTGTCCCATTTGCAACTCGATTTACTTGCTTTTTACTTTCACTTTCAGATGCTGGTTATTAGTGTTTAGGAAAAAAATGTGGCTTGAGTTAAATATGCTTTACCAGTGTGTTTAAATGTGACAGTAAAAAGGTTCAGGATTTGATGGTTCAGGAGAGAGAATGGTCTGGCCTTCAAGACTGACGCCAGGGATCAAAAGCCTCCTGTAAAGCAGTACTACCAGAGCTTTAATGCAAGACTGTCCCGTGCTTGGCTGCACTTCTGATGAGCAGAATTTGTACTGATAAGAATTTGTGCCTATTTTTAAGGGATACAGTAACAGTTCTGCTAGATTTAATTGCAATAATGATTTTTTTTCCTCCAGGTTTCAAGTGACTTGCATTAAACAAAGTGTGAGTTAAAAATCAGAATGACCTTTTTTGTCACTGCTGAAAAGTTTTGTTTGAATCTTGTGTTTCCAATATGGCATTTATCCTGTCCCTCAGGACTGCTTATCACATCACATAGGATGAAATATTGATACAACAAACACTCATCTCAGCCACTATGAAAAAAATGATGAAATAGAAAAAAACTCTGATCAAGCCCAACTGAGCCTTTACATTTCCTGTAATGGACTATCTTGCTTCTGTAATTTCCAAGTCAGTGGCGGCTATTTTTCATACTGCAGCAGTGAATGGGCAGCAAATAGTTTCCTGTGATGGGAGGAAAACACATCCTGCCGTTCCCAGCTACAGTAACGGTGTGCAAACACCAGCAGAAATAATGGAAAAGGAGATGGGCAACATAGACTGCTGGCACAAACTTAATAAGACACCAGTCAATCCTCTAAGCCCCTTCGCGTTAACATTTGATACCTTGTGATTGAGTTTCTGTTGCCATTAATGAAACAAAAACAGATTATTTGTGCCCGCAGACACAAAATGTTTCGTGTGTCAGCTGCCTGCTTCTTCTCTGACAGACATCGTGTCTGGTTTAAAAAGAGTCACGATGATCCCAGAAATAATAGTGACACAACCTTTTTATGCTGCTCATCTTCATTTGACTTTAATGAATCATAGCAGGCATCTGGTGCATTTTAGCCTATTTACTACGAGTCACATTTACTTTATATCACATTTGCAATGTTTCAGCTCTTTGAAAAACCAGAGCATTTTCTTCTTATTAGTGGATATAGTCTCAGACCCTTGGTACAGATGACATTTAGACTGAGTAGTGTATTTTATTGCAATCTAGTTTTTTAAAAGTATTTAAAAAGCATTCTCTTCTCCTTGATCTCCTTGGCCTTTGCCTGCTGCAGTTTCTGGATTTATTCATTTAATGTTTACTAATTAATAACAGTTTTAGTTTTGTGAACTGCCTTTGTAGGTCGAATGCAATCTGGAATTTAAATGCATTCCTCTCAGTTTTTCTAAAGACAAACAAAGAACTTAAAAGCCCACATAAAATAACAGAAGCCATTATAAAAGCACAAACAGATTAAACATAAATGTAATGCTAAAAATGAAATAACTCATTTAGAATGATTATTAGAAACATGATTCATTTTCTTATTTTTTTTGTATTGCCTTCTTTTTTTGTATATTTTCATCCATTTATCATCCAGCAGTTTTTTTCCTGCTGGGGAGTCTTGGCTTGTCTCATGCCCTGTAAAATATTCATGAAATTCAATTATTTTATATCCTTAATAATGCTCATGCAAACAAACAAATTAACAAATTGCTGTGCATGTCTTTTAAAATCTGATCTGTACTTAGGCTAATCTCTATTATTGCACAACGATGAAGTAACTTTGACAAACATTAATGCTGATGAATAGGTCCATTAAAGCATTAGTCAGACAATTGATTTTCATATTTTTGCAATAAGAATGGAGAATAATGCCCATCTGGAATGATGTGAATATAAATATAACATTAGACAAAATATATACCTTCAATTTCAAAATACTTAGTTAAAAGCTTTTAAACAAACTGGTGTTAAGCTTTTAAATGTGCGCCTGCTAGCAATAACAGCAGCCTAATTGTGTGAACGTGTTTCTTTCATGCACATTCCTAGCTGTCGGGCCAAAAGCCGCCTGTATGAGTGTGGGTGTAGCATGCAAAAATAGCCAGTGTCTCTGCTTCAGCCATGTTTGTGTCACATACCTCAACAGGGGGCAGTGGTGCAATATATGCTCCTCCCGCCACTGGACTCGAACCGGCAGCCCTCCAGTCTCCGCCCCAGTACAAGAAGGGGGGGGAGGAGGAGGAGGCGGCAGGCGAGTGAGGCAGGGTGAAGGACAGGGAGGGGGAGAGGGGCAGCGAGCGGGGCAAGGGGGGCGTGCCGGAACCTTTCTTGAAGCCCTTTTGCTGCTGCGGCTGCTGCTGGCAAAAGGCGAGGGAGGGGGAGACGGCCAGGGAGAGAGGGTAAGGGTGAGGCGGGGTGCCGCTGGCCCGACGGCCACAGGTGTGCGGTGGACCCAGGGCGGGAGGAGGGAGGAGGGACAGCGAGAGGGATGGAGGCAGCGAGCGAGGCCGGGAACAGTGGGGGTTACTCACGGATTGTCGGAAGGGTTGAAGGGGGGCAGTGGGAGGGACCTCCATGCTGGGCTGCTTCCCGGTGGCTATGCTCTTCCGCCGGGCGCGATGATCTGCGAAAAGGAGAGGAGGTCATTGGGTAAGACACTATTATACATCCGTGGAAGGAAAACATCAATGGTAATATGAGGCCAGGACACAAAAATTGCAGTGCAGGACACAGGTAGAGCCAGAGGATGTGGACAAAGTAATGTGGAAATAAACAGCTGCGGGACAGCCGATATTGACATTCTGCCTGAAGGAACCAAAGAATATGAGAGCTCGATAGAGGTCAAAGGTGAGCGAGACAGAAATAAAACCATGCAAGGTCACACCCATTCACCAGCATCACTGCAGATTCTGCCGCTACACAGAAACTCTTATGCACTTTCATCTGTTGAGAGTGTGGGGGCTGACAAAGTGGAGAGATAGATTTTCTGTCTGGTTGTCAGCTGAGGCAAATGTTAACAGTCTGAATGTTGAGGGGAGGAACTGGGAGATGCATGGGTAGAGAGGCGCGAGCATTAAACAAACAAAACACTTATCGACTTCCGTCTCTGAGTCAGTACATAATGCAGCAAATTGTCCAGTAAAGAAATAAAGTTCTGTCCTACACTTGATGGATGATGGAGAGAGTGTGGATGCACACAGAGAGGAGCAAAAACAAAACACAGGAGGCCAACTAACGGATCAAAAAAACAACAACAGAAAAAAATTTAAAAATTTACTCAAAAATTCACTGACTGTGAATTTAAAGTATTGCCTACTTTGATCTTTGTGTCTTTCACTTTTGTCCTCCCACCAAATGCTAATTCTATCTCTGTGTCTCTGCACCAAATGTCTGCACTCTCAATGGGACTTCACAGGATATAATTACATATACACAGTTTTAATTAATTGCTTTTACCTACAAATCAATAAATTGTAGATTCATAAGATACATGGAGGATTTTGTTAATTACGTACAAACCCTTTCTTCCAGTGGAAAAAGAAATGATTAAAACCTCATTTTTATTAAGCTTCGTGTGGCTTTCCAAAACTGAGATAATAGTTTACATTTTCAAACAGCTGTTTGTTGGTTTATATGTCAATAGGGCTGCCACAAACGATTATTATGTCACAGATTATTTTTGCAACTAGTCAACAAATCAGATCATGGACATAAAACGTGCAGCTTATTGCACCAGCAGCATCTGCTCTTATATAACTATCATTAGCTTACAGCTTGAAGTGTTTAAGGTATGTGCTAACTGAACTTTGCAGATTATCTCGGTGGAGTTTAATAAACTTCGCCATCTGCTCCTCGCTTGCTAATACGTAGCATGACACTGGAGAAAATTCTCGACCACCTCACACTTGTGTTTAATGAGTTTACTGTTTAACGTTTATTCAGCTGTGTGAAAACTATAACTTTAATCTTAGCCAAACTGATTTACTCAAGAACAAATAAAACACTGAAAAAAGCCAAACAATAATATTTTTAAGTTATCTAAGTGACTTGTATATCATGTTTAACCTGAGTAGCAAAAGACCGCGGGGGGTTTGAAAACGATGTGCTGGGAGTTCGCTGTTCTCGCTGACCTCCCGGTGAGCTATTGAGCTAGTGGCTAACAGACGTTTCCGAAAACATCGGCGCACTTTTGCAAATATGTGATGTCTTGATAAATCGAGCAGATATTGCCTCGCCTGAAATTAGCTTAAAAGTTTATTTTGTGACCAAGAAAGAGTATTATTAAAACTAAGTAGCTGCCGCCATTGTTGGAAAATGGAATTGGCTCGGCCGCGCTATGAATTCTGGGCCACGGACACACCCGACTCTGGGGAAAAGGAGGACGCATTTATTGGATGCATTTATTGGACGAGTCTTTGAATTTGGACAATTGCTGTAATGTAATCGGCCTACAAATGCGGCTTCTTCTTTGGCGTTTAACGGCAGCTGGCATCCTTGCGTCTTTCAGGATCTTACTAAGCTTCAAACGACCCATCGACTATTAGTGACTATCAAAATCGTTGACAACTAATAGTCTTCGACGATTTTGATAGTTGATGTAATCGTGACTAGTCGACTAATCGTGGCAGCCCTATAGGCCAATAAAGATTTACAGGAAGAAATCTGCGACACAAGTAAATAAATAAAATCTCCTAAGAGTTAAAGAAGTGACAAGCATCTATATATAATAACGTCAATGAATAAAAGACAGGTGAGAGTATTGTAAGGATGTGTAGTACTCACTTATAATTCTGCCTTGAAATTTCTGTGCACTCATTTCTAATTTATACAATTTTGTTTACAACATACCACACAGCTGAATACTGCTGAATACTAGAAAAGTATATTTTTCAGTTGCATGAATGGAGGGAAAAAGCACCATTACAATATGCCAACTAACACATAGCAACTTTTGCTGCTCTAACAGCAGAAACCGGCTAACGATGGTTAGCTAAGTATCTTCATAAACTGTACCAAAAGCTAAACCTTTCTAGCAACAGAAAAAAGAATGACTTCTTAACAAATTCAACACAGTTGTAGCGACCTTTCTGTGTTCACTAAGGTAGAGGCATGTTAGAGGCACAACAAGACTTGTTGCAATGCTAACATGCTTACCAGTTATCATCTTAGCTTATGCTAATTAACAGTAAACACAAAGTGCAGCAGAGGCTGTCATTAGTTTGGCAAATCTGATGGTGGTACAAAAGGAAAGCAGTCTCACTGTCTGTCTACATATAGGCTAAAACTGGCGTGCACTTTTATCAGCCTTAATAGCTGCCATGTGCCTATTGACAAGTAGCCACTATTTATCTGTTGTGTCACATCAGTTCTTTGCTGAGTAAAAAAATATTGTAAGAAAGAGAAGAAAGACTTATGCGGAAAATAACAACCAGATCAAAACACCACTGATATCAGGACTAGCTGGAGGACAAATTATTTTCAATTTGATATGGCGATGAAGGCAAACAGTAAGGGGCGGGGATTAATCAATATATATATTATATTGCCAAAATTATTTACTTACTCATCCAAATCATCACTCTATGACTTCAGGTGTACACAATCAAGCACCTAGTCATGCAGACTGCTTCTACAAACATTTGTGACAGAACGGGTCATTCTCAGGTACCATGACGAGACGCATGGATTTCTTCCCTACTAAATATTCCACAGTCAACTGTTAGAAGTATTATAACAAAGGTGGAACAACAGCAACTCAGACATGAAGTGAAAATAACAGAGCGTGGTCAGCAGATGCTGCACACAGATCCCCAACTTTTTGCAGCCTTAGTCACTATAGGCTTCCAAAAACTACGTGCAGAGAGCTTCATGGAATGAAGTTTTCATGGCTGAGCAGCTGGATCCAAGCCTTACATGACCAAGTGCAATGCAAAGGATGCAGTGGTATAAAGCTCGCTGCCACTGGACTCTAGAGCAGTGTTCTCTGGAGTGACAAATCATGCTTCTCCATCTGACAGTTAAATGGACACGTCTGGGTTTGGCGATTGCTAGTTCAGCGGTACTTGTCTGACTGCATTGTGCTAAGTGTAGTTTTGTTTGGTGTGAAAGAACTTTACTGGCCTGCACAGAGTCCTAACCTTAACCCGATAGAATACCTATGGGATGAATTAGAGTGGAGAGTGTGAAGCAGGTGCTGTAGGTGCATAAATCATTTTAGCTCGTTTTTATCTGACATAGAATCAAACTTTCAGGAGATTTGGTAACTCAGGGGACCTTAAGCTGTGCCCACACTGGAAGTGTTTCGCTTTGAAACTGACATCTGGTCACTTGCTGACATTCCAGGCTCTGGTCGCCAAGGTAACCTTCTAGGTCAAGTGTCAATCAACGTGGCAGTCGGTAACCCCTTCAATTGCTTGTCTAGTAGTTAAGGAAGGTTTATTCCAGGTCCCGCCCACTTCCCGTTGCCAGGAGTTATTTCGCCTATAGTTGCTTGAAAAATCTAAAAATGTCAGTTTCAGTGGTTTTTGGTCACCATGGCGCTGCCAATCACTTGCAATATAGACGCAGCTTAAGATTGGTTGGTCGACTCCTGACGATGAAAGTGCAGAGACAGAGATTGCAGATATTATGGTAATATTAGACATTACCATCTGCAGAGCCAAACCACTGAGATGGCTGAAAAGATTTTAATAAAATCCAGAGCCACGGTAAATATGTAGTTACCACAAGCTACCATGTTTCATCATTCTTAGAAAAGGATCACCATACCAAACCTGCTTAAATCATCACTTTTACTATGCCAAAAACTCATCAGGAAGATGCCTATGAAAGCCTACTTTAATCCTGTTTTAATCAGACATTCTTTGTCCAGTTTTTCCCTTTACTTTCAGCACGGCCCTCTGAAAAGACCTGCAACACGCTAAATGTGATGAATGTGATACAGGTAATAAATTGGTTATATGTGTTGAAATTTCTGGTATTGTTTTCCTGTATTTCAGCCCATCTCACATCTTTTCACATTGATCATGCTGGTATCTGTGCTCTTTCCTTGCTTTCTCCTTCTCTCAGCCTCTTCTGTCACACTCAGACACACACACGCCTCCTCTCTCCCACGCAGCTATTTTACATAATTCAAATAGTGCATTTACCCTGCTACCTCTCCTCAGCCCTTGATCTTTCTCTCTTTCTTTCACCTCCTTGCACCCTCTTGTTCCCTCCCCTTCAGATATGTGCATCATGTAGATGCCCTCCATTTTCTTCATACTTACCTTTATCTGGATTCCTCTTTTATCCTCATCGGCCCTCTGCTCTCATTCTCTGTCATTTACCTGTCCAAATGGCAATCCTTTCACTGTGAGCCTGCCCCTCTTTCTGCCTGCAGTGTTCTCCTACCCACACAAGGTGGGAAAAATAAATGACCATCACGGAGTTTGTCGGAAAACGCACCAAGATCCCCTTCCCCCCAAAATGTACACCTTCAAAATTTACCACCTGTAGGCTGGATGACAGGCAAGTGGAGGAGTCTTAAATCTGTCACGGAAGAAGAGAAAAATCTACAATAAAATGTGACACTTCTGACAGCTGATCATAATTATATAAAAAGTTATTTTGATGGTTATATAACAGCAAACCTTTTTTCAACTGAATAAAATGAAACTGGAGCTTTTACGGAGACTAAAATGAATGAAAGAAAGTAAAGTTTTTTGGTATCTGGTTCTCCTTGATGAATTTAAAGATACTGAAACTATTCCAGGACGTGATCTACTTTAGCTTTCGAGATACTGAATGAGTTCATGAACTTGAAAAGAGTTCTTCAGCTATCTTGTGAAGGAGCCATGGCTCTCTCTCAGTATCACTCACAGTTTCTTAGGTGTTTGTTACTCTGCAAGAGGTGTTAATTATTGGAAATTATCAGGGGTGATGCCCTGTAAATCTGCAAGTTATACTATCAACATTTATGTATCACGACTGCGCCAAACGCAATTAAAAGATCGTAGAACAGGCAGCTTATTGATCCAATTCAGAATTTATCTTTTCCCAAACTAATTAGTGTAACCAGGAGGAGCAGACTGTGCAAATAAGAGAATGGTGATTTAGGATTCAACTGGCAGCAGTATTATGACAGCAAAAACAAAGTTTGGACTGTTTCTGTGGGTTTAGACAGTGAGATCACAAAAACAAGCAGCCTGTGAGTTGGTGTACTATCATAACCCTTAAAGTGTGTGTCTGTGTGTGTGTTTTAAGACATTTTGTCCTTTTGGTGCCAGTTTGGAGCCACACAGAGCATGTGTTTTATTACATCCTCCACTGAAGGGTTTTATTCAGGGCAGAAGTCTTTGTCTGCTTTTGGTAGCTGCAGCTGTCATTTTAACCCATGAGAACACCAGTTTTCTATGTTCTAAAGTTTATGTCTTGTGCTTACTGCTGCCGTCCTAACCAGTGATGTGGATCATCAGTGGAAAAACATCAAGTCTAATCTTGTTTTGTCAGCTGGATCAAATGCACCTTTTTATCTTTTTGCTGGATCACTGTGCACAGGTCAACGTCACAGTACATGCAACGGGATAAAACTCTCACATATGCAGTCTTATTTTATAACAATTAGCTAACTGCAAAACTGAGTGAGGAAAAATCTGATGAAATCACAGTCCAGAGTTACTCTCAGCTCCGGTAGCGATTGGTGTTAGCAAAGCAAACAGAACAACCAAAAATGATGCCAATGTAGAAGTGCAAAAATCCGTTCCAGAAATGGCCACTTCAAAGGCTACAAAGGCAACCCAATCGCCGTGTAAAATTCAACAACTTTAAGCAAAAATGAGCAGAGAAATAAAAACTGTTAAAATTAACTGATGGGTGGCTGCCATTTCACTTGTTCAGTGTTAATTTGTATTAATAGACACTGTAAAAATGGGATTCTAAGTTTGGGTTAATCTCTGCAAAATCAGTGAGCCAGTATATGACTGAGGACAGCACAAAAACATGCGCACAAACACATGGTTCATGTTGGTTTTTATCTTTTCTCAAAGTTACCGCTTGTGACAGCCATTGTTATTATTAACTAGCTGTACTTGTCAGGTTTTCTTTTTTGTGTGTGTAATATACCACAGAAGTCTAACCAAAATTTATGAGCCATCTTATTAATGAAATTAACCAACCGTACAGTCTGTCTAAATATTCTTATGTCCATATTCAAAAACAAACAAACCAACAAACACAATGATGGCAGTCAAAATGGCAGAGTAAAGGCTTCAAAAAAGTATGCAACAAATGAATGATGACACGATGACCATGTCAGTTTATTGTTTAGACCATATGTGAGACCATTTCATCTCTTGATGCCTGGTGTGTCTTGCAGCCATATGTGACTAAGGCTCTCTGGTATGATAAGACCTTTTTACCGAGCTACTACTGAGACTTGTCCCTATTTTTTTACATTAACTACGATGCTGTGATTTCACATCTTAAACTCTAAACTAGATCTAAATCTTTGTTTTGTTACATACTCAAAAAGTTTAACAAAAGCAAAAAAAAAAACCCCAAAAAAACATAACCACTTTACAAGTTTAAAGCGGTAATAAGATATGAAATACCTTGCTTTTTATTATTTAAAAAAGATCTGACTTGGAGCACTTCTCATTATATTAGAAACTGCTGAGCAAGAATCCCATGTGCCATGCAAGCATTTACTTTCTATGTCCAAAGAGACTCCGGAGCAGTGTTGCGATTTAAATGCAGTTTGACCTCCAAAACATGATCTTTTTCCAGGCTTTCCCCAGTGTGAGCACTCTGTCTGCTTTTATTCTTATTTATACACACATACAGAAAAAATCTGAATGGGGAATACTAATCCCTTTCTTGTAATTTGCAGAATTGGTCACAGAGGGCAGATTACAGCTGACTTATAGTACACAGTATATAAATCATGACTGCAATTTAAAGATGCCCCGGTCTGCAACACAATGCCTTAGAGAGGGTATAAGTAGCCAGTTTTAAAGTCCTGCTTGTTCATGTAGCAGGACACTACACTACAAGCGGTGGTAATCACATTAGCACACATACATGTATGTCTGCCAGCAAGCCTGCTCTCCAAATACCAAGAGTCCAACTTGCAATAAGTTAATAGCTAAGCAACCAGCATAAGCAAACTAGCTGATGCTAGAGGGGAGATGATCAAGAAACTTGACCCGATGTATTCAATCCTCACAGTTATGCAGCATGAAAGCTTGAGTGTGCAGTTTCTCTGTGCATTACAAAGAAAATGTTAACCCACAGAAACAACAATCCACTGTAAGAGGACAATATTTCATGGTGGGATTGACAAAAGACAAAATTGTCTTGTCATTTATTACTGATGTTTAATAATTTTATGATAATACTGTTAAAAAACATGGAACTTACAAAATAGATTATTAAATTGTATATATATTTTTTTTAAACCAACAACTTCAGTACATTTGTAAATCTTTGGCCTTCTATTAGAGGACTCTTGCAGCATCTTCATGCAAACATCCCAAATTGCTTTTTTACAGAATTGCAGAGCAGAGTGCTGTGAAATTTCTTATAAATATTGTGATTTTTTCACCAATAACAGTTCATTTACTTTGGGCACATGATCGCACTACCACAGATGGCGTGGGGGCAGTGTCAGCAGTGGAAGAAAGATAAACACCTGTATGATGGATTTTAGCATGAAATGCTATTCTAATTGTTTTGTTTTTAGATACTAATTGTGTCTTATTATTTTATCAGTATATGTCTATACAACAAAAAAGAAGAAAAGAAATAAAACGCGCAGTGGGTGCTGATGTCCCCGTGTCGACATTAGTGTATATTCTGCTGGTAAAAGTTTGGAAAATGGCTTTGAACTTTCACAAAGAACTAAAAGCTTTCAAGTATTGTGTTCTTAACTGGTATGTGCACATAAAGATGCCAAAAAAGGGTAAGAAAAATCACTTTGTTATATACAAAATGTTATTATATCTGTGGCCTTTAAAAAGTTCAGCATGCCTGAAGCACAATGTTTTGTGCTTTCAAATGATGCATAGTTTTTCAAATACCTTAGAAAAATCACCACCAGAACTTTTATTCACTCGAGTCCTCTTTTATGTGTTTGGAGCACACATCTGGACTCACATTCACACCTACGAGGAATTTAGAATCACCAGTTAACCTAACCCCACAAACTGCATGTCTTTGGACTGTCGGAGGAAGCTGGAGCACCCGGAGGCTACCCACGCAAACGTGGACAGAACATGCAAATTACTAGCTGACTGGGGTGATATGTTACATGGTGGCATTTGCAGGTGTGCATGTATATGCCAGTCAATCTGGGATTGCTTTTGATTTAAACCAGACAAAGCGGGCAAAAGGAACGTAAACGAATTAGATGGAACAACACGTGAAATAGTGTACAACCTGTAATGCGTGGTTATGTAGAAGAGGCTATATCTACTGTATCATACAATGCTACATCTCTACCCTACTACATTCACTAGTCAAACAAGTCAGTCATCTCCATTAATGTCCCAAACATTGCATTTAACAGACATCAGTAGCTTCCAGCTCTGAAAATTAGAATGCCTTAGACCTGCATTCTTCACTGTAGTCAGCAGGGTTACAAATAGAAGAAAACAACCTTTAGAACTGATCAATGATTTAAAGAACCATTTCCCTGATAGGGTTGTGGTTTCATACTTTAGATATAGCCTTTTTTCTAATTATTGTAATATTGAGGTTATTTATCAGGGACATATTTAAGACAGAATAGAAATTACAATAAAAACTAAATACTTTGTAAATACAGTTGGCTCGCATATGTGCAAACATTACAAGTCTCAAAAAACATTAGTACCAAAACTTCATCAGGTACAGTACCAGATTACATTTCTTATTGTTAAAGGTTTTTTTTTTTAAATTTCAGTTAACTAATGATTCTTTTCACATCTAGTTTATTTATTTACTTATTTAGGTTTAATAAACTCTAATGACCAATGCTTAGATTGAAGCCTCAGTTCACAAACCAATGGATGACTTCACGTTTCCATCTTTTATCTACAGTTTCTGTTCTCCACTCCATCTCAACACAACTTGAAGACAGTAGGTACTCCTATTTGGTGCTACTTAGCAAGTGTGATTTACAAGTTATTACCAAATAAAATTCTCAAGGGAGCTAAACACTAATACTGGCACTAATAGTTACAGATTTACATCATATTTGTTCACATGCCCGACCACAGTCCCAGCAGAAAAGACCATAGGACAAGAACAACTACATGTCCCTGGTATTTGCAGTTTGTGCATCCGTAGGTGGTACAGTCCAAGGAAGCAATTCTGAGGAAAAGTATGACCTGCTGTACATTGCAGAAGTTGCATAGTTGGATACCTCCTATATTTTTACATAGCTCAGGATTTACTCCAAATGCTACATTATCTATCATTTGGTGAGAATGGGTGCAAAGAGATTTTTCATTTTGGAAATTGTCCTCTCCAACCTGAATACAGACCAAAATTCACTTCTCAAAAAGAATACACTCTCACTGACCCTTTTTTACTTTCAGCATGCATGGAGTGGAGAAATGTAGGTGGCGGTGCATGCAAAGACTCATTTAGAGTCCGTATATAAATCGATCCACAGACTTTATGCAAATGATGAGGAAGGATGTGAGATGGGAGAGGCTAGCAGAGCGTATTAAGCAGTGATTAATTTAAAACCAAAACAGGTGGCCTGGTCATCGTCTTTCCTGTCATATAGCACACTTGCATTTTCACCTTATCAGCTGTCTAAATTTATCAAAGCTATTCAGCACAGAGTATTAACAAAAAGCATCGGTGTGGATGAAAAAAGTCTGGATAGGTCCATTTAAATCTGTTTCTCACCATTTGTCACTCTGTTTTCAATCCCAATGAAAGGTCTGTGTTTTGTTGCCAAGGCAACGTTATTTTTTCCTGAAGTACCTTACATTTTAGTTTCAGACATACAGTACTCTACAGCAAAAGCTGAGAACTGAGGAGGTGTTTGGATATAACAGCCACACAAAACACAAAAACGTACACACACACACACACACACACACACACACACACACACACACACAAATCCATACGTACATAGCAAATACTGTATTAAGCAGCCTGGAAAATCGCTCAAAAGCTTCATTAGTTCTGGAATCACTCATGATTAATGCAATGTGCTGTTTGATTAAGAGCAGCCTTGAAATGGAAAGCGTGAAGAAATCTGGAGAACTGTTTTGATTTGCTTGTTGGTCTATTTTAAAATGCTATTATGTAACTGTTGTTGAAAGATAATGTAAAGGCTTGAAAAGCAGGCTTTAAAAAAGCAGGCTGGCTCAGGCATCGTCATGTCACTGGGGGGTCTAGCTGGGGTCGTGAGGCTGTTGTTAGATGTGCCTGTCTCTGTTATTTAGCTGCTCAATAAATCATCCGTGTGCATAAATAACATTGTTCAAAGTTTCCCACTCTAACTATTACTGGGCTGAAATCTTGGTTTTGAACGGTAGGCCAGATTCATTAGTACTCTAATATATGAAGAAAATAAAAATGGAACACCTTACCTTTTGTGGAATGAATCACACAATATTGAAAGAGCTTACATCTATTTTTTTTTGTAAATGCAACAGAAAAAAAGAAGAACAACAAAGATGAAAGTTTTGTAATCACTCTTCATCTGCCAGTAAGTTCACAAAATGATGATTAATAAGTCTACCGTGTATCAATATGCTGCTTGCTACAAAATGAGCTCTCGGGTGTAAAATATATAGATGTCAGACTACAGACTGTATAAAAAAGATGGACATAGACAACACGGTAACCCCTTACTTGTGCACTACTGTTTTGAAGTTTCAAAGTTGGCATTTGGCTGCTGCTATTTTGGGGGGTTTTTTGGGAGCCAAGAGTGACCAGAAGGTGAAGTTATCATCTTTCCACCAAGGGAGAGATAGACTGTAAAACTGTGCAACCTAGCCTAAGTTAAAGAAAAACTCTTAATCTAACTTACATCCATAAATTGGTGCCTTAATCTTAACTATGATGAACGCCATTAGCAGAGGGTAGATCGTGTGTGCGGTTAGTCCAAAGTCCCACTAGCTATGGCATCCAATTTTAAAAAGTTACAGAGTACATTTGAGCGTGACAGTACTTTTACTTTTAATTTGTTTCATTTGCACAAACACAGGACTCAAAGGTAGATCCGGCCTCCATACATCTATAGGTTTTCTGTTTCAAAATAAGCGTGTACATGTTATTAGATATGTTTTAAAATTAAGTAAACATTATTCGTTTACTTACGTTATATAATTTCATCTATTCCATTTCTTCCATTTATCAAATTCAATGTAACAGCTGGACTGGAGCCTAACTTAGCAGACATAGGAAAGGGTACATCCTGGACAGATCACCATTTATTGAAGGACTGGTAATTGTTGTTTCAATATTATTTTTATGTTATCATTATTTAAAGAAGAATTATTAGACATAAGTATTACTTAACAAATCAACATTACATATAAGAGTCACCTAAGGTCCCAATATATTTTACAGGATGGTGAGAATTGTTTTTTTCTCGGCTGTATTGTTAAGGTCACCATCCCCTGAATTAACTAAACAACAAATCATATAGTTTTTCAAATGAATAAATTGGGAGTGATCAAAAATGAATACCAACATCACTAGAACATCTGAGCGGTCCACTTCAGTAATTAAAATTAACAAATGTGACCCCTGCAGTAAGCAGATAGCTAATGGTTATTTTTAACCTCTAATTACACCCAACTTTCCCTCATTGTGGCTCAGTCATGCAAAACTTCAAGTCTTAATACAACTAACATGAATAAATAATACACATTTTAAATTTAACATAATATATGGAGGGGTTCACCGCCTTTCACAGTTGTTATGAAGGAGTAATTAGTTATAAAGTTCTTAAAAAAGAATACAGCTTAGTGCAAAAAACAAACATGTTTTTACTGTAAAATTTTTAACATGGGAGTCTATGGGGACTGACTCACTACTGGGGCCAGCCTCAAGTGCCATTGCCAAATACAAATATATGCGGTTTAAGAAGTTTTAAAATGCATGAAGTCAATGAGTAATAGTGTTAAAATAATCATGATTATGATTTCTACCATAATCCAGCGGCCCTAGTTACAATGCAGCTCACTTTAAAAGCACATTTCTCTCACTGAGAGTACATTACGCTGCGTTAATGAGCTTTGGACATATTTTTGAGCAGAGTCAGGTAAGTGGTTTCTCCCCACAGCCAGCTTGTGCTCCATAGATGTTGTCCAGACATGAGACTGGCAGTGATCTCTTCAGCTCCCTTTCTTTGCAAAAATATGAATCCTTTAATAATAGATACAAAAATCAGAAAAGTGTTCAGCGTTTTTTGATCATCATATATCAATCATCCATAGTGTATCAGAAAAAACACTCAACATAATATTTCATATCAATTGACTAGTGGATTTAGATCAGTGTGTGTACAGAGATCACAACACCATACAAATCACGTACAGTTCAGTGCGGCACAGGCACGAATGTTCACTTGCTGAAAAATCCAGCTCGTTGGTTCACATGTAAGCCATGTGCTAGGCAACATGAGAAATGCTGCGCTTGTTCATTGTGAATGTAAATCTGATGTCAAGCTGAAAGCTGAAGAGGGAATGTGTGGGTGGCAATCGCTTCCAGCTTAGACCCTCTGAGAGAAGTGAGAGAGACAGAGTTAAAAGAGTGGGAGGGAGGGATGTAGACACACATGAGTAAGAGGTTGGTTTTTTTTTTTAAAAAAAAAAGGAAAAGGAACTGTGAGTGTGTGTGTGTGTGGGCGGTAGTGGTAAGTGTTCGTGTAGGAGTAGCAGGGACAGCGCAAGAGCAAGACTATATGGAGTGAAGAGAGGATGACAGAAAAAGAGAGAGGCGAACAGAGGGAAAAAGGAAAAGAGCGAAATGGAGGAAATGCATCTGGGGGAGCGGTAACAAGAGAGAGAGGGAGGGAGGGCTGAGAGTTGCACTAAGGAAGGGGGGGTTGGATGGAGAGAGGGAGGGAGCACAAGAGCCAGAGATGGAGGCTGGAGAGGGAGTGGGTGTCTTAATAGCGCTGAAACGCTCAGGGCTTTTTGTATGTTTGCTTTTGTTATGATAGAAAGCTGGTTGGCTCCCTGTTTGCTTTTGATCCATGAACTGTGACTACAAATGCAAGGCAGTCTCTTCTGTACTTAGAGTAGAATGTACAGCAGCTACATGTGGGACCCTCATTACATAATTTAATGTATAAACGCTGTCATCGAGAGGCCAGTGGGTAAAGGAAGGCACTAGCACCGCAATGGGTTCGGTCCCTGCAATTACTATATTTGGATCAGTTGGTCGCTTGCAGCGCTGATGAAAACCTGCAGTGGCTGTTCAATTCTAAAGCTGAAAAGAGCTACATGTGTGCAGATGGCGAGTGACAGAGGCACAGAGTCAGATTTTGATCCCTTATACAGAAGCAGCAGGGACACAGCAGCGTTTCTCTGCAAACGCTGACCTCGCTGACAATGTCCACTCTGCTTTCAAAATTACCAAATGGGTACAGCTACACTATGTGTGTACGATGCATGTGACTTTTAGAGTCCTGCAGTCAGCAGTGTCAGGATCGATTCGCTGAGGTGTCACATACCTTGGTCTACAGTGTTTTTGAGGGTGATGGGAACAGCTGCAAGTGACAATTATTGTAATAATGAATTAGTCTGTGATTTATTGCACGATTAGCTGACAAAACCCTCAAAACCAAACAATATGTAATTCGCAATATACCACATCAAACAAGGAAAAATTGTCAATTCATGAAGTCTGATGAAGTCGGATACAAAATTAAAAGATGAAAAATGAAAAGACTGATCAAATAGCAATATCACTGTCTGAGAGGCTGCAGAGCGTTTGGTTTGGTTCACACAAGTATTTTGTTAGTGCAGGGCGGTACACCAATTGTAACTTTTGTGGACACTTTTCAGCTAGTTTTGATACATTATGGAGATATCATATTATAATACAATTTGTGAATATACACCCTTCTCACTTGTACTTTGAGTCAACTGGTGCAAAAAAAATTATTGCAAGATAAACATTTATTATTCACAAGTTTTTTTAAACAGTACAAAACATCACGGCACACAAAATCTGTGAAACAAAAAGTATTTCTAACAGTAATAACTGCACATTTGCAAAATTACCAAAATTACCATCACCAAACTGCATGCTGGGTAACAGTCTGTTAACAGCTGGAGGGTTTTTTGCCACACTGAAACACAGTGAAAACAGATGGAAGATGAAGAAAAGAGAGCTGTGTCTACTGTTTGGAAGTTTTGGGATTTAAAAAAAAAAAAGACTGGTTTTATTTTCTGTATCTTTCCTGACTTTCACTGTGGGTGGAGCTACACATAACAACAGAGAACCAGAAGAGGGAAAGATGGTTCGTTAATCAAGGCTAACAGATGTTCCTAAATGATGACCGAACAATTTGTGACAAAGCGTTTGAAGTAACGAGTCCAAATTATGTTTGTCTCCAAAGCTGCGCCTCACAGCTTTGCTGTGGAATCATCAACACTCACAAGCCAACAAACAACAGTGGTGACAAGTGGATTGTCATCTGCACTGACTCCCAGTGCTAAATGTTCAAGTTTTGGGCCATTGTAAAGCAATGCACAACCCAAAATTTTGATTTTTGGGTAAAAAGTAAATAAAAACAGAATGCAATGGTTTGCAAAAGCATATGAAATTTTGAGACATTTTACTATTTCATTGAATACATGGTAGCAACACATCTCAAAAAAGTAAGTGTTACTACAAAGAAAGAGCTGGAGCAGCTTTTTATAATTAATTAGGTTAACTGGCAACAGGTCAGTAACATGCATCTCAGAGAGGCAGCACAGAAGACCACCACTCTGCAAAAACTACACGTTGTAGAACAATTTCAGAACAATTTTCCTCAAGATAAAAATTTCAAAAACTTTGAATATTTCATCATCTAAAGTACATAATATCAATGGATTCAGGGAATCTGAAGAAATCTCTGTACAGAAGGGACAAGGCCAGAAATCAGTATTTTTTCTTCAGGCCCTCAGGCGGCACTGCATTAAAAAAAGGCATAATTCTGTCTTTGAAATCACAGCATGGACTCAGGAACATGATCCAAAATGCTTATTTTGATAGTTGACTAACCTGCCAAATTTTTCTTCGATTAGTCGATTAGTTAAAGATTATTTGAGTAACTCAAATCTCCGCGTCTTGTGGGCAAACCTCCTGTTCTAGGCTCCAATACCTCACCTGCTTAAGTCTGCACACCTGTAATTATCACCCTGTTGTCTTGTCCCACAGCAAATAAAAAAATGACCCAAGAAACATATGAAATAATAAAAATTTTTATTTTCCAAGTTTCCAAAGTCTAGAGATGATTAAGTTCATGAATTCAGTTTAACTGATTATATATATATAATTAATTATTGATCTGGTCCAACCCATAGATCAACTACCTAACTTTCGGTGGAAGAGGTTTACTATTCAGAATAAACGCTAAAATTAATGTGAGAAAAAAAATTAAGTAGGGGACAATGTAGCCCCTCCTGTTTAATGGTTTGCTATTGGCTTGGCTCATTAGCTAACAAAGACTGAACTGGTGTTCACTTAGCAAGCAAGAGAAGTTTCCAACAGGTAAGCTAACGTAAACATTACCGTACAAACATTAACATAAACAACGTATCAACGCTTAACTTAACTCTCTAAAACTGACCTATTCAGTGTTAACGTCACAGCTCCAAGGTGCAGGCTTTTTAAATACTTGTGCACTGCAGTAGTGCTGTCATGGAAGGACTTCGCTTTGCACAGTCTGCATTTAACTTTGCTTTCTGTAAAATGCTTTCACATTTTCTAAAATCTTGTATTTTCCATCTCTGATTGATCTCTGCATTCCCACATGGAAAAGATATATATAAATCTAAATAAAGTTTGTATCTGTCTTGTGTGAAATTTGTATGAAAAGCATATAAGAGTGAAAACAGATATAAGATCCCTTGAAAAATTATATAATGAAACTTGTATGTTTTGGATACTTACTAAAACAATATATAAAAGTAATGAGAAAGTGGCCACTTTCATGAGTAATCACATATAAGTTTTTACTATTTCTTTTCCATATGGGTTAGTGCTTACTGAACTTGCAGCTTGCAGATCTGGGAAGGCGCCATCATTGCAGGTTTGTAAGGTTTTAGAGCAGGATATGCTTCCATTCAGACAATGCCTTTTTGAGGGAAAGCCTTGCTTATTTCAGCAAGACAACATGAAACAGCATACTGCAACACACAGCATGGGTTTGTAGTAGATGAGTCCCGAACTGGCCTTTCACCAACTAAATGGATTTGGCATGAAACAAAAGATATACCAAATAATACCCAGGGAGTATAAATTATGGGGACAAATCACTAAACTTCTAAAATGATTTGTTGATGGATTTGATTGGTGGTTCTTTACGTGCAGCTGTTATGCCTCAGTGATCACTGAAATTAAAGTTATGGCTCTCTCCCTAATCACTGAAAAAATGGGCCTTCAAATATCTGCCTGGATCAAATAGCAGTCAAACTGCAAGACTTCCTTCAGTAAGGGATTTATTCTTGTTGGACTTAATCATCTCATACTTGGTCAGAACACATTCTAAGCACATTTTAAGCACATGGAGCGTACTGCTCCAGATGAGGGAGAATGATGACTAATAAAAATCTGCAGATGAGTGTGTATAATCACATTAACATCCAACTGTAAGCCAAGAGTTTAAGACTTTTCTGGTGTTTTTAAATTTTTCTTTTGCTTAGGCTTAGGCAAACATCTCCTTACTTAATATACCTCACAACAGTGACAGGATCAGCAGGGCACATTTCATGTTTAGGAGCTTAAATCAAGTTTCCTGAAAATGAAATGAGTTGGCTTGAAAAATGAAAAATGTTTATAGTCTAGGACTAGAGTTAATCCAAAAGCTAACTATCTTGCACTATCAATAATTAGGCAAAACATATGCAAAACATTGCATTGGCCATTAAATTTAGATGCATGTGATAAGTTGATCCATTTATTCAGACTTTTTGCCATGACTATACCAAAACAATATTACCTACGGGAGCCGGTTTCCGCCACAAAAAAATAAAAATAAATAAATAAGTATCCATAACTCGAAATTTCGAGTTAATAACTCAAGATTAGCTCTGCCAATCAGTAATCTACATGAATAAGGTCACTTTCTTGTTACCTGGAAGCAAACGGCGCAGAGGAATGCACACTCAAAACCAGATCGCAACAAATTGGGGCTTTCGCGAGTACGTTTGCTGATAGCAACGCCTGAATGTGATTCAGCTAACAACACAAGGATTTCATCATTTTTGAAGCCACGCTGAAAATAATCAGCAACCTGTGCATTCATGACTGGATGTAATACCGGTAGCTTAGCTGTAGCATTTGTACCTGAGGGTTTCAGCTTCCCGGTAACAAGGAAATGATGTCATCCACGTAGATTACTGATTGGCAGTGCTAACTCGAAATTTCAACTTATTAACTCAAACTTTTGAGAAAAGTAAGTCGAAATTTTGAGTTAATAAGTTGAAATTTTGAGAAAATAACTCAAAATTTTGAGTTGTGGATCCTTTTTTTTTTGTGGCAGAAACAGGCTTCCATAATTACCTCTCATTTGTAACCAAAATCGCTCATAATTATATGGCCAATAAAGGACTTTGTTACATAAGCACACTGTAAGTAACGTCTCTGCAGTTGCTGAATTGGCTGACGGTCTCATCTCTCATTTTGGGAGGACAGTTTTGACAAATAACAGGGACAATTCTACAAATTAAATGCAGCTCGCTTGTCACAAGGAGTACTCAGTTTATGAAAACACTTGACCTCTGTGGCTCAGCTCAGAATTTTATTAATGTTGGGCTTAACTTCTATTTTTCAGAGCACTTGTGTCATAAACAGAAGTAGAGTCTGAAAGATGTTGGCATTTATAAGAAGGGAGGGGTGTAACGCTGCTTTTAGGCAGTATTAGCAGAATAGAAAGAGAAGAAAAGTCTCCTGTTATTCCAACTTTGCAGCAAAAACACATTATTCCATGACTGTAGTTGCACCACATTAATATATACATTTCATTTGAAAGTATCATTTGTTTTCCTGCATATTATTGACACTTTTGGGGTTTTCGTTTTTTTAAAAAAAAAAATACATACAGATGAAGATACATATAACTAGAAGCCTCTAGTCTTTAACATATAGGCCATAAAGAAGTGCCCTGAAACCTGCATTAATCCAAATGTCCAGCACACTGTGTCTACTTCTTGATTTATAACCTTGCTAAAAAAAAAGAAAGAAAGGAAGAAAAACTGAAGAGTTTTTTTTCTCCAGTCACTCGTTTCAAATCTTATTCAGTGCAGCATTAATGTATTCTCTACATTACAGTCCCACTTACAATAAAACAGATGATAAGCAACTCCCTGCTTTAGGAAGTGATTACCAATTTGCTGCTATAGAGACACATTCATTTTTGGGAGATATTGAAAACTTTGTGTAAACAGTTTATGCAGACAGACTCCGCACACACTCGCTCAGAGCAAAACGTTTTTAAGGGACCTAATTTAGGTAATCTGATGACGGTTGACACCACTTATAGCATTTAACTGAACAAACAAGTAAGGATAACATATAGTATATCTTATATGTTGTTGCTATGACGATAATTGCAGCAAAGCCATCCCTCCAAACAAGGCAGTGAAGCCTTGACGATTGAAGCAATGCATACATGTAAACCCTGCTTCAGGGTGCACATCCTGTGAGTTGGTGTTGGAGAAGAGCTAGCAACATGCAGCAAAAGAAGCATGGGCTCTGGGATAGCTTGTTATCCCATAAAGCTGTTGCACACAAAAATCAAGTTGGTTTAGTTACATCCTCTGTACTTAACAACCATAAAGTTCCAGGTTTCACTGGCTCTGACCTTTAGATAGTCCCAGATGACGATTACAAACTCTACATACAATTTTTATTCTGCTTCTTAAATATGATTTTTGAACTGACTTTGACCTGCACCACTGACTCATGACAAACCAATTTAAATTCGTAAGTAGGCAGACCCTTAAATTATCAAAACAAAAGAACAAGCATACAACAAAATCATCCTTTGCAGAACATCCACCCATCTGCTTGGCCCTAGTGTGCATAGTGCCCTTTGGTTCTTGGTCAAATCTGCCCCTCATTCATAACGCCCAGTTTCAAAAGTGTGAGATGGCATGAT
>NW_005187539.1:1102186-1115986 GCF_000239375.1 Pundamilia nyererei | reverse complement strand
GAGCCAAGCTGGCAGTTAACCAAAATTCTGGACAGTCCTTTGTACTCTCAAAGCTGATTTGCTAGGTAAAACGAGTTTCACAATCCACAAACCACTAATATAATATATGGTTTTGTTTCTACCGTTGCTCTTTCTAATGCTTCAGCTCAAGATATTTTATTTTATGTGCTCCCATTATCTAAAACTATCATAGGCAGATTTATAAGTTGACATTTTGTTTGAATCAGGCAAATGCAATTCCCCCGCAGGGTTAAAAGAAATGAGTAATATAATGTCAGAGTCCTGGTTTTATTGATAGTGCTATTTCTCTCCTATTTGCCGTCACTGTTAATGCTGTGTTTTGGGAATCTGAGGTAAACTTTTGAGCAGGAGAGCTTCATTCAGAGCTGTCACTCAGCTGCCTACCGATTGCTTTTGCCTTCGTGTCTGTGGGAAGTAGAAAGAGGGGTGGGCGATTGTCTTTCTTATTCTCTGCAAACACACCTACTGCAGCTTTAACACAAAGAAATGAAAGGTCTAATTTTGGATCCAGCTTGTGTTTCTTGTGGGAAATATTTGATTTTTAGACCAAAGGGAAGAGAGTACGGTCTGATCTGATTTACCAGGACAATGCTTGTCACAGTACATTATTTACTTCACATGCAATTTTCCCCACAGAGCAATAAAAGAACATCAGGAGCCATCAAACCTTTAAACCCCATAACCCAGACAGCCCTCTCCCATCAAGCAAATTGTTTTAATTGGAATAAAGAGTTAATTAAAGCTAAGAAATATGAACTTTTAGCATTAAATTGAGCAACACAAACACTGTTTTATGCTGGGTTTTTGCTGTATTATTGCACTGCATGTGAGGCAACAGCAGATGGGAAGTGGTGGACTATTTGTGCTCTTGAGCATGACGACAAACCAGCAGAAACACACAGACGAAAGTGATGTCATTGTACAAGAGATGAGTGCAAATAGGGTGAAGATTAGGAGTGCATTTACAGCACACTTGGAAACAGCTTTTTATGCATTTTCATTAAGTAAGTTCACAAAATTATTTCCAAAATTAGACACTTTGAACTGGTAAAACTGAAACACCCTCTCAGAAAAAAGCTCAGATCAGTGCCGTAATCAAGCTTATAATTTCAAAACTGCAGTTCGGCCATAGTGATGTATTTCTGCAGAGAGGACTATTTTAAAATTCTAATTGTACACCTGCATCAGATGTTATAATGAGCTGGATGTGCATATGCAGAGGTTTTAGTGCAACAAATATGAAACAAAAAGATGTCCTACCTAGATCAGGTGGGGCTCTTGTGCTTTGTGTCCAAACTTCTAAAGACAGTGTCTCTGCACTTCCAGTGTACAGTCTGTGACCCCCACAGTCAGCTGCTGCCAGCTGCTATTAAAGATGAGTTCAGCCTGTATTCCTCCAAGTCTCTGCGTCTGACTGAAACTTCTGAAGCTCCGTAGATTGGGTTACATTCCGTCGAGCATCGGCACTTGTTCTGAACTGATACTCCAAAAGCACACAGTGATATTAATGTCTATAAATAACTGAGCGTGTTGGTGTATCTGCAAACAGCATCTGCCACTGAGTGTTAGGACACACATGTGCTTGTCATATTGTTTGATAAGCAGGTGACCATCTTCTGGTGGGTTTATAAGGCTGTGGTCGAGTTCCAGACAGAGGAGTATTGCTAAAAAAGTCAGTGCTCAAATCAGCCTAGGAAAAAAGGAATCAAGAGGACTCGAACTAAAACGGAGCAAGAGAACTTGAAATTGCACTACAAAAGCCCAATACAGCAAAAACACTACCATGTTGGCCTTAAATCATATCATGACTTCTGATAATTCATAGACAGTTCGGTAGGTTAATAAATGATGAATTGCCAACCTCCACTATCAAGGCACCTGGAAACAGGGCTCCTTCAAGGTATCTACATATATGGGAGTACAAAAGGAATTTTAGTGATCTTGTAATAAATATAAATACAATACTATTTAATTATCACAGAAAATTATAAACTATGTATTTATATTGGCTATTCTAAAGAAATACTGTATCCTAGTAATATTGAAGAGATAGAAATGACCATTAAGTCCAATATAGCGATTATAAACCCACTACTGAGTATCACAGACACACTAGACGTCCCTTTATAATGATAATAGGATATTCTGTATAGGTCTGACTTATATTACTACAAACACCTTAAGCTAATACGAAAAGAAAATCACAAAGTTGAAATTAGTAAAGTGGGAGGATGTCCTTTCAAAAGCCACTGCACAGGTAAATTCACAACTGCAGGCCTTCACTTCACCAAAGTGCTGAATTTACCTTTAAGCTGACCCAAAAGTGCCACACCGGTGAGAGAACGGATGACAGTTATTAAGTAGGCCACTGTTCGTTATCTCGCATCTTCAGACTAATTAGTGAGAGGTAAAATGCAAGAAAACAAACACTCCCAAAGCCAGCTGAGTGTTATAATTTCAGACTGAGGCACTCTTCATCCTCCCCCCGCCTCCCCCTGGCAGCAGCAGCCTGCTTCTTGAGCACGGCAGCAGCGGCTGTTCCGCGGCGGGCAGTCCGGATGAGAGCTCCTCCTCCCCGGCCTCTCCCTGTCCTCTCTCCCCGGTGCCCTCCGCCCCGACCCTGCACTCACAAATCCGGTGACCGACGGGAAATCCGCTGAGGCCAATTTCTCTCATCTTTTAGATGGTTTCTGCGATGGTTTCCTTTAGTGGGTGTCCCCCTTGTGCATATCAGAAAGAACTTGGCAAGGATGGATGGGTGAAAGCTAAACGCTTATCTGTGCGAAGCTCTGGAGTTTAACGGCACTCAGAAGCTAAGGTGTGCACACACAGGGGAACCAGCTGCATGTCTGGAGTTGCAGCCGTGTGTGCACGTGCGTGCGAGCGTGCGCGTCTGAGCCCATGTGCGCGTGAAGGAGCGGTGCGGCGCGCAATAGGTCCGCCTTTCTATATGTGCAAGCTTAGCGAAGGCGCTTCGCTCTCATCGGACAACTCCAACATTGAGCCAGCGAGCAAGCAGAAAGAATTCAAACGGAAGCTTTAGTTTCCAAATGCAGGCGGAAATGTGTGGACAATCACCAAAAACACAGACCGTTATGGAAAGAAAAGAGAGAGAGAGTGGCCAAGAAACAGCTAAGCGCCACTGAATAAAGTAGTCTAAAAGCTGCAGTGCCTACAAACTGAACGTTTGGCACGAGCTGACAAGCAGCACGCGGAAAAAAAAAACAAAAAAACGAGGCTGTAATGGCAACTTAGTCCCTCGTATTCCTCCACCAAACGGCGGTTCACCCTCAAGTAATCTGCCTGGCAAACGGTGGATGTTGTAGTGTCTCCTGGCTGCTGGTTGGACGGAGATTATCCCGCACAGGTGGACAGCAGCTCAGTTTAGGCAGGGAGCAGCAGTGCTCTGATGCCCTGCGCTTCAGTCTCTCCCTCTCTCGCTGCCTCTCTCTGTTTCCAGCAGCAAAGAGAATAAAAGAGAGAGAGAGAGAGAAATAGGAAGAGAGATGTTTAGAAGGGGTGGGGCTGCTTGGTTCCCGACTGGGACCTGGAGTGGTTTCTCTCGCTTCCACACTCCCCTCTTTCTTCCTATCTTCCTTTCCTCTCTCGGTCTATTCTGTTTACCTTTCACCTTCCGCTAACACACACACACACACACACACAGACACACACACACGTACATGCCAGGGGCAACTGTGTGGGAAGCATGCAATATTATCACTCACATAATATACTGTATAACCACCAGTCCTGTACCAACTGCCCATGCATGCTGTCACACACCCACGGGCAAATCATGACCAATCAAAATTAAAAACTGCACAGCTAATTTCTCTATCCAAGCCACACTTGACCCCTGCTGATTTCCAACAGCATGCTGCTTTTTATAAGTGCATAAACAAAGTCATCCATCCAATTATCTAAATCCATCAGGAGCTTTAATTTACTTCTCAATGTATCTGACTTTGATGTAGGCGACATTAAGTACTTTTTTTATCTCACTGTTAATGACATCTCCATTGATTGGGCTTTCAGTAATGATAAGCAATGAGCACTTTCAGAGGGGGAAAGAGTATCTTAGATCTGTTTCCATGACAACTGTGCGTTTGAAACAACTTTTTAAAGCACCGTTTTATTATGACACTGTACTATTGCTGTACTCACCACGCTAGAGCCCCCTTATCGCTGGTAAGATATAACGGTGGATAAAAATAATATGACCTCCATGCTGTTGATGCTTTTCCCCCCCACCTAAGATATCTTGCAGTTTCATATCAAAGGAAAGATTAACATAAGGCATAAAAGATGTCACAGCATATCCTGCAGCTGCTGTAAGAAGGCGGTTAAACTGGCTTTGTGAGGGTTTAACCTACACGTCATCCCTGTGCATCTGATCTTTAAGCAATCACCAATCATTAGAGACACAGTTTAGGGATTCCAGCAAACATTTTCAGCTACTTTACCCCCCATAGTTCTCCTTTTCTTCTCCTCTCCCGTTGTCTTTTGCCCTCCCTTTCTCCTTCTCTTTCTCTGAAGCTCACACTCTCTCTAGCAGTCTGTCTGTCTGCTCTATAATTATTTCCATAGTTACCATTAAGGATGTGAAGCTAAGCCTGATGTACTATGGTAGTAATCTTTTCCTTTTCTCCTCCTCCTGTTCGCTCTGTACTCTCCTTTCATCCATTGCTTCTTCTTTTTCTTATGCTGCATGGATCTCCACGGCCTTCTCTTGTGCACATTTTCCCATTACCTTTCATTTTCTGTGTCAAATCTGCTTAAAACCAACATTTAAATTGGAAGCTTTTACAACTCTGGTAAATGTGCAAAATCATACCCGAGTAATCCATATGTAAGCAAGTCAGGAAGTCAACGTGTCCCAAAAAGCATTAATCAGATTGTGTTCATACTGTTTGGCCTGTAGCTACGCAAGATAGTTTGAGGTTGTTGTTTCTAAAGTGGCTCATGAAGTTCTTAAAAGTGAAACAGATTTCTTTAGGTGCCGTTTCACCTTTTTTAAAAAAAACAAACTTCAGCGATATGAGATATTTTCCTCCTTGTGTTAATCTTTACACTTTCCCTGTTCCTGCATGTCAGCATTGCTCACGAATTACTGTTGTAAAATGAGCCCCAGGATTCAGTGGGGGGTGTTCATTTTTGAAACACGGGCCATCTGAGATGAATCATAAATATAGGTGATAAACAGCTGTGCGAGAAAGTATCTGGTTCTTTGATAAAATGCCCAAGGCGTAACAATTACTACAAAGAAAAATTAAAAGAATAAAAATTCACTTTTTTGCTGATAGTTAAATGAGAAAAACTATTTCTTATACATAGAAGGTTACTAACAGAAGATGTTTAGCTTAGAATGAGGAATGGGAAACAGGAAAGATACTGTAACTCCTCTGTGGTTCAAATACTTGACATGAGTCCCGACCATCATGCTGGTAGGTCAGTCATTAGTCCTTAGAGCTCTGCCTTAGATTAATCCCTGACCAAGCTGGATTGTCTGTACATTATCATCAGCCAAAGAAGATGTTAAAATCAGGTGGAAACATTAGCTTCTGGTGACCTTTCTCGGGGTCATGGGATATGCTCCAGCTCCCCGTGACCCTGAACTGGATAAGCAGTGACGAAAATGGATGTATGGACATTGGTCTCGAGTCAATGAGCAGAAAAAAATTCAGATTCCCTACCCCATGGAAATTTGTTAGCGTGGCAGTAATGTCTTGATGATGACAGAAACTGAGTTTAATAAATTGGAGACAACTCTAAGTAATAAAAATCCACAAGTATAAAGTGTATTAATTGCATCGCCTCAATTTTAACACCTTGTCCTCATGTGCACTAATGGAAGACCTCAAAAATTATGTGACATTAAAAAGAAACAACTCGAGGAACATTTTGTAACTAATTAAATTAAACGGCAACAGGTCAGTAACATTAGGTGTATACCAAGTGTAAAAGACAGAGATCCACCAAACTGTGGAACAATTTAGGAATAATGTTCCTCAGCATAAAATTATAAATAATTTGAATATTTCACCATCTACAGCACATGATAAATCATCAAAAGATTCACAAAATATGGAGAATCTCACAGAAATCAGTAAAAACAGCCACGAATCTGCATGGAAATCACTACATAGGCTCAGGAAAACTCCCAGAAATCATTGTGTCCACACTCACTATGCCATCCACAAATGCAGGTTTAAGCTCTGTCACTAGGGATGGGAATCGGGTAAGCGTTCATTTCCCTGGAATTGTGGGTCTGCTTGCCCATTGATTCCGCTCATTGGTTCCACTTGAATTCATGCTGCAATCAGCTGATTTCAGTTTTTGTGCTGGGGGAGGAAAATAGTAGAGCTGTAAGTGTGGATATGAGCATCCAATATTGATTTTATTTTTATTGCATAAAAGGAAGAGAGTACGATGGTAAAGTGCAAACTGCATCCAGGACAGTAACAACAGCATTATGCTGCTAACCCAACTTCGGCTCTTTGCAAGCATCTGTAAGCTCACTGAAAATGGACTGATGCAAAGTGGAAAGCTGTTCTGTGGTCAGATGAATTTCAATTATTTTTCTAATACACTGAATGTGCATCCTCTGGATTAAAGAGGAGTTCAAAAGCTCCCATCTTTGATGGTATGAGAGTACAGTAGTGCCTATGAGATTGTAGTCAATGCGGAAAGGTTTGTTTTAGAGCAACATATGCTTTAAAAGGGATTCCACATTGCAAGACAATGCTAAAGACCCCATCACTGTATCAGAAAAGTCCAGGTGCTGAACTGTCCGGCCTTGAGTCCAGACGTTTCACCAACTGTAGACATTTAACAAAGAAGACACAGGACTGTTACAGGGACAATAAACAAAGGATCTGACAACAGTGGGCAACATTGCTCTTATAAATTCCCAGATAAATACAGAATGTAAATATAAATTGTTGTTAAAAGAAGAGTGGATGTTACACAGTGGGAAACATGGAATTGATGGGAAACACAGAGAGCTATTGCAGAAAAGTAAATTCAGAATAATCTAATATTTTTCTTAAAACGGGACAATAGAGCAGAGAAAACATTCAATGTTTTCTCTGCTCTATTGTGACCAAAATGTGGGTTTCTAAAATTTGTAAGTCATTATATATTTTTTTCATTTACATTTTACACACTGCCCCAACATTTTGAAACTGGTGTTTTAGAAACATGTTTTTAATGTTGTTTACAATGTAATTATTCATCTAATTTGCCATTTATCTGCCCCTCTCTTATATTATATGGCTGTGCCCTTTTAAGCACAGATTTAATGGCACCTGACTGAACAATCAGTGTCACCAGCTGTTTATCTCAATGCACCAGCTCATGGTATTCACATAATAGTACATAATGACACATTTAAAAACAAATTTTCCTTTTGCTGATTTCCCAGAAATTATTTTCAAATTTGAAGTCAACTTGCATGGTTGCCCTCAGTGGAAGAATAAACACCTGCAAAGCTGCAACATGTTTTTCCTCTTTTCCTTCTTTTTCTTTAAAGAGATTGCATGCTATCATTGGACAGAGCCACACTAGCATTTTCCCTATTTTCAGTCAATATGCTAAGTGACCAGGGTGCTGACAGAAGCTTCACATGACATGAGAGAAGGCTCATCTTCTTATCTAAGAAATAAGTTAGTATTTTCCCTCAGAAAGATTTCTTTAAGGTCAAAACTCGGAAACTATCCCATCCCTGAGATTAAGGCTCCTGTGGATGGAAAAGCCCTTCTGACATTACTGCTCCATTTGCAAACCGTTTTCTCCTAAGCAATGATAACTAAGGCTCCTCAGTATCGTAGTAGAAACAAAGACTGAGTAATTAAACCTTATGCCCTTATAGTGTAACCCTAATATTGTTAAGTTATTCATGAGTGTTTCAATGTAAAGGGACACTGTGAATATCGTTAAAGCACTCAAATAGAAATTCATAGTAATAAAAGAATGTGCTCAATCTGACCGCCCGAAATTCAATTAACTGTTACATTATGACTACATTCAAAGTTTAGTATCTTGTTAATTTGATTCCTAAACGTAGATTTGAATGTATGCCTTCCTGATTGTGCAGATAGACCTGCAGGGTGTCTGCTTCTTTGCACTGATAATTTTATAACATTAAGACCAGCATAAGTGAACTGGCTTTTCTTGTGTATATAAAGTGACATAACAGAAGATGACTGCATTTTAATAGAGACCTTGAATATGCCTTGGTGAGGGATTCCTGCAGTTTCTTGCTCTTTGTAACTCTGTTTGCCGTCTGCCACTCAAGAACAAAGTCACGTTGACTCATTTCATTACTACGGTTGCCAAAGCAGAAACGTATAATGATGATTTTTTTTTTTTACTTTTGCTTGACAGACGATTTGGAACAAAACACTGACATGGAAATATGTTTTAGTCGTGATAATAGACAAAGTATTCAGAGCCCAACTCTTATGCAACCAGTTCTTTCTGAAGTCAAATGAGTTCATCTCATACCGCCATGTATACCAGACCTTCCCACCACTTTCCTGTCAGTCTGAACTTGACCAAGTGCAACCAGCTCCAATTCCAGTTGAACTGCTGCAGAGCAGACACCGGCTCGTGTTTCAGATGGATAGATAACGGGAGGTTTGGGCTGACAGGAGAGGAAGGAATCAGAAGAGTTGTAACAGGAAACATGCTGTGACAGCCAGACTCCTGAAGGGCTGGAGGAGAAAATGGAGAACTGGGAGGGGGGCTGGGTGTTGCATTGTAAGGAGTGCTACTGAGAAAGTCTTGTATTCTGTGACGGGATGATGGATGGTTGAGCAAGGAGGACAGAACTGAACATGTGCACAGTGCCACCTTACTGAGTCTAATGCCAAAGCATGGTGACAATGAGGTCTGGAGTATGCCAGACTGGAACAGACTGTCATGTGTACACAGCCATTTTCCGTACTTTTTAACCTTTGTCTGAGTAATACTGTGTAATATCCCTGATCAGTTTGGCAGCACTCTGAATTGGATAGCATTCAATATTACTTGAATAAATGTTTTAAAAATGATCAGAAAGAAGATCAAAAAATAGCTTGAACCAAAGAAATATTTTCCATTCAGAGTTTTGACTACATTATAAGTCACGGCTACACATTTCCCTCCACATTGGCATTTACAGCACAGGGACTCAAAATGATGTCGCTGGCTACATTTGGAGCCTTTGATGTATCCAGGCAGGCCATTTTGTTCTAATGCCAAGCATATGATGGGAGCCTGTGCAGGCTACAAGTTTTCCAAATGACAACAGATGCTGGAAGAACTTTATTTAGTCATGTTAAAAGTTTCTCTAGAGATGGTCAGGACAGCTTGAAAGTCCTTCAGTTTAGTCCAACTGCTAAGTAAACCGAGACATTTGGTACAGATGATGTTCCCTCAAGTCAAGTTTATTGATTATCGTGTGAAATATCCAAGATAGAACTAGATGTCCAACAAAATAACCATATTGGTCTTTGATTTAAAACAACCAACGCAAGTGTTCCAAAAGTGACCTTGAGGAATATTTCTACTTCAAGAGAACAAGCTTCAGCTACAGCTGTGTGTCAGTCATACCCTCGATATAGCAAACTTTAACTGGTAAGCTACAAAAATAAATAAATAAATAAATAAAAGCCATTTCTCATACCACGCAGGTAACACATTTATGTGTTTTTCAAAACTTTGAGTTTAACATGGGGCTTTATGGTGACTCACTCACCTCAACACTGGCTTCATTTCTTTAGCCCCAGAGATTGCAGCTTGGATCAATATTCAACAGCTGCGGGTCTGCATTAAAGAAAGCCTGACGGTCTAAAGTGATGTCGATGTCATGTCAGTATAATTTAAAAGAAGGATGCTGTCGCTGACCTTTGAAGGAATGTTTTATCAAGAGATGTAATTAACTGCAGCTTCCCAATAAATTCAATTTATAAGAAAAATTCAGAAATAATTGGACCTTTTGGATTTTTTTTTGTTTTTGGATAAAATTACAGAAATGGCCATCAGTATCACATCAGCTGTGACATTTATTCAGTCAAAAACATCAACTCTAAAAATGATTAGAGCACTCCTGTTATTTACGCCATGTCATTTGCCTTTTTCAATCTGTAGTGCCCGCCCGCAAATCTCTGCATTTCTGCACCAGTTTTTTGTTTTAGGTTGAAATCTGCAGGAGCACATCAACAGCAGTCACAGGCTTCTCATCATTTTGCCCTCAATCTCATATTCCTCCTTGCTGATTTGCAGATTCAAATCAGAGCATTTCCAAATAAAAGCCCACATTTTTAACCTTTAAAATACTGCCACCTGCACTGACTTCCCACGTAATCACATCTCTGCAGCTCTTGTTTTCTGCTTTCCAGTTATTGCGAAGTCATTTGTGAATCATCAGCGCTCGCCAACTGCTGCTGTGCCAGAGGATGTGGAAAGATTTGAAAAGGTGACTATCAAATCCAATGATGCCAAGTCAATCCTAAGGTACATCCTTGTGGCAAGCAATCTTCCAGCAAGAGAAAGAGCAATCTTCGACTGATGGGTGAACATCATGGGTGCAATCAGTTCAGCTCTACAACATGGACATTACTTGGTGCTTTAATAATAAACCCAAAGATGTCAAAATACCAAGTTGAGTTATATGAGGTGTGTGGATAACTTGGCTTTCTGTGTTCTTTTTCCAGGACTCTTGGTCTCTGAGCCAAGGAAAGAATTGTTTGTTCAATGCATGGCATGAAATTTTCACTAAAGTCAATTGATCTTTAGGCAAACAGATGGCAAAATTAAAACGACTGCATTCTCGTTCATCCTGTGACATTAAACACACAGCCCTCCTCAAACGTGCAAAGATAGCAGGATCCTTATGAAGTTGCTAAAATCGTTCACAAAGAGGTGTAAACACCAACAAGACATTTTTGGATTTGCTATTTCCCAAAGAGACACGTGCAAATACACAACTCCTGAGCACAAACATATGTTAAACCTGCACGACAACATGAACATATTGCTGGCTTTGTCACAACCGCCTACACATGTTTAAATGTGATGCGTTTTTTGTGTGTAATACACAGCTAAGACCAACTGTGTTGCCTCTTTTATTTGGCTATGAGTTTCATCAATGTCACAGCCATGGCCAGGTTAAATATATGCATACATAAAGATGTGATGTCTATGGAAAAATTTTGCTTGAATTTATTTTGGGTTTTCTCTCAAACACACAGGGTCAAAACATGAAAACCCTCTAATTACTGGCTAGATGTCCTTAGCAAGTTTTATTACAGCTTTTGATAACCATCAGCAAGCTTCTGGTATAATTCTGGCTGAACATCCGATTACTCATTTTGTCAGAATTGGTAGAGTTCGTTTAACTTGTGTGGTTTCCCTGCACTGAAGTCAGGGCTTTGACAAATTCCTTCCATAACCAGTAAGATTGTAGAATCATCTGTTTAAAAAGTACATAAATACAAGTTATTCAAACTGGTCATCATTTTTCCAAGGTCTGGAAGAAGAGCAAAACTTTCATACTTATATGACAGCAAACTGCCTAGGATGTTCAGGAACAAGCCAGGAACCACCAAGGCTCAAGACTTCCATGAACTGGAAACTGCTGGAACACCAGTGTCATTGTCCACAGTGAAGTAAGTTTTACATGGCCATCGACTGACCAAGAAAGAAGCCTCTGCTCCAAAATTAGAATCTTCAGCCTCAGCTGAATTTTGCAGTTGCCCACATGGACAAACTAAATTCTAAATACCTTCTGTTTAAAAGTTTTATGGTCAGATGAGACAAAGACTGAGCTATTTGCCCACAGTGACAAGAGCTTTGTTTGGAGGAATAACAGTGAAGCTTTCAGACCTAGGAACACTGTACCAACTGTCAAGCATGGCGGTGGTACCATCATGCTTGACTGTGTGTGGACTATGCTTAAAAGCCAGCTCTGTGCCAGGAAACCAACCAACTTCAATGAATTCTGCCAAGAGGAGTCGTCAAATTTTCCCCCAGAATTATGCCAGAAGCTTGTTGATGCCTAATAAAAGTGTAGTTGAACTGCAACTTACTAAGGGATAGTTAATAAGTATTATTTAATACATTAATACATACATAGATTGATTAATATTAGTGGGAGTAAATGCATATATTTGACCTTGTGTGTTTAATTTTGACCATGTTGATTTGAGGAAAATCTAAAATGAATTCAAGATTATGGACCCAATTCTTGTTTTGTAAAAGTCATTAACCCTCTCAGGCTCAAATTAAGTTTTTGTTGCTAATGCACAAAAGAATACCTGCAGTGGTACTTCTGAGTAAAAAAAAACTGATAAAATATGTATGTGGGGTAATCAGGTTGTTAGTTTTTAACTGTTGCAAATCTGCAACGCCTGCCTTGAGAGGGTTAAATACGTATGCTGTACAATCATTACATCCTGGAAAAACAACAGTTCAAAGAAATCAATAACGGCCCATAATTACCATGACAGTCATTCCCATAATGAATTTAAATAAACTTTTGACCACTGCTGTATCAGGAGACGTTCTCAGATTATGGAGAGGGAAATGCTGCAGCTTTAAAAGTGAGATTTTCTTGAGAAAAAACTAATTGATCCCTTTGCTTCCTGTTTTAACTTCTTCTAGTGGTGTACTGATGCAGTGGTGACATCTTATTAAGGAGAATACTGCAGCAAGTTTGGTGTGTTTCAAGTGTAAGAATAAATGGTTGCAGGGCTATGAGGACATCACAGTTGTTGCATGGAGCAACCAATGCAATGACCTAAACTTCTCTTACTCCACTATAGGAAGTCTGCAAACAAGCATACAAATGACTGTGGCTCTGGTGGGGCGGAGGTCACTAAACAAACTGTTATTTATCTTGGATAATGCAGACCACGCTCTGCATGGGTAGAGACAGCCAATCTTTCCAACCTCATGCCACTATACTTCTACTGTAGTTTGTAGTATCCTATTGTTTTTATTCTTTTGAGTTATTCTACTATACATATATAAAATCTGTGGTTACAGTGTTACCTCCTGAGAAAAGTAACTTGTTGAAATGTCTTGATGCATCCTTGATCACCCAGGGAAAGAAATCCCAGAAAGCTGATTATTTTCATCTGGACGCAGAATCTTCAGTGGGAAATGCTGCATCCAGATGAAAAGAATCAACAGGCAGGCTTTCTGTACACCTAACTTTGAATGAACTGATTTTATCTCAGTTGATATTCGTGTCATCTCCTCCACAAGTAACCAGCAAAAAGCTTTTGAATTTCCCCTGGAATCACAGTCAGAGTTAGACAAATCAAAAAGTAGGTCTTGATGTTTTGAACCTGTAGACCTGACGTCATTCTCCTCCTGAAGCAGAAATCAACATGCACACTTATACAACTGCAGGACTGATACCTTCAAATATACAGGTACCTCTCAAGGAGAAGGAAATAGAATTAGTGTAAATGCATTACAGATTTTTCCCCTTCAACTCTGGCAGCAAAAGGAACGAGGAAAAGGTGCAATTTTTTTAGCAACTAATTGCATTTATTTAAAGCAAACTAAACAATGGATTACTTGAATTACAAAACTGCCACATTAAGTTATTTGCTACAAAAAGTAATTTCAGTACTCTCTGGTTTTATTTTGTTACACATTCTCCCAACACGGACATCATTTCTTCCCTCCCTCCTTACCCTAACCGTCACAAAACATTCACACTCTGATTATCTAAAACTCAAACTTGTTCTCTCAAAAACTGCTCTACACACACACACACACACACAC
>NW_005187539.1:1093786-1101792 GCF_000239375.1 Pundamilia nyererei | reverse complement strand
CACACACACACACACACACACACACACACGACGACCGATGAAAAGAGTTGATGAATCATGCAGTATTTGTTGCTGAAATACAATTTGATTTATTTGTTATAAAGATGTATGTGACTGAAGATTCTATCAACCTTTTTCTGTGCTGAATACGAAGGCTGCTTACAAAGGAAATGTTTTACTTTTCTCTATTTGCTTTCTCACAGACACATTCTCTTTGATAAAGCTCAAATCTATATTTAAATCAATCAAAAAAAATAAAATAAATGCCTTTGGCATTCTTTTTATTCTGTTTATGTGTTGAGGATGTGTGTTTTAGTTGCACCCAACTCAAATTAAAAACACATTCTTATTCTTTAAAAATATGGAGGCAAGCTTTAGATTATATTTATCACCATTCATTTAAAAAAAAATTATCTGGCAAAGCCCAAAAAACACACTGTCTTCCTTAAGGAAACAAGACCTCCATTGAAAAATTTCAGGTACAGAATATCAGTCCTTACACTGCCTGAGCTTTCAGAGAAACTCAGATGTCTGCTGACAAACCCTGAAGATCTGGGTTTGATTTTTTTCTCCAGCCTTTGCAAGTAACAACTGTCTATGCTGGGTTTTGGGGAGGATTTTGATTATTATGGCTTCAAATGAGTTACTCCATGCCTTATGATTCCTGCTGGAATGTAACAATCAGTATTATTTTTCTTGTGGAGCTATGATGCAGAAATGCCAGAAGCCAGAGCCTATTGGTTCAAAAATGAAAAAGCTGGTGTTATCATGAGATATTTTAACCATGGTCATGCAGTTAGGCTAACTGGAAATTGCAGGTGTATTCGATAACATGTGTCACTGATGCTATAAGTATTCTTTTTTGTTCAATGTGAGGTTCTAGTTTTCTTTTTACTTTCTTTCACAATGGAAGGAAAATCCTCCTTTTAACAGGAAAACAACTCAAAAAGGAAAGTTTTAAGCCTAATTGTTCAAGTAGCGACCCTCTTTTTCACAAAGCATATAGTTAGAGCTGGGTCAGGTGACACTGAATAATATACTTATATTACAACTTTTAATTACTTAATATATTAGTGAATTTGGTCCTGGTTTTTATGTGTCTTCATACAATTAAAGCTTTATTCTTGTCATCTGAAGCTACTTTTACCTGCTCCATTATTCACAAGGGGCCACCACAGCAGGTAAGTCCAAACGTTTGATTTGGCAGATTGTTTTTACACCAGATGCTCTTTCTGTGATCTCCTCCAGCGATCAAACCAGGGAGCTTTCACTTTGTTAGGTGAACGTGTAGACTACTACACTACTCTTTAATGTCATGTTCTCTTCCTCATAAAGTTTGTACCTCTGGATGTTTTACTTATTGGTGTGAATTTATTAGTTTTAAAAATGCTAGCAGCAGCATTTTGTCAATTCTGAAAAGTAATCTATGCAGAAAGATCACAGTTTGTCTGCAGGGGTCTGATCAATGTGTTTTAAATCCAAAGTGCACAGAGCTGTGAGTAGATAAACATAAGAGATGGAAATAAAGGCTGCAAAATTCTTCTGTCTTTTGGATAATTTCTTTCTTCAGAATGCTTTTAGCTGCACTGTGGGATTTGCAAGAATAATTGATGAGAGTTCTACAAGATGACGTTCCAGAATAGTACCAACTATATTTTTGCATGTGTAGTCATATAAGGCTAACAGTGAGACAACACTTTTTTCTTTATTATGTCCAGCTGTTCATTTTCATCTCTGCAGGCTCTGAACATCTGTCGTGATAAGGAATAATTCACTGAAGAAGGTGATTTACCTGAGAGGAGAATATGAAGTGGGAGCTGAACTAACATGCGATAATTCTTTTGCTTTAATTTATCTCTCCTATTTGCTTTTGTCATTCACAAATGATCATTTCCAAATTTACTACCACTGTAAGGCAAGATTTGTGATGTGAATGTCTAACATTTCACGTTGGAATATCCTTTAATGTAAAACTACTACAAGAGGTGGAAATGATTGAATGACAAATGACAGAAATAAATGAACATATCACCTGGTAAATGCTCAGTTTAAGCCAGTTTTGGTAAATTTGTCCCCCTGTTTTTCTTTTTTAACATTTTTTTATTTGACTAAGAAAAGACTCATCAGTTTTTAAAAACCTTCCCACTTAGCCACTTCATTCTACAGTACATCTGCAGGTTGTGTGTGTGGTTGTGTAGGTGTGCGTCTGTGATTGCTTTTGCTTTGAAATTAAGCAACCTCCCCAGTTGTTGTCACTCTTTTGATCAACAGCTACTAAATTTAAAACGCTCTCTCATCAGAATTCCTTCGTGCAGCTTTGAGCTGAGCAATTATGTCATCACTTTACTGCAGTAAGATGCCTGGTGACAGACTGACATAAACTTTAATATGAACAAAATTTTTAAATAAGAAAAAAAGATAATTATATAATTAGACACGGCTTTCATTACACAGACATGTTGAGGAGGTTGTAGAAAATCTATTAAATAAAGTCAATTATATCTGGTAAATTTTCTACTTTTAGAGATGTTTAATCACTCACACAGAAAACGGTGCTGGAGATTTCCATCAGGACCATTAAAGTGACGAACAGGAAACAGAGATGACCACTGGGGACAAAACTACTCTTGAATTTAGCTTTCAGCTAATCTGCTAACTTCTGACTTATTTGGCTGTGAATAGAAATGATACTATTTACAGTAAGACAACTTAAACAGTAAGTCTCAAATTACCGAGAGTTGGTGCTGACATCTCAATTCACAAACTTGCTACAGCAGGCTGTTCAGTAACTGTTATCACACTGACCACCTCGTCCTTGCTTTATTTTTCTCCACCACTTCCTCAAGTCTATTTTTACTCTTTTGTTAGGGCGAAAGTATTGCCAGCTTGCCAGCAGCACTGTCAAGGTTGTTGCACCTTGGGTTCTTTGTGCATCTCTTCATCTACTTCATTGTACCACCTCAGCACTAACATTTTAGCTATTTGCAAACTATTCATGATTCACTCCTGGGTGGCTGATGCATTGCAGGGAGGTTGCAGGAAGCTGAAGGTTTGAAAAGTAAGTGCTTTTACCTTTTATGCTGGGGAGTGATGGTTTAAACGGAAATTTGGGGAGCCAAAAGACAATGTTTTATGACCATGTATTCTGAGGTTTTTAGTGATTCTCTGTTTGAACTTTGTTTGAGCACAATTTATTATAGATTGAAGTGTATTATACTACAGACATTTCCCTAAAAAGTCTGTCTATTACATCAAATCGGTAGTGGTGTTTCTGGATCATATTCACACATGGCTTCTTTTCTACACGATGGAACTTTAACCTGCATACCCGCATTTATGGATGTGTAGCCCAGTTAGTTTTAAAACTCATGTCTGTGCTTAATGCAGTGCTGCCCTGAGGGCCTGGAGATTCCAAGATCATGGAGATCCAATAATGACTTTTGGCCTTGTCCCTTGTGCAGAAGGATTGTTTTTTTTTTGTTTGTTTGTTTGTTTGTTGGTTACTTTTTGGTTACTGCTTACTTTTCCTGTTGCCTCAGTGCCAACTTTTTTGAGAAGTTGACTTATTAATACGTGCCTTTCTCGTGTGGAATGAAAAGATACTTCATTGTTTGATGTTCAGCAGCAAAATAAAGCACCTTTCTGCGCTTTATTACTTTTTACATATGTCAACGTGCTATCAGATCTCATTAGCAGCACAGTGAAATTGTGACTATGTTGTGTTTAGAAACCCTCTAGGGTACATGATACACACCAATTTGTCGTAGTACGGCTCATGTCATACTTATTTCAGACGCATTTTAATCCAATTTTTCTCAATTTACAAAAATACATTTGAAATGGTTTACATGTGTTGGTGAGGTTCATTATATATATTCTGATTAAAAATGTGACAAGCAAGTTGAAAGTTGGCAGCAGCCGCTGTGTAAAATTTTGATGTGACAATAAAAAAAAAAGTACTGAAAACTAATGTAAAACCTGAAGTGATATCCAGCGTCAGTGAAGAGGCTATGCAGTGTTGCATGAGCCTAACGCACACCTTTTTTGTCAGGGTCCTGGGTCAGTTTGATCCAGGGTCCCTTAGCAGTTATGGACTTTTATCATGTGTGCTTTTGGTGTGCTGACCCTCGTTCTCCCTGCTTGCAGGTGTGTGTGTGTGTGTGTGTGTGTGTGTGTGTGTGTGTGTGTGTGTGTGTGTGTGTGTATGCCAGTGTTTCTGAGACCACCTTCAGGCCTGGTGGGTGTGGCCCAGCCAGGTGGTTGGCCACACCTGAAGACCCTCACACAGCTGATCAAGCCTCGTCGGAGGAGCTACTTAAGAGTGCGGTGGAGCTCTTTCTGACGCTGAATCATTGCGTGACTTCACGTTAGTATTTTCGGACAGTCAGTACAGTTAGTCTGCTGCATTGTGTGTGTCTTACGGCTGCCTGTTTGTTATCTCCCCAGGAGAAGAGTGGAGACAAGAGGGCAGCGAGCACGGGGTGCTCAGACACTGAGGAGCGGGGACAAGGAACACTGAGGATTTATTGTTATTTTCCATTTCACTGTAAATAAACAGCACTGTTTGCATTCAGAGCTCCACGCCTGGGTCCTCCTTCCTCACATCCCCATTTTTAATGCAATGTAAACCTGAGTAAAATGCGAGCCTGTGAATGAGAAACACTTCCACCTCCAGCTACTGTTGAGATAAGTTTGAACACTTCACCCCAAAAGAGCTGTGAAGTGCTCAATAGTAAAAAAAACTGGTTGAACTGGCCATCTGCCAGGTGTGAATGTGTGCAGCGCAGAGGGAAGCAGGGCATGCACTTAGCAAAATTAAAACTAACTAAATAAATAAATAACAAACTTTTGTGAGAAAATGACTGCCACCTTCACTGGAGTGGTGCTTGATGCAGAGTAGTTTGAGTCCAGAAGGAGTTTAAACTTATTGTAGAGGTATAGGAATCTGTTTATTTCCCAGAAGGCTTTATGCAGATGCGGCAGATTGCTATTCTACGACCCCAGGGGAAATGAACTGATGTATTTTTGATGTGGCATATGTGAAGGCACGGTCGACTGCCTATATCTGTTGATGTATATCTACACTGATGTGCCAATAATCCGACCAAATGGTGAAAAAAATTGTAATGGTACTGTGTTTGGAATTTGTAAGCACACATCTGAATTTAAAGAGTTTTGCTTAATTACAGCTTAATTACAACTTCCAGTCTGCAGAACTAAATTGTAAAACTGTGATAAGCTCAAATGATCTTTAAAAGAAAACTCTACACCCACAGTAAGTTGGGTGGATTTGGTAAATCATTCTTAATGTTCTGATATAAAAGCTCAGCTGATCTGTTTCGTTAGGAGTGTTTGTGTAGTTTGACTTCAAAATAAACTAAAAGCCCCACAACTGCTTCAAATATCTCAAAATCCTGTTTTGTGCATAACATAAAAATACATGTTTTCATCACATATCAACAGCAATTCCAAAAAAACCCCCCAAAGACCAAACGAAGTTCAGGCAATGTTTCATTTGGATTTAAATGCTCACCTGTCACTTTAGTAGGTAAACCATGGTAGTACTGCACAACCCTCGTTTAATTTCAGAGCTGCCTCAGTGCTATTGACAGGATACCATCCTGCAGTTTCTGCAGATTTGACAGTGAATCTCCCGTTATATCTCCAAAGATGCTCTGTTGGACTGAGATCTGGTGACTGTGTAGGCCATGTGAGTACAGCAAACTCATTATCATCTTCAAAAAACCAATTTGAGAAGATTTGAGCTTTGTGACATGACACAGTACTCCAGGGCCATCAGAAGATGGGTACTCTGGTCATATAGGGACAAAGTTGCTGCCGAGTGTATATCAGGTTCCATAGACGATAACAAAAAGCCCATGTCAGATATGTCATTTACCAGAAAGTAGTAAATTTGTAATCAAATATAATATACCTTGCCACTAAGCCCCCTGTCCACTGACTTCACTGATAACATTTTGACCGGGCATCGTGAGGCAAAAGAGGATTATGGATCTTTAAAAGATTGTTTTTATTTTTTGATGGAATTCTAAGATGTAACTGGCGACAGTGCTGAAAGGAACAAAACGGAATATTCATTACTTATTTATTCTAATGTTCTATGGACCCCCTATGGGCTGTGCCCTTTGTAAAGTCAGAAGTGAATATGATTATGACTTTCTAAATATCACAACCATTTTGCTTCAGACTTTCTCTTGAAATGTTTATGCGTGTGTATATACTGCAGAGACAGCGGTAGGCATGCCGATGCACTGTATGGAGCAAGGGTGGAAAAACACACGCATGTTTACAGTCACACAAAACTGGTACGTACGTGGTGTACTATTGAATGACTTTAGAACCACTGTGGAAAATAGCTCTGGTCATGTTTTTTACGTTGAATTACACAGTGTGAGTAGACGAGTACTGAGAGCAGTTTCACATTTTCACTGACAATATTAAAAATGATGTTATTAAGAATATTTTTTACATAAGATGCAGGGATTCTGGTCCAATTTTTTATTTGGAGTGATGAAAACTGGACAATTTTCTCTTCTCTCACTTTGATTTTAATTACTATTTAATTATTTTTTCACTTGCATTCAGTACTTTATACTTGCTTCAGAGGTAGTTGCTAGCTAGACTTTCATTTGCATTACGTTGGTAATAAGGAGTTAAAGCTGATTCACATTAGTGGAAACAGAACCAATTGCAGTCCACCAGTCATGGCTGCAGCTTTTTGGCTAGTCTAACAACACTGTATTCACCTCAAGGTCCATTTTTGTGAACATGATGATGTATACAGATATTTTGTTGCACTTCTCAATGCAGTGCATTGTCAATTTCAAGTCCAGCAAGGGGCAACGACTTTGGTTGCAAAAAAATAATTTTTGATTTTAAAGAAGAAAATGACTCCGCTGCTGAGTTTTTTTGTGTGCAAATATTTTTCTGTTGGATTTATAGACTTTATTGCTAGTTTCCCATCCTATGGTTACCAATAAAGTCAAAAAAGATGATGAAGCATCCTATGTTGAAGTGTGTGAGTATGCAGAGGGCAATTACAAAACACTAAGAACTACTCAGCCCAATACTTCTTGCAAGGACTTCACTAAACAATAGTTGACGGTATGGTGGCCATTTCCTATATACAGTGTATCATGCTGTGGTTAGCTGATTTTTAAATCTCATTAAATGATTTGACAGTTTCTACTTTTGAATTGTAACACAAACACTCTTGTTCGTCTTGTTCCCCTAACGCTTAGGATCGACTTCTATATCCCGAGTAGCCAGGAAAAAGTCTGAGTGATAATCAGAAGGAGGCAATGTTCACCAGTAACTAGTTTCCATTTCACACAGATTTTCCCCAGTCAGCTGCACACTGGCTGAGAAACAAATTCAAGTCTTTAGTATCTAAATATTAAAAATAGGGCATTGTAGGTTCTCAGAAACACAGTCTGTTCTTGGAACAAGAGTGGGCAACAATAGATCTTACTTGAAAATGAAAGCTGAGGATAAATATAAACACAGAATGATTGTTATTCACATCCACTTAAATAACACCTGATTACAGCAACTAGGGGTCACAAAAATTAATGATGTGTTACTTGCAACATCAATTTCAGACCCTGGACTTTTTCTCTGCCTGATTTCACTAATGCTAACTTGTAGTCATGTGACGTCGTCAACTGCTGGCTGTCAAAAGGGTATCTAATCGTCTTCTACATGGATAACTGGAAAACCTTCTGGGGAAATTCTGGTCTTATTAGAAGACAGAAATCATCCCACTGCGGATAACAGAGCTCTTACATACATAAAGAATGTTGAGTTTGATAGAATATTGTGCATGTCAATCTAGAGTTGAAATCAGGAGTTGCAGTGCTACATACCGCAAAGCTGCAGGTTCACGGGGGCGATCGTGGCTCAAGAGTTGGGAGTTCGCCTTGTAATCGGAAGGTTGCCGGTTCGAGCCCCGGCTTGGACAGTCTCGGTCGTTGTGTCCTTGGGCG
>NW_005187539.1:1082142-1092417 GCF_000239375.1 Pundamilia nyererei | reverse complement strand
GAACAACCTGGAGGAGAGGCTGCTGGTGACATTTTACAGAGCCACCATAGAGAGCATCCTAACGTACGGCATAACAACATATTATGCAGGGTGCTCAGCTGCGGACAGGAAAGTACTGCAGAGGGTCATCAACACAGCCCAGAAGATCACTGGCTGCTTTCTGCCCAGCCTGGGGGTCACTGCAAACTCTCGGTACCTCAGCAGAGCTGGCAATATCATCAAGGACCACTCTCACCCCAGCAACCAACTGTTTGAACTATTACCGTCAGGTCGACGGTACAGGTCACATAAAACCAGGACAAACAGATTCAGGGATAGCTTCTTTCCCAGAGCTACCACCGTAGTAAATAAGCACAAAAACAATTGAATCTGTTCCATACCGTCACTGCCATTATATTATGCTGCTATTCATACTGTCATTATATTAATGCTGCTATCCTGTATATATCGTACTTACTATTGTTTGAGTACTTGTGATTATTTTATTGTACTTTTTATATTTTACATTTATATTTATTATTTATTATTGCACCAAGGGAGTAGCACTCCAATTTCGTTGTACTCTGTACAATGACAATAAAGGTTATTCTATTCTATTCATGAAAGTGGCCACTTTCATGAGTTAAATCATATAAGGCTTACATGATTTACTCATGAAAGTGGCCACTTTCTCATTACTTTCATATATTGTTTTAGTAAGTGTCCAAAACATACAAGTTTCATTATATCATTTTTCAAGGGATCTTATATCTGTTTTCACTCTTGTATGCTTTTCATACAAGTTTCACACAAGACAGATACAAACTTTATAAGATTTATATATATCTTTTCCATATGGGTGGATTCAGGAGGCAGACACTGTCTCTTCTTTTAAAATTAGACTTTCCCTTTTTTAGGGCTGGATCAGCTGACCCTGACTCCTGCCCTATTTATGTTGATGCACTGAGTCTTTCTTCTGAGTTTATACACCACTCTGCATTTAATCACTTAATAATAATAATCTCTGGCTCTCTTTAACAGTGTGTCTTGGTCAGGGGTGAAATGAGGGAGATTCCTTCCTGTTGAGAGGGAGTTTTTCATTCCTACTGTCGCCAAGTGCTTGGTCGGACATGGTTTATGATTGTTGGGGGTTTTCCTGGTTTATAGGGTCTTTCCTTGCAAGAAAAAATGACTCGGCACAACTGATGTTGTGATTTGGGGTAGCTGTAGCTCAGGAGGTAGTGCAGGGCATCAAATAATCAGAAGGGAGGTGGTTTGATCCCTGGCTGCTTCAGTCTGTATGCCAAATAGCCTTGGGCAAGATACTAAATCCAAGATGCTCTTTGACGCATCTATCGGCATGTCAGTGTTACATAGAAAGTACTTATGTAGTAAAAGAAAACATAGGGCAAGTTGTATAAACTGCTTTGAGTGTTCAGGTAGAGTTGAAAAGCACTATATAAGAACAAGCCCATTTAGCATTTGGTGCTAGAGACTTGAAGTGAACTGAATTGTGCTGATCTTACTCTGGATGGTATTTCTCTTCTATATTAAATGTAATAAACTTTCAAGTCATTTTTGAGAAAGATATGTCCTTTAACTCAAATACTGAACAAATGTCTGCCCTCTGTCTCAGAGTGGTGCTGGAAGACTATTCCATGCATTTATCATTTCAAAGATGGACTCCTATAAATTCTTACTCTCAGGATGTCCCAGTGGTTCTGTAAAAAAGCCTCCAGTGGATCCACATTGCTACAGCAATAGTGACTATAATTCTCCATAGTAGCTTCTCATCACCAACTTCCTGTAAAACTCTGAACAGAATTTAAAATCCTCTTGCTCACATATGAAACCATTAATGAGCAAGCTCCATGATATTTTAAAGACCTCACAGTAACATATTATCCCAATAAAGCTGACTGCAGGCAGAGTGCAGGATTACTTGTTTTCTTTAAACTTTCCAAAAGTACAATCTGAAGCAGGGCCTTCAGCTTTCATCCTGTGAAACCAGCTCCTACTCAGGCAGGCGAGCATTCAAAATTGAAAGCGTACCTGTTATGTTCAGTGTGAACTCCATAGTTTTGCTTCTCTTTTACTATTCTTCTGTTGTATCTTTGCATGATTTTTGAGTTAAAAGTAGTCTTTATTGTTCCTACACTCGACCTTTTGACATTTTTCAAACCTGTTTTTCCAAAAGGTTTGAAAAGCGGAGCCAGAGCTCTGTGCCTGAGATGACCAGATTAGGGATATTTGCTATCACTCACATCATACAGATTCAAGTATAATAAACTGTCCTAAGCATTTGAGTCTCTCTGTCTCCAACAGTGTAACACTACATACGAGAGAGCACAAGTATAATAGGTCCCCTTAAAAATTGGGTTTTTGATAAGCCATCTTCAGGCTTCTGAAAGATCCCCCACGATGCAGATCTCTCCACTCTGTGTTAATTTGTATGCCGCTACTGTCATTAGCCTGTGTCTTGTGTCTCTGTAGTTTGTACTGTTTCTTCTCTCGCCTCTTGCTTACTATATCCATCTGCGCATTACTGGTGTCGGAGACTCGTGATTTTCAATTGAGGTTACTTCCCCTCCAACATGCTGAGTGTTCAATGTTGCATTGTTTGTTGTCTCTATATGTGCTTTTATTCTTTTTCCCCTCTTTCCCCTCGGCTGAGTCATTCACAACAGATAGCTGCCCTTATTGCACCGCGTTCGATTGACCGTTTCCTCCTGTTGAAAAGGATTTTTCTTTCTCTCCCACTGTCACCAAGTCCTTGCTCAAAGAGAATCGCTGGATTTGCAGGCACGGCATTGCGATGTGCCCAGAGATGATTGCTGTTGTGAATTTGCTTTATACAAATAAAACCTTGAAAAACATTTTTTAAAAACACACAAAATGCCACCTGACACCAATTCATAACACTCTCTCTGTGCTTATTTTACCCCCTTAACACACACTAATGCATATATTTGATATCCCCGGTTGAGAATTATTGATGTAGATCATAAGTATTTCATTGACTTTCACGTCAGTCATGTGCTGTGAAGCTCAGTGAATGAATTCTGGCTCACACTGCTTTAAACTGTCAGCATGTCATCACCAAAGCCACTGAGACACAAGCAGAAAAAACTATGAATTTGCATACTATGTATGAGATCATATACTTACACAGATACTTTACACTAATGGTGTTTTTAACCAGAACATATCAAACACTTGTGAAAGACAGGTTGACAGATTTGAAGTCATGATTTTTAAATCTGTTTCAAGAAGCTTGAACTAAAGTAGAGTGTAACCCTTTAACCAAGCCTCAAAATCCTCTCACCATCACGGCAGATAGAAGGTGGCCGTGTGTGTGTGTGTGTGTGTGTGTGTGTGTGTGTGTGTGTGTGTGTGTGTAAGCTGAGTACCACACCTGAAGCTGGCTAAGAACTAGAGCACTGGAGAGATGAAACCCTCTTGCGTGCAGACCTGGTGGCCAGCTGTCACTCAAAATAAGGCTGGGCTTGCTAGCTTTATCTTGCTTTTTCCACTTTATGCATGTTGTTAGGAGATGATAATATAGCTGACCGTTATATCACACCAACCCACGGGGTATATCACTCAGACAGACATTTCATGTTATATAATCATTCCATTTACATGCTGTTTTGCATAGAAATCCTGATACATGGCGTTCTTATAAGAGCCCTGCTGTGAGCAAACACGTTGAAGAAAGAAATAATGCAGATCTGATTGTCAGTCGGGTGGTAAGAAGGTTGAAAAAAAGAAGAAGCTTTTTTTCTTTTTAAACTGTTTTCTAATAATGTCAGACCAACCTGATGTTGTTGCATCAGACTGACAGTAATCACACATCCAAACAAACAAACTGCAACTGTGACATAAGTAAACAAATCAACTAACGGTTACATATATTTATCAGAAAAATACTCAAAAACAAATTTTCTGTCTAAATGTTACAGGTTTTGATTTGTATGGTTTTAAAAAAAGCTAAACCTATTAATGCACTGCTCAAAAATGAAAGGAATACTTAGAAAAGAATATGGACTCGATAACGTGTTAGGAACACAAGGATGACACATAGTTTAATAGAAATGATAATTATCAACATATAAAGGGCTGAATAAAGGGCTGAATAAAGGGACATCCCAAAAGTAACAGTGAAAATAATGATGCAGCAGTCTCATTCATTTTGCTGAAATTTCATTGCACTAATTTAAAATGCTACTCCGTACTTTGCATGACCCCATGTGCTCATATGCATACCTGACAACATTGGGGCATGCTCCCAATGAGATAGCAGATGATGTCCTGAGGAATCACCTTCCAGATCTGGACTAGGGCATCACTGAGCTTCTGGACACTCTGAGCTGCAACCTGGCTGGGTTGGATGAACTGAAACATAATGTCCCAGAGGCAGTCTACTGGATTTGGATTAGGTAAGCATGGAGGCAATCATTGCCATCCATTCTCCTCCAGGAACTGCCTGCATACTCTCACCACATGAGGCCAGGCATTGGTAAGCACCAGGAGGAAACCTGGACCCAGCTCTTCTAGAGTAAGTGCCTGTCTCCTGCAATCTGCTCCATGCTCCTGAAACCGTGCTTGGAGACACAGTGGACCTTGCTTGGCAAACATGCCTGGTAAGGGGTCGGACTACCTGTGCAACCTCTAGGGTCCAGCTATCGTCTCATGCTACCAGTTATGATGCAATCATAGCCAAACGGACAGTCCTAAAAGATAAGGTGGGAAAAAAGTCTGTGGGCTCCACCTGTAAAACCATTCCTGTTTTAGGTGTTGTGTCCTTGTTGCCCCTCTAGTGCATTTGTTATTAATTTCATGAACACCAAAGACCTCACATGAGCTTCTATAATACTGAAATCAGGGCTGAGCATTTGACGACATAGTAAATGTCTGGAGACTAAGTAGTCATGCAGTAGCAACCTCAATCTGCACATACTGAAGATTTGTAATCTTTGTCAGCTTTGCCATCCATTTGTTGCACTGTCAATTCAATTAAATTCAATTGTCAAGTCCTGTGGGAAATTGACACAGGCCTTTACTTGACCTGTGACCTTCACGTTCACATACAATTGGTCTTTTTCTGCATTCAAAGGAGGTGCCCCCGATGGCCCTGCAGAAGAATGCAGGTTTAAAATACTTCCACACTGGCTTCATTTTTCAGACCTGGAAGCTACAGATTCATATTTTACATGCAGTCTAAATTTGCAACTCATCCTGTTGTGGATGCTGAATGCCTGAATCAACTTTCAAGACACTTCATCCAATAATAATACAAAGATATTTCAATCTGAGCCAAAGCTTTGGATCGACTACCTTACAGAGCCATCATTGCTGCAGAGCCACACTGCTTTCTTGGCTAAAAACATCAAAAAGAGGCAGTCAGACATCCCGTTTGTGGTGGACTTTTAGAATGAAGCGTTTAGGCTTATTTGGGTCCAGGTTTTCATTCATTCCATTCACTCACTATAAGCTATTATCAAACACATCATAATGTATTATATTTGGCACTCATAAACACACACCATATAAAAATGAAAACACCAGGAATGCAGATATTAATTTTCCACATTAGATACAATCAGTCTTGTTTTGCTTCAACCTAATGATGGAGACAAACTTTACATGTGAACACAAGTGTCGTTATTACAAAGTCTGATTTTAATTTCCTTATTACCAGTTAGCCTTTGGTCTGGTTCAGTCAAACAGCTTACAAGAGCTATGCTTGTTTTTCTGCATTTTAAGCATGACAATGAACCTCGATTGTTATACCTAAAATATGCAATTCTGTGCAGTATTCAGGACACAGAAGAGCTTTTCGCAAAGTGTAGAATTACTCAGTGTGTTGACACTACCTGGTGGATAAGCAGCTTTTAGAGGTGCAGTACTCACTTTTAGGGGCCTCTATGTCCATGTCCATCAAACAGCAACCACAGCAGAGTAGGAAACCATTTGTATTCATTCACGGTTCCAAAAGGAAGACAGCCAGATGATTCAGCAAATCTCTCCAAAGGCAAACGCGGACGTCTTGAGGGAGGTTTGCACTTTTACCAGCTACAGAAGCACAAGGTTTGTACACCCTCTACCTGTACATTAACACCGATATTCCAGCTCACACTGATGCAAAAACACTTCTATTCTAATAGCGTGCTTAATGAACACTTCTTGTTGAGCTTAAAACATAGAAGCACCTATTTATGCCATTCTTAATTACACTGAAGGAGACTGATTTTTCGCGATCACACTAACACAATAAAAAGACAGATTTAAATGGTGAAATGTCAAAATGTTCCTTTTGTCAATTCTTCAGGATTCAGTTATTAAGAGAAGAGTTTTTTTTGTTCAGAACAAAGTTAAAATGTATTAAGTACACTTAGAGGCTGACAGCCTGTCAGACTTCTCTAAGGACCTTAAAAAGCATGACAGCAGGCTCACTTCAGGTATGCAGGTTTTTCTTGTGTTGATGGAACAAGAGAAGAATTGCTATCTGGGGTAATTTAACTTCACATTAAGGATGCAGACCTAAAGGTCAGCTGTAGCAAACTGTCCCAAATCAAGGCTTGGCCTAAAAGAATACAAGACCCTCTCATTTAACCATAAGAAACCAGAAATAAGTAAATTCACAGTCTGTGAGATAAGCAGTCTAAAGTTAGGTGCACGGTGAGCTGGGATGCAAAAATCAAATTTCATGCCTTGTTTCTTTTTTTATTGGTTTCATAACAAGTATAAAAGTTGGCATATAGATTTATTAAGCTTAATGTTGTAAACGCTACTTTCTACTGCTCCCTTACTCACAAGAGGTCACCACAGAAGGTCACTCGGCATGTTTACACCAGATGGCCTTCCTGACACAACCCCAAAGGGATTCATGTCATCTTGTGTGACCAAAGCAGGGAATTGTTTAGGTATATCCAACTTTTATATGATTGCAAGACAGCATTAAAAGGTGTGCAGCTTTTTTTAATGTCTTCAAATGAAGACAAGTTAATCAAAGAAGGAAAAAGTGTCACATCCACAGACGATTGCACATCCACAGAACCAGCTGTGCAATCACCTGAACAAGCAAAACCTATTTGGCTGATGGAGATCTATTTAAATGGTTGACAGCAAAACACAGATAAACAACATTATTTTCCTACTGCTTTTTTCCCCTTTGAAGATTACAAAACGATTGAAAACCATATTCTTAGATTTTTAGATCTTAATGCCCAAGCTATTACATTTTCCCATATTCCCCAGGCCCCAGATTAAACTCAGATTAAACACCTAAACCTAACTCTTACACCCATCACACCCACTGCCTAACCCAACCCAACTCTATCATACGAGTTATGTGTAATAGAAAAATAAAAACATAGTGACATTCTTATTAAAAAAAAGGTTACGCATATTGCCAAATTATTATTTTTAGATGCTTTGACTCAGAAACATCTGGAATGCCAGGATATGTTGCACGTATAGTTTACAATACAATGTTACAATGTTACTTTTCGGTGTTGAGCCATACAAAAAGGTGAATAGTGACAGAAAGAATAGTGTGGCAGCTTTTATCCTGCAACATGAAAACTATATTATTCCATCTTCAGCTGAATCACCCAACAGTGATTTAGAGATGACATGAAGATGTTATGTTTATTTCAAAGATGGGGAGAAAACATGCTTCCAAAAACACACTACAGAAGTTTAGTCTTTTGAAGAAATCATCCATATTCTATTGTCTTAATCCTCCTCGGATGACAGATTGTAATGACTCATGGTGCTTGTCTCCACACGAACAACAACTGTGAAAAGTCTAACACCCTCTTTTCTGATGTGATTTGTCTTTACTGTGTCATTGTTTCTACATCCTCTTTAGTGCGGGGAGGGAACACATAGCCTGTAGGCCTTGTTGAGTGGGTGAGAGAAGTGGGATGGTGTTAGGATGGGGGAGCAAGGAGGGACTGGAGTAAAGGCCATGTGGGGTAGGGATTTTGCAAGTTTCATTCTGAGGTTTATGTGAAAGAAACATTTATTTGCACACATGTGCGAAAAAAATCCACCCGGTCCATGTATGTCTGGAATCCAGCATCTGATCTCAAATACTAATATGAAGGCCACTAAAACAATTGCTTAGCTGATGCTGCTATATCACAATGGTTTGCTAAGCTGAGATGGATAAAGGAATAAGTGAGATTTACAAGGACAAACTGAGGAGAATGGCCATATGCTTAAACCGCTGTTGGTGAAAAACCATTCAAGTGGAGTTCATAACCATTCAGCTTTGTAGTGCTGCGTTTTTTCTTCTTCCTCCCCGCGGCTAAGTCATTCAGATAATAAGGTTTCTCTCAATAACAGAGCAGACTTAGATGAAGTCAATTTACAATTTGAACACAAAACATTAAAGGCCAAATTCATTAATGGGAATTATCCCATCACATGCTGGAGAGATTAATAAGAGGAGGGGTGGTGCTGGATGAATGTGAGGGCGAATGCTTCCTTTCTGTTTGCCCACAATCCATCTATCTATAATACCAAAATAAAACATGGACGATTCATCATATGGAAGGCGGGCAGAAAATGTCCTTGACTCATATTTTGCCAGCCGGATCCCTTCCAGCTGTATATTACTAACCTTCTTCTTCTTTAGAGGTCACCACAGCAGATCATCTCCTTCCATCTTACCCAATCCCCAGCATCCTTCTCTTTCACACCAGCCCTCTGCACGTCCTTCTTCAATACATGCATGGTTCTCCTCTGTGGTTTTTCTCTTCTTCTCAATCTTCAGCATCCTTTGTCCAGTATATCCACTGTCCCGCCTCTGCACATGTCCAAACCATCTCAGCCTCTCTTCTCTCACTGTCTCCCAAAGCACTCAATGTGAGCTCTCCCACTGATGTACTCATTTCTGATCTTGTCCCTCCTGGTCACTCCCAATGAAAATTTAACATCTTCAACTCTACCACCTCGGTCTCCTGTCTTTTTGCCAGTATCCCTTTCTCCAACCCATACATGATAGCAGGTTGTAAACCCTCCTTTTCACTTTTGCTGCCATCCTTCTATCACAAATCACTCCTGACACTCGTCTCCACCCTGCCTGCACTCTCTTCTTCACCTCTCTTCTGCACTGTCCGTTGGTTTGGATGGTTGACCCTAAGTATTTAAACTCATACACCTTCACTACCTCTACTTCTTACAGCTTCACTGTTCAACAATCTTTTTTAACCACTTTTTAGTGATCAATTCTAATTCTTCTTATTATTTTAAAGTGTCAACATATCATTGATATAATATCAGCAATTATCATATGACTTTTAACATCAGCCATAAAATTAAGTATTGTGAGCCTACTACATGTGTTTATTGCAGATGTATCAAAAATGTAATTATATCTATATATTGTGTCTTATATCATATAGTATTACATGATACTAAAATTTCATCAGTGTTAAGCATCATACATGCAGACATTCAATACTAATATTTTTTTTCTTATATAATTAATAGTACAAAGAAGGAAAGACAGAAATTAAACCACCTCAACAACTTTTTTTTTTGTTTAGCTAAGAAAAATTATGTTCCCCAGTCACAATCACATAATGCTAATTAGGAAGCATATTTACATAAAATGCTTATGCTGTACCATAATTATCCAGCAAAGTTACTGCCTTCATTATATGTTAATTACCTGCTCAACTTAAAAAGTATTGAGAAGTGAATGAGAAGGAGAAAAGTAATGTATCTGCATCACTTCATGTTTCGCTCCAGAAAATCCCACAAAGGTACTGATCTACTGTGTCTTTGACTTATCATCAGCACAGCCCAGTGTCTTCCATCTGTTTGTGTCACAACATCAGGCTTCCTGCTGGGAGTGTTGTCATAAGCCTCCATTCATAAATATCTTCTAAAAAATGGATGCTTTTTGGCCCTGTGATGAACAGCGAGGCCAGGCTGATGTATTAGTGTTGTCACAAGCACATGAACTGGTGATAAGAGGCTGCTGCAGCTTCAGCATCTGCAGTTTAAACTTTCCACCCGACATAAAAATATTTCTGAACTCTCCGTCTTGTTTTGGATCCACTGAAGATGACGACAGCGTGCCTTTCAAATATGTGAAAAGGCACAATTATTTGTCATTTTGAAGGTCCTAAAACATTCAGAAATATGTTCAATGAATATACTAAATGCACACTAAATTGAGTTTCCTTTTATAAGACAGAAAGATATGGCAGCAAAATGCTGATAATAACCTCGCCATTTTAATAATTTTCCATCCAAGTCAATACTTTTGTATATATA
>NW_005187539.1:1075617-1081988 GCF_000239375.1 Pundamilia nyererei | reverse complement strand
AATGATTTGGCCCACCTCAGTCATAGTTTGACTTTGTTAATAAGAATTTGGTAGATCAATACCAGTCTGTTTACCAGTCTGAATCAGGTGAGACATTTCAACCATTTCAACAGCTGCTATAGATTGATCTATATTTAGCATCAGAGCTTTATCAATCTAATTATTCTTAGTAATTAACCTACTTCCCAAAATATCGAACAATGACTTACATGTTTTGACAGTCTCAACAGTCTGATCCCGATACATCCAGTTTCTCAGAAAGAATGATGATTATCAGGGATGCTTCAGCTAATAAAGGTTCTAAGAACTGTGCGAAGCTGAAACATTTGTTATTCTGTACTGACCTTATTATGATGAGTTAACAGGCAGAGTACATTTCAGGGCGGTCACTAAATAAATCCCAGACATGTCATGACGCCTCAATTTCAGTCCACATCAGTTGAGGAATCATGTGGTACCCTTTACAACTTGCATGTAATTGGCAAATCACAAATTGTGCAAGTTATTTAAGCTTCTTTAGTCTGCCTACAAGTTGCTTTTAAACCCACCTGGATCACAGCTCCCTAACATTCTGTGCCTGTGTGTGTGTGTGTGTGTGTGTGTGTGTGTGTGTGTGTGTGTGTGTGTGTGTGTGTGTGTGTGTGTGTGTGTGTGTGAAACAGCAAGGAGATCAGACAACAAGAACCCCAAATATGCATCACTTCGGAGGGAAATAATCATTTGGCTATAGGGTCCTGAATGAGCTGTCTATTAAATGAAATTAAATTAAATGAAATTAAATGTTTTTCTGCACATGGGGCGGCTGCAGATGAAAATTACCTGTGTATTTGCATGTCAAACCCAAGTGCTCATGTAAACGAATGTGCTTTGTTCCTACATGTAACCACTGAAAACTGCACAATGAAATGTAAGCTTTTGTTTCGAAAGCTTGGGAAGTACAGCAGTTATTTATTTATCATTTTTCATAATTTATGGCGGTGTTGTCAATCTATAACAGTGTCTATAAGCACATTTGGGTTGGGCATACTATTTATATAAGTTGCAATAATAAAATCAAACAAAAATCTGATTCAAAATGATAAATAGTTTTCTGCAAACAGTGTAATCTGTTGGCCAAGGAACAGCATTAGTGCAGCTGCTCAAGTCAGATTCCAACTTAAATGTGAGATTGAAACAACTTCAGAATAAATAATTGGCACATTAGTATATGATGGCTTAATTCACTGTGAAACCCTAATCACCTCATTGTTTTAAGTCAGAGAATTCATAAAGTAGGTCATGTAGCTTCCTGTAGAGTATGCCTCTAACTGTGGCCTCATGACAGCCTCCATTAGCGTTTTTGTGTATCTGATAATTACAAATTTCCTGGAGTCCATTAATCTGTTCTGGCACTTTGTGCTTAGGCGCTACCGTCAGTTCATAATGGTGTCAGTGCACTATGGCCTGTGCCACAGCAAACTAACATATGTGAATGCATATTTACAATACGCTTACACATAGGCAATATGAAGTGACACTGCCATGTCAGCATATGTCAAAATGGAGCAGGACCACGTCAAGTGATGTGTCACTGCTTGATCACTTTAAGGTCAGAGAGCCACTCGTATGAAAACTGAAAAAAGTATTTATCCAGTTGAATCAGCACTGTTGGGCAGCAAAGAAGCAGAAGCAATGGCAGAATCAATGATAGAGGACGTCGCAAGGGAGACCCTTAAAATAGCTGAGTGCGAGGAAGAGGTGTCGGGTGAAGGAAAAGGGAGAAACTGTGCGGGACATTTGTAGGGGGCCCAGAGAGACTGAGTCAGGCAAAATAAACAAAGGAAGGCTGCTATCAGAGGGTCAGTTTCACGGGATCCATTGAGAATTTAAGAGGACGCTACGGCAATAAAAAAGCCAAGAGGACAAGTGAAAAAAGAGTCGGAAAAGTTTAAAAGCATAAACAAAGAAAATAAAAAAAATTATCAATGGCAGAGACAGACAACAAACTCAAAAGATATGTGCGTTAATCAAGTAATCAATGCATGTATTTCATTTCAAAGTGAGTTGACTGATAAAATCAGTCAAACTGAGAAAAGAACGAGTGAAAATCTTAAAGGAAGCAACTGCCTTCAGCTCTGATCAGATGTGACGCTTTTATCTCTGCTCAGATGCAGAGTGCTGCTGTGAGCGTTGCTAGTAACAGCGCGAGTAATGGCTCAAAGGATACCAAAAGCTTTACATCATTTTCGTTGCTATGCAACCATCCTGTTATTACAAGAAACCCAAACTAAAGTAATACAGGTGATAATGTTTTTGAAAATCATAATGGGCAACCAAAAAAAGATGTTGAATTACCGCGAGAAGCAACTGGGGCATCGACCAAAAATGGTCCACAGAGAGCACCTGCTCAGAAATGTGTCACTAATGGATAGTTTCACATTTTTCCAAGTCTGTGTTAAAACATTAGCGGATGGCCAGAAAAATAATGAAACTTAAAAAAAAAACAAAAACATTTTTTGCCTTGCCAAAAATGTTCTCATTGAAAATGATGGTAGACAAAATCTGCAGTACTCTGTCTGTGAAAAATGCCTTCAGCAGCATAAGTTAAAACAAGTAGATATCACCTCAAGATTCTATTGTGTAAGAAATTCCTTTTTTGTTGCAACTCTTTGATTGGCACAGAGAAAATACCACTTCCATTTGTCAAACTCAGACTGGTTCTCTTGCTCAAAGTTTTGTAAAATATGTTTGTGAATTTCTTTTCATAGAATGAGCCTTTTGCACCACATCACTAAAACTGTCGGCGAAAATAAACAGCTAAAAGTAAGACGAAACGCAAAATAATTGTTGATTGGACCTTGATTAGAGCCTCAATCAGAATCAGAGAAAAAAAGTCAGAGAAAAAATGACATTTGTCTGCTCACCCATCTCGGGATGGTGCCTTCCCTCAACAGGAACGCTGACTGTCCGCCGCAGCAGCTTGTTCCTGTGAGACTCTGAGCGCCTCTCGCGCATCAGCAAAGGGTGTACCTGCACAGGGAGAGCACAAGGTCAGTACACAAACTCACACTCCAGCAAAACAGCGACCTAAAGTTCTGTACAGAACAGGAACGCACAGCTACAAACTCTTTCCCTTTGATGCCTATGAGGAGCCGATGCTCATACGTAGTTTGACAAACAACTGCAGTACAGTTGCACTAATAATTTTAGATTTCTGTGAAATTATAAGTGCTTTTGGGAATAGACTGGAGCAAAAATTGCTTTCTAGACAAAACAGAAAATAGTTCTATAATGGGACTGTTTTCAAAATCATTAACGAACTCATAAACCTCCGGTGAAATCAATCAAACAGACCACATTAGCCCAAAGTGCCTTTATTATGTTTTATATGTTTTCTCTATTCCTTATCTGGTTATATATAGATATTGTTGTGCATGTGAAAACAAAGTCCAAGTTCTACCCAAAATTCATTATATATCATACTAATATATAAACTAGAGGCTATTTGATACCCAAATCTGGATATTAGATGGGTTAGGAGGCTATTTTTTAATTGTCTATGGGGCCGGTTTCTTGAAAAAAATCTGGCTAACTGATCCATAAAAGTCTCAGCTATGAGCAAAGCAAAGCAAATATCACAGCACAAAATCTTTTATGGACTCCTGGTATATGAGGAACTGAAGGCTCAGCAAATTACTTTTATTTTAAGCCTTCATATTTAATATTAGCACAAAGCATGGCTAATGTGGTTAATATTACCATGGTCCCTTTTTGTTCTTTCTCCCGGTCTTATATTTATTTTTAATAAAGAAGAATTCCCAGTTACAGTGCTCTTATTTACATATTTTTAGTTTTCTTGTGTTTCATCAGCTGACCAACAAACGCAAAATGAGGAGTGACAGAAGGTGAGATGGATCAATTGAGAAGGGAGATGAAAAAAAGGTGCTGCGGCAATGTCCTTTCTTTTTTTTCTTTTTTTTTAAATAATGTGGTTTTGAACATTAAAGCAAGTAAACTATTCTAATAGTATCCTGAAATAGATTTATGAGCCTGTAAATGAGGATAATATGAGCACAGTTAATGTTGGTTAAGATGTAGCCCACAGGCCAACATTTGGATCATGTTCTTTAAAGTCTTTGCACATCACCCAACAAAAGTAAAAGAAAAAATATATTATTAAAAAAAGGAATCACTGTATATCTTCCACAGCAGTTCACTTTGTGACTGAAAACCCAAAGCAAAAAGACAAGGAAAAAATAAAACAAGCCACATTTCACACTGCTGCCACATTTGGGCCCACAGTCCCTGAATTCATAAAAGTGAGACTTGAGGGAAAATAAATGGGAGAATGTGCTGCACTAATCAGAAACCCTGGTCCTTTGGAAACATCACAGTTCCACCCAGAAAATACAGCGTATACTGTACAGCACCGACCTATAAATCTTGGCTGAACACCAAAGCTAGTACATTGTTGGCAATGAGCCCCAGAACACCAAGGAAACACAAAGAAATGCCAACAGAAATCTATGATGAGACTTGACTCAAAATAACACACTGTGATGCACCAGTATGTGAAAGCTGGACTGCTGTATTAAGCTGCATTAGATTTAGGTTGGAGTTCTTACTAAACTATGTGTTTGCTGCATTTTAGTCCCATTTGATTGATTGGATTGATGTTTGTAGCATTGCTTTATGACACCAAACACCTCATGTTTGCTCTTAAAAAGCCAGGCTTCAGCACAATCAGGCAGATATTTCAACAAAATTAACCCCCTTTCTCTGCCTGACCATTACCAGACTGCAGAAAACAAAAAAGTGTCAGGTAGCACGCTGAAGGAGGCAAAAGGCAGAGCTCAGAGTTTAGTTGATATTAAACAAAAAGACATTCAAATGCCTGTAAATTTAATACGTTTTTGGTCTACTTAGGCACTCTAACCCAACACAGTTCAACTACATATTCTGCCTTAAGACATATTTGTCACCTTTGTTACTCAACTGTTTACTGTTTGAGTTGCTTCATTAGTTCTAAAAAGAATATTTCAAAGGGATTTCTTGTAAAGTTTTCTTATTTAATAAAAATAAAATTTCTAGCTTTAAAGTCTTCTAGTGCTTTTTTAAAATTATTTGTTTTAAGCTTTTTAGCTCATTTTCATATTCTGAACTTCTGAATCTATGTTCTATTTTTTTTTAATTCATTGTTATTTATTCTTATGTATTGATGGGTAGCAGGCTGGTACAGTGGATACTGGTGTTCCCTTATAGCAAAAATGTCCTGAGTTTGGACCCAATGGCCAGCTGGGACCCCTCTCTATTGGAGCCTTCTTGTTCTCCCTGTACCTCTGTGGGCACTCCAGCTTTTTCCTATAGTCCAAAAACAGTTGTTGGGTTAATCCAGGGCTTCTAAATTCATAAATATATTTCATCTGCATATATAACTGAATTTTATTTATATGCTTTTGTAAAACACTAGTACTGCAACACCAGTCTTGTTATGTACAAATAAACATTATTACTGCATCATGGAGCTCTACTGGAGTCCTTCCTTGTCGTGTGTGCATAACTGAAATAACTGACATATAATAAAATGTCTGACAGTACCAGTTCAAGCAAAACAAACTGCAGAGGCCAAATTATTGCCAAGCTGTTGTATATAGCTGCATATAGCTGTTGAAATGTGAGACCATAACATTTTTCTTCTTCTGCACCCAGGTGGTACATAAATTCTGTTTCTACAGCTTTAAGAAACGCTGAATTGTAGTGATTATTTCAAATATGAATAGATGCTGTATGAACAGCAGGTATGAGCATCAGCCACTGTCCTTTATGCATGCTGACATAAGCATAAAAAGGTGTGTGCAGAAATGAGAGCAGTAGCCTTGCTTGTGTTAATATAATATATGTGTGTGTGCGTTTTAGAGTGTTCTATTGGGAATAGTGTCTGCATAAAAGAGCTGGTTAGAACACAGACAGTCAGAAGGTGGTACTAACTGCAGAGAGCAGTGCAGGATAGTGCAGCCTGGGGGGCTTTGGGGTAAAGCCAGCAATAGTGAAGGACGCTGGCAGGTCATACTGAGCCATATGTCCCTCAAGAAAGCAGAGAGGCGCTCATTCCAAAGATGCTCTGTGAAGATAAAAGAATTCCAGAGCGAGCGTGCGCATTTTTGTCTGAGTTTAGGAAAGTAAAGACAGCTAATTGGTAGAGTGTGTTCTCATGTGTGTCCAAAGTGACACATAATAATTTAATGCAAACACAACTCCACATCAAGCTACTGCCATCCTTCACTAGCACTGCACAGCTATATCACATTGTACAGATAAACACACACACACACACACACACACACACACACACACACACACACACACACACACACACACACACACACACACAC
>NW_005187539.1:1022267-1075597 GCF_000239375.1 Pundamilia nyererei | reverse complement strand
CACACACACACACACACACACACACACACACACACACACACACACACACACTCACACTCGTATACATAAATGCAAATCTCTGCTGCAATAATCTAGTTAAAGCAGCCAAGCTGAAGACACATCACAGCATCGGGATTCTGCTTATGAGTCTCTTTATCCAACTTAATCGGGTACAAGCATCGTAAATCAGCAGCCTTAGCAATTACTCTCTACTTTGCAACTTGTGCAGCCAAAGAGCACAAAGCTACGTTGTAATGTTGTCTTGGAATGAACATATTGCTGGTTACGATGAAATTACAGTACAACCTCCTTAATGAAAAATATATTAAGCAGAATCCATTCTTTATGAGTCCAGAGTGAGAATGCACAGAGCAAGTTCCATTTTTATTGGGCGAGTTTCCCATTTCTCAGCTTTTAGCCTTCCTTGGAGTCTGTGCATCTGCATGCTTTATCTCCTGTGTTGTTTTGTCACACCTTATAGACTACTACAGACTACTATGTCTTTTAATGTAGTACACATTTCTGCAAAATCTACTGAGACAAAGGTTTACTCAAAAAAATCTATTTGGGTAAATCCAGAAAATAAAATCGCCTGACCATCCATCTGTCCATCCATCCAGCCATCAACTTAACAGCTGGTACAAATGGTTGTGCTCATTTACATGCTACATGTTACTAGTGAGTTTTCCTCATACCATGGTAACATTATTAGATCCTCAAGAAAAGTAATAAGACAGCCTTCTTCATTCTAAATCGAAGCCTTTTAGTGCATTCACCTTCAATTTAAATCCAGGTCTTGTCAGTGCATACCCTTTTTTTTCTTTCCCTCTTTTAATTCTCGCTGCCAGATTAATGCAGGAAGCAGCAGCAGAGTGGCTGAGCACTCTGTTCTACTAATTGAATATGCTTTAGTGCCAATAAGGACTAGCAAACCTGAATTAACCCCACATTCAGCCAGCTCCATATGATCGCGAATGCAGATAAAGCCACGGTTTCTGAAGCCTTATTGGGACCGCCGTGTCTCACAGTGTTTCTAAATGCATGTAATAAGCGAAGTGGTTTCATATTGCCTGATTGAGCTCTGCACCAGCAATGAGTCCACGAAAGAGGAATTGGGAGGGGTGTGTGGAGGAGTAGCAAACTCATACAGCAGGTAATCTCACTGAATGGTTTTGCGGTTATTGAAGGGATCGCTGTGCTTTTCAGCAGGGTTAAAGTGATGCTTCTCTCTGTCCAGATTTTCTGCTGTTGCCATGGATTCCACAGGAGACAACTGGGCTGTGCTCACTTTTATCTACAGTACGAGTTCTAAGAAGCCTACAAAATACATGTAAGCATAGGTTTGCTCATGCATACACATTAACACTTTCAAATCCTCCTTCTTACACAGTAGATTCTTAATAAGGGTGTGAGTTACACGCAAATAACTAAAATCAACTTAAATCCATGAGTCATAAAAAGCTAAATTCCTGACTAGCCATCTAAATGCCAGTTACAACAAGCTAAATATGGTAATTTTCCCCAGTCACATCTACTTGAACAAGAACAAGCCCACTCATTTTCTCCCCTACTGCTGCCCTGCCCTGTGCAATTCATCACTGACAGCTTGACTCATGGAAAGGCTCCAAAACAAATTTCTACCCCACCAATAGGCATCCCACCACAGCTTCCAGCATGGGGAAAACACCTGGAGGCATTTTTTTCTCTGTGTGTGGCAGGATGCGATTGGTCAGATGTGGCGAGGTCAACAGCTGGAGATGTGACATAACACCGTCTCTGGGGTTGCCATGAGTTGGCAAAAGAAGCTGGCAGGCGGCTTGCTCTCAGCATCCATGGAGAGGCAGCATTAAGCTTGCACTCTGACCATTTTAGATGGTGGACTTGTGTCGCACACACATATTTAAATAAATTGTTTCTTTCACACCACAAAGGGCCAGTGGTAATGTAAATACAGCGTTTTATGGTGGAAACTAGAAGCTACAGTGTCCATTAGAACTCTGCAAGCAGAACAAAACAAGGATATTGACAAGGCTTTAACTCCTTCCCAGTGGCCACACTCAAAGGCAGAGCAAGAAGTCAGCTATGACAGAGAGGGGGTGCAAAATGACTAGGACACCAACACTCACAAAAAATATTAGAAAATATTTTCTCGAAGGAATTTAGGCGTTTCACTCGGTGGTGCCAAGAAAGAGCGCTGAAAGTGGTTGAGAAAAAGAAAAACAACAGCTTGAGAGAGTTCAATTTTGGAAAGTGTCATCACAAAACACCTGGACAGTTGCTGCCTGGTTGTTCAATTACAGTATCTGTATCACAAAGATACAAAAATTGTGGGAAGCAGCTCCTCTAAAAAGTGTTTTGAGAGAGGCCATCAGATGCTCTTCTATGATCCAGCAAGCACTCTGAGCTCTACTAACAGCTTTTTCTTATTCGCAGAGATAACTACAGCATGCAAGTAAAAGTGGTGCTGCAGAAAAAAAATCACGAGGACATCTAAATCAAAATGTATCTACAACACGGGTTTATTCAGAGCACTTGTAAAAGCAAATTTAATGCCAATCTGCACATTCATTTTTGATTTTTCTTATGCTTGAGGGTGGCAACTGCCTCCGGTCAATTCCAGTCCAGTGGCATGAAGTCATGCAGAATCAATTCAAAGTGAAGAAGTAGTAAAATAATAATAATAATCTCTCACGCAACTGACCCAAGATGTCATTCTTACCCAGAATTAGTGTTTTTTTTCTGTATTCCTAATGGCTAAAAAACAGAGACCTGTTTGATTTTTCAACATGACGTTCACAACTTCTTTGGTTGTGAAATGACTAGCATCAGTGGATGAACATTTCTATGCATGTTTATACATCCACATGTAAAGTATAGTCCATCTGTACAGACCATGGCACTGTCACAGTTCATGACAGTCTTCACGCTCCTATTTTAGTGCAAGAGATACACAGTGAGACTCTGTATATATCACTATATATCATTATAATTTCTAAATTGATAACATTTAAAAAAGGTACAGAAGGTCGTCATCGTTAGAAAGGTGGAAGAAGATCTAGCTGATATTCACAAAGAATATCGAACATTTTGAAACTATAATTCAACCAAGACGCAGAGTCTTAAACAGACTTCAAAAACATAAATTCAAAATTCTTGCAAGGAGTAAAGATACTGGGCAAAGTTGCAATATTGACCTAAACTAACACATGAATCATTCTGTTGGATCCATAAATGTCCATACCATGTGGCCAGTATTTGGGGAGATATCTTGTTTAGGGAACAAATATTTACTGGGTAAAAAGACCAGCTGGACCATAATCTTAGCAAAGAAAAAAAAAGTTTTCAGTATTTCAGCATTGATTCTAATCGTGCATCCAGTGAGTTTCACTATTCCCCAAAGTTCCATCATTATTACATTTAGTAGCTGAACCGATGGTGTGGCTGTCACTGCGTCCACATGCTGTGTTAACAGAATGTGACAGCAGAATGTCTTAGTGTACAACGAAGTAGTATTTGGCATTTATTTATGAGTCCTTAAATGTGAAAGAGTGAAGACTTCAACAATCCAACATTCCCCGATTCTCTAATTAAAGTATAGATTAGTAAATTAATACCTTCCAAGTGCAACACTTGATCACAACACTTGGTTAAAGACAAGTTAGACATTCGATTTCAGGTTCTGGATCATGCTTGGAGACTGTTGACACCTGCAGTGTTGCGATCAATATCATTCGATCTGAAATGAAGTGTTTGCCTGATGGATTTACGCATCCATGATAACTTTGGTAATGCACAAGATTGAAATCGATCCATTTCTAATTACAGTCAGATGATTAGAAATGATTAAGAACAACAACTGTGTCACATCATATGAGGGATCTGCCAGTCCTGGCATAGTGGAAAAGGTTTGGATTTAGGGACTGTGACGTCTGAAGAGAAAGGAAAGGAGGGTGGCAGAAGAGTGAAGGTAGAGCCATTCATGTGAAGGGAAGAGTGGGTTTTTGTTCAGCTTGGCAGGTTGGGTTGAGCAATGCTGCAGGCTGGATAGCCCATACGCCATCATTGCTTCTTCAGTCCCAGCTGTGAGGAGCAAGGGAATATGGTGGCATGATGTGCATGGGAAAGTGTGGGTTAAGAAAGGGAAAGAGGGAGTCTGTTTGCAAGAGAAAGAAAGAAAGCTTAATGAGTCTGTATAACTGCAAGAAATAGTGTGCACTGTGTGATGTTTGAAAACCTAGCAATCCATTATTTCTTAACAGGGCAGTAATCAAACACTGCTGGCTGTCTGATGCTGGCTCAAGCACAAAATCATACACACACTTAGCTGGAACACACACACAGTCACTAATGCACACACATGCTTTCTGTACAGCACGATAGGAGTCAACTTGTCCAAAAGCATGTGTCCTTCAGAGCATCAGTTTTGTCCTTTCATAGACAGATGTTCCACCTCCTTCTGACCTCAAGCACTTTCCAAAAAGAGGCATAGCCATTAAAATAAAAGAGTTGTGCGCTATGATAAAAATAAAAGTGATGCTATTGATTGACAGAAAAGAGTCTCTCTCTACATCAACAACAAGAACCTGGCTTGCATTTTGGCAGTAAGTCAAACTCATTTCCAGTAGGTGTTGGACTCTGCCAAGACTGCCCTTTGTCACCAATTCTGTTCATAGATTTAATGGAAAGAATTTCTGGGCACAGCCAAGGGACAGAGGGTGTTGGTGTCTCATCTTTGCATATGAGAGATAATATAGGACTGCTGGCTTCATCATGCGGTTACATCCTGCGTGCACTTGAGTGATTAGCAGCAGCGTGAGAAGCAGCTGGGATGAGACCTCCAAATCTGAGCTTGTAGTTCTCAGTCAGAAAATGGTGCATGCCTCCTCTGCGGTGGGATAGCGCTGCTGCAGGAGGAGAGTTCAAGTACTTTAAGGACACAAGGGGTCACACTGCTTCCCAACATCTGATGTTTGAGACAATTTGATTGGTTAAATATCTCATGTAATCAGTCTGTTCTCACATTTTAAATATAAAACCAACATGGCAACTTCTGAGCAACAACCCATTGCAATCAGTGAATCTGCAAAAATTTTAGATCTAGTCCCAAATCTTTTTCAGAGGTGTCAAGTCATGCTGGTGGTCTCTCATTTGCACAGCTACAGTAACAGCAACTATGTCTTTATGCAAACAAGAGCAGGTTAACATGAACACTGCTGGTTATATAAGACAATGAATGAGAAACATGAAGATCACTGATCCCATATTAAAGATAGGCTGAGGATCTCAGTGTTTTTAGAGGGACTCAGAAAAGCCACCGCTCACTGAGGTTGTTCAGACATCTGTTCACTGTCAGTGATTCTCATGTTAGCTAGTGTATTCTGTGACTTCCCAAAAAGTCATCTGACCACACATAATACCAGTTTCACATATCTAACTCTATAATTGAACACATGTTATGCTTGGTTTTAAATGCAGATACCAACAAGTTATGCTTCTATTGGCTGAAAACTGCAAGGTGTCCTTTCAGTTAACCTGTGATTGTAATGAGTACTTCAGTGGGCTGGAAGATTTCAGTATATTCAACAGTGTAAACACACTAATGCACTCAAAGAAGCAACTGTAAGTATGGAAGTTTGTCACTTGAGAGCTTCTCTGTATTGACATAAAGGAGTTAGTAGGGTAAAAACAGACTGCTGCCTGATGACCATGGATGGATGGACACATGAAGAACACTGTCTGAAATAAATATTTCATATGACATCAGTTATTAACATGAGAATAGTAGAATAGTAAATTATCCTAAATTGACATAAGAACGTGATGAAAACAGTGAAAAAAGACATTTAAAAATAGCACAGCATAAATTAAAAAGCATCATAAGAACATATACAGGCAAAATGGCGAGCAGGAAGACTTTTAGAAGAGGTCGAAATGAAGCTCTAGCTGATGCATGTGGGCTGACATCGTGAACTAAATCCTTAAAATGTTAATGTATGTTGAGGTAGTCTATTCTGCATGCTCGTAGAGGCTGTAACAGCATAAAAACAGTTCAAGCCACCCATAAGTCTCCACATCCCACAGAAAAGAACCCAGCCAAGTACAATTCTTCTTAATAAAAATGATAAATGGCAGAGAATTGCTTTTAAGGTCATAGAGATTTGGCAGTTTCTCCTGGTAAGATGGCAGGAGACAAATTAGACATAGTTTTCCTCTTTCTCTAGGTGCCTCCAAGGAATTGAGGACAAAATAAACTGCACGCTAGTCAGAGGACAGGCAAATTAATCAAAATGCTAAGATAAAAGTCACTTAAACCCTTGTATGTACAGGATGACCTTTGGAAAAATGTTTTATTTCTGAGTGAGTGACAATTTTTATTTAAATGGCATGTAATAGTTACTCAAATACCAAGGCGTTCTTGTTAACATCGCCCCAGGGGTTCGGTCCGGCCACCTTACTAAAAGAATCAGTCTTTCTCTTCTTTTCTGCAAACCACTGCCCACCTGTGTTCATTACATAATTAATCCCTCCGACTCCCACACGACAGCCACCTCGATGCGTTCTCCGGGGTCATGAGCAAACATGCTATCCACCTCTGAGCAACTCTTTATGCACTGTGACAACAGTAGCTACAAGCTAAAGCCACTGAGGTGCTGTGGCCTCTTTGCAGATAAGCTCTAATGCAGTCAGATGTAAAAATTCAGTGCAGGAAATGGGGCCACTAAAGAAGCAGATACAATCATCAACCATATGTGTTTTGAGCTACAGGACTACATCTTCTTTTTATAGTGCTGATATTTCCCAGCTCTTTCAAATACTCTCAGGCTGAGCAAGGCTCTTGCTCCCCTCCTTCCACATTGTGTTTTTTTTTCTTGCATAACACAGTTGGAGGAGCGAAGCCCAAACACATGACTTTGGGGACAGGGCACTGGTGCGTGGCAATGGTATATGAAACTCTGTCACCTCAAATTAATGCGAGATGCAAGGAGGAGAAGGAGGTGGAGAAGAGGATGGCAGGAAGCCATCACTGTCAACCCTCTCGCTCCCCCTACAGGACAAAAGGAGGAAGAGCAGTCTGCAGCAGTGAGGAAAATTGGTGGGAAGGGATTGATCATCCAGATGAGCGCATAAGTCTGGACGTTAAAAAAAGTTCATTACTTTTTCTCGAAGAAAATCCTACTTTTGAGAAGGCTGAGTCACCAAATGTTTAATATTATTTCCTGAAAATCTGACTACAAGGATTAGCCATTATCAGAAATTATTGATTAAGTTAGGAATTAATCATCATAATTCTGATTCATTTACAAAGTTAAACAATTACTAAGACAGCTGCTTCTGGTTTTCTTCACTTCCTTCCTTCTGCAGTATCTACAGTGATGATTCAACTCTACTGTAGTTTTTGTAGTGCATCCATTTGTACCAATTTTTTTCTTCTTCTTCTTCTAATCCTAACATATGATCCCAGACAGAGTAACACTAAGTGACATTTTCCGCTGCTTCGGGCTGCATGCTCGCTTGTTTTCTAAGTAACGCTGCTCCATTTTTCTTGCTTGGAATTCACTGAGAAGAATTTTTTACCAATCACACACAAAAGCTGAGGGGAGGAAGCTTAAAGTCACATTTGGTTGTGATTACTGGATGACATTTTGTTGGAGGGGGAAAGCAAATTAAGGGGCTTGTAATTAAAGGCAAGATATTTAAAAAGCATTTATTTTTAACTTTCCACACATCTTGTAGGTATTATCCTTGGCAATTAAAGTAAGCCAATGGCTGACATGTCAATGAGAGTTTAATCCCATTCTATCCCTATGAAGTGACTGCACACTCGATTAGTAGGAAACAGTTCAATGAACCCAACACACCAGGAGTGAAAAGCTACACATTAACACAAATTTCCATAGTGACACATTTTAGGCACAACAGAGGAGTCTTGTTCCCTGAAGCGACACCTCAGCTCTGCGGGGAGACGTCCCTCCCATGTCTTTCTGATGGCTGCCATTCATAAAACATTTTTTAAAAAATGGAGCGGTAAGTGAATGGAGCTGTGAGGAGCACAGAGACAGGTGGCCTGTGGGAGAGCCAAAGACTCCTGCCAGTCGCCCTGGAGAGAGGGAGCGAGGAAGAGGAGCACAGAGGAAAGGACGGAGATAGAGTGGGCGGGTGGATGAGGAGGAAAGGGACAGAGCAGGAAAGAGGGAGAAACTGTGAAGGAGAGCTGCAGCAAAAAAAATGGAGAGAGAGAGGAGCAGAAAGAGGAAGTGCGGCCGCAAAGAATATGGAGACAGAAGGAAGGAGGCAGAGAAGCAGACAGATTAGGGAGAGTAGGAGGGGGTGAAACAACAGGGAGATTAGATAAAGACGAGAGATAGCAGGAAGCAGGGGAGAGAAGAAAAAAAGGTAAGAGTGATGGATCAATGGAGGGAATTAATATGAGGACTGAGGCTGGAGGAGGCAGAGATACGAGACACAGCAGGAACTGCGCTGAGCTTAGATGCAAAGCATATAAGCAAACAGAAAATCAGAGAGGTGAAAGGTGTGTGTTTGAGATGGGCTGATAACAAAATGTGCGGGAAGCAGAGAAAGGAGAGCAAGGTCCTCCTCTGATCCTCCATATCTCCGCTGTGGAAAAGTACAGTATGATTGCTTTTTTTTTGCTTTTTTCTTTTCCTTTTTTTTTTTGCTGAGCCACAGAAGCCATCTAAAACGAATGGAAATAAATTGAAGGGCGAGTGTGTGTATGTCTGTGTTTGTGCATGAAAGGGAGAGGAGGCGAGAGACACCCGCTCTGCATGAGGTGAGTGACAGGCATGAATATTTAATGCCTCTCGCCGTCGCCGAGGTGACGGCCATCAGCACGTCAGCCCTGCCTTAGATTCGTTCACAGCTGCTGCCTTATTGGCACAATTAGGCAGGGATGAGCCACCGATTAATTGAACCGGGCTCTCCATTCAGTCCTTCGGCAGTTGCGCGGGGTTATCACTGGAATTGCTGCTGCATTCATCGAAGCGATGACCAGCAGAAATACCACCGGCAGCCATGCACACACATGACAGTAAAGCTGGCACTTGTATGTTGACCATGCAAGGATTCATTACTTTATTGCCTTGCCAACAAAGCTGAGTTTACCTTAGAGTGAGAGGTTAAATCACAGGCCATGCAGTGGCACACATACTGCATAAATAGCAACAGGCAGTGAGGCAGACAAAGTAAAAGTAAGCACAAATAAAACAGCTGTATTTTCATGTGTCAGAATTTAGGCCTTTAATGCAAACTGAAAAATATAATAGCATGTGCATAATACAATAATTGCCCCGCCAAGTTTGGGGAAGTGACCTATGGATTTTTCAGGCCACTGCCTCATTTATGGTGGCATTATAAGTAGTGTTATAAATCAGCAGTGTTAGCTTAAACCGTGTGCATTTGTGTGTGTCTGTGTGCATGTGTGAGTTGGAAAACTTGCAGAACAGTACCATCTCCTGGCCTGAAGATGAGATTTTACTCTAACCAGCAGCAGATGCACTCTCTCTGTTTATCACACAAATACACATTTTAAAAAGCCCAGTTAATCAGTGTTAACTAACTGAGGAACCAGAGAATAAACACAGTCAAGCTTTGTCTTGTACACAATTCAGTTTAGCCCTGTTTAAACAGCAAACATTTCATTTTCACTGTAGATCTCGGGAGTGGTGAAAAACAGAACAAATTGTTAAGTACCAGCTAAAAACAGAGAGGCATTTATTAAAGCATTTAAAGCTCTACATATATCAAAGTTACGTTGTTACTGTGCAGTTGATGTAATAAACAGCATTGCAGACAACTGCTATTCAGGGAAAAGTCAACCCTGAGCTACTTTAAACAACCATCTGACAAATCTAGGATATTAAAATCCAATTAGAATATATTTTCTATTGTAAAACACAGAAACGACGTCTCCAGACCATCTGTGCTGCCTAAAAAGTGTCACACAGGCTGAACCTCATGTTTCCAATAAATGTTTTTCATGTCAGAGACAGGTAGAAGGGGATGCATTTGATTCAACTGCTTCTTTTAACAAATACTGTGAAAATACTAAAACCAACAATTGTGGTTGGTTTTGAGAGTAAAAGGTAGCTTATAAAACTCTGTTTAGGGTTATAATTTCGCAAATTACTGATCAAAAATGCTGTAATGTGTGTGTTCAAATGTTCTCCTTGATATAATTCCTTAATCATCCTTAATTTCATCTGCATTTCATGGAAAATTATTTCTGCAGCACTGGCTTCATCATAATTTCCATGAAACATTTCATTTTGGCTGGCTGTTTATAGGCGGTTCAAGAAAATTTAAGGAATAAATAAATAATTACTTAGATGACCAAAGAAGTGATGTATACTTTTTAATTTCAAAATAACTACCATCCCACTGTGTTTTTTAATCTTCTGAGGTTTGTGTCTAATGACAGCCAGAAACAGACGGCTTCCCCCAGAAACAACAGCTGCCCCTGAAAATGAACCCCAACAGCGAGCCTGAGGCGACACTGATTCAGTCCAGGGAAACTCGAGTGTGTGGGACAGTCTGGACACAGTCCTCTCTGTCTGACCTTCTTTAAAGTAGATATTATTAAAAAGTATCGTCCTTTAAATAGCACAAAAACTTATGACAGGTCATTGTGAGAATACCCATCAAGATAGTGTTTGATAGAATCTGAATCTAGGTCTACTAATCTATCCAGTCTATGTCTTTGGTTATGATTGCTTTTAGATAAATGGCTCGAAGTCAGTTATGCTTTGCTACAATAGATTACATATTATATATACACCTGCTTTAAATTCAAGCCAGGCATTCTGCAAAACCATTTTCTAATGGGACCGCAACAGTACCGGACATTCGGTAAGTTTTGTAATCACTATTTTCATATCTTTTAATGTTTCAGACATCATTTTTCATAATACTTTTAAAGTAAAAACTTTTGTAAAGGACTTGAAATATCCTATTTGACATTCAGGTCCTTCCCTTAGAATTTAGTTGAAGCACCTTTTGCAGCACTGACACTTTAAAGTCTTCTTGGAAATGATCCTACAAGCTTGGCACACCTTTCTTTTGGAAGACTTTCCCATTTTTCTTGGCAGAATCACGTAAGCTCCATCAGGTTGAATTGGGAGTGTAAGTGCACAGCCGTTTTCAGGTTTCTCCAAAGATGCTGTTTGAGGTGCAGTTGTGGTCTCCGGTTTGGCCACTCAACGACTTTCAAATAGGTTTCTCAAAACCACTTCTGTGTTTTCTTGGTGATACGCTTCATCTTCTGGAAAAGTTAACCTTTGCCCAAAAATGAGATCCAAAACATTCTGAAACAGATTTTCACTCAGGGTTGCTCTCTAGGTTTCTATATCTTTCCCTTTAACATAACTCTCAGTCTCTGTAACAGTAAAGGGAAATATCCCCACAACATGTTGCTGCCACTACATGTTTGACTTTCCTCCACATGCACTTTGGGAACACATACTATATTTGCCTTTTTTTTTCCAGCCCCAATGGTTTTGTTTCTAGTGGCTTGAGAGTCATTCAGTTGGCTTTTGGCAAACCTGCACTTCCATTGGCTTTTATGACTTCCAACAGGCCAGCTCACAGTAAAGGCCCACATGACAGAGTGCAAGTTCTCCGGTCTCCACCAGGGTGTACTGCATCATCTATACCTATTCATTCACAGTTGTTCTTTGTTTCCATTATTGAATTTGACTGTACACTGAGACTTAGACTGTCGTTGACTCAAAACTTTTTCCGTTTGAGAATTATAGCGGGTTTCAGTGTTGTAGAAATGTACTTGTATCACTCCACAGATCAGTAAACATTCTAGTCTCATAGGTCCAACAATTATTCTGACATACAGCATAGTACCTCAGTTACAAACGTTTGTCCCTTACCCAATTACATCTCCTGAATTAGGTAAGCACATTTGGACCATAATTTGTAGAAGCATCCCAAGGAGCTTATTGAAGTTTTAAACTTTATTAACACTTCTATATGGATTTCCAACATGCTAGGAGCCCCTGTGCACTAATGACAGCCTGAAAAAAACAGGTTCGGACACCCTGGGTTTCATAAGCAAACCCAAGACAGTGGGTCTAACCTGTTGGTTCTGATTATGTTAAGTTCATTTAATAATCATGTAGAAGGCTCATATCACCGATGTGGTTGTAAGTGCAGTTAAAGTTTCTCAGCAAGTGTTACTCAATCTAAATGCTCTGTTGGTGACACCATTTTTGTTTGCTTGTTGTTGTGTTTTTTTTGGTTGTTGTTCAATGTGCTCATGTCACTGGGCTTATTTTTGATCAGTTCCGTGGAATATTTTTCTCACTTGACCCATAAGAACAGAAACCTGTACTGTAGCGAGAGGGCTGCATTTTACCCTACCAGAGACTGAGTGGTGATGTGGGAAGAGGTACAGCATTCCCTCCATGACCACTAAATTTTTCATTTTGATGAGTGGAATTTAAATCTTGCCAGGATCTAAGTCTGAAACAACAAAATATGTCATGTCTATTTACATGATGTTATGAGATATTTGTCATGTTTGGTGTATTATCTTATTTCGTTTCACTTGTCTATGTAATAAAAGTTGTTTGAGCACTATTTGTACCAAGTGACGATACAATGTGATCAACGAGTGTGACTTCAATCAAAAAACGGAAATATCCGTCTTTTAGAGTGGTATCTGGTGAAAAATACTTGATAGGGATTGAGTAGCATCCTAATTTTCTTCTGGTTTCCCACCTGTGCCAAAAAGTCCATGAGAATAAGTGTATCTTTGGGGTGTGGAGTACAATACCTCTTCCTGGTCCAACATGTAGAGCTGATTTCCGGTGCTCACGCGAAGACGGGGGTTCCAACGGTCCTGAGGTGGACGATCGTGTGATGGGCGGTCGTAGATGGGGCGTTCGTGCGAGGGACGACTGTAGGATGGGCGATCGAAAGTAGGACGATCAAAGGATGGGCGGTCGAAGGACGGGCGGTCAAAGGATGGGGGGTCGAAGGACGGGCGGTCGAAGGAAGGGTGGTCAAAGGACGGGCGATCGAAGGAAGGGCGGTCGTGAGAAGGACGGCTGTAGGAGGGACGGTTGTAGGTAGGACGTTCGTGAGCGGGACGGTCGTAGGAGGGAGCGTGGAAGGAGTGGGCGTGGGAGCGATGATGGTGATAATGATAGGAGGGGGGGACGGCACACCTTGCATCTAAAAAAGGAGAGAAGGAGGGCAGAGGGGGTGGTAGAGAGGAGGGAAAAGAGGGTCAGTTAGGATCACTGGAAGGAGGGCTGTGGTGCTGTGTCACGTCTACCTTCATAAAATCAATGTCAGATGTCGTAAACGTATTTTGATCTGCTATAAAGATGGAAACAGACACAAGTTCCAGGCAACGAGAGAAGAAAGAACATTTGATTTGACATTTCTTTTCAAAAGCACAAAAAGAAGAGATCAACAAAATAATACAAACATTTAACCAACCTAAAGAATACATCAAGTGTGCTTCCAAATGCGCTTATTATACACCACTTATACACCACGCTCCCACAACATTAGAATTACAGACAGGTAATGTGCATAAAACAGTTCTAACCTCATTATTGCCGTGAACCGTCCAGCTGGGAAAACTCAAGTCCTGGCATTTGTGTGTATGTTATTTCAACCTCCCACACAACAGTTTTTGCAACAGCATCCCCCACCGGCAGTGCCCTCTCAGCAGGACAATGCACCCCACCACTCTACAAAAACTGTTCAGGAACAACAACAACAGCCCAAGCCATTGACCCGGCTTCCAAACTGCTTAGATGCCAATGTGATCCAGAATCCACCCAAAGCACCAGGGAGGTCCCACACTGCAAGCCACTGGACCAAAAGGCTCAACTGCCAACTTCGTGCTGGCAGACACCACAGGACACGCCTAGAGGCCCTGGAGTCATGTCCAGACAGTTCAGAGTTGTTTTAGCAACACAAAGGGGATCAACACAATATTTGGCAGCTGGTTTAATGCTGTTGCTTTCCAGTCAAGCTACAGTTATGAAGCAGTTCAAATCTATGAAGCGCCTTGAGGCGACTTATGTTGTGATTTGGCGCTATATAAATAAAATTGAATTGAATTGAATTGAAAATGGCTTATTCAGTTTAGCCTAACATTACCCAACATGAAAATCACAACTTGCCATTTTTTATTTGGTTTTTTTGTTTTTTTGTTTTGTTTTATTTACTATTGTGACTTTTTTCTATGCAGATAACAATGAGCTAGATCACAGCACATTATATATATTATTGTTCAATTTTTTGCCTCTGGAAAATTGCCATGCTAGTTGTTCCTTGGCAATTCCACACTTGACACATGTGTGTGTGAATGACTGAATGACTGAATGTAGTGTGAAGCGCTTTGGGGTCCTTAGGGACTAGAAAAAGCGCTATACAAATGCAGGCCATTTACCATTTACCATTTGATGAACCAAAAAAGTTTAAATCTCAAAATGCCACACTACGGCTTTGCAAACAAATTTGTCAAAACCTCTGTTTTTAAAAAAAAAAATTTTCATAAGGGCACACGCACACGGACCTAAAAACTAGCAGGGGATTGTAAAAATAACTGAAAACTCACATAATGGTTAGTGCAGTTGTTGAGATACCTCATACTAGCTCACTTTTCCCCAGTAATAACATATTCCAGAGAAAAAAAAGTCCTTTTTTTTAAAACACTAATCCCATTCACACATATGCAGCAAAACAAAAACAAGAGTCTCTTCTTATGTCTAAAACTTTACTGAAATAAATGCTAAGCGGCACTATGACGACCAAAGACGTATTTGGAAACACTCCAGAGTAAAATGTGAAATAAAACAGAAGGTACAGCTTCCATCAGACAAATTATTCCCCATTTTATTTTTAGAAAGAAGGCACCACACAGTGAACCTCTATCTCCGTTACTTTTACAGCTTAAAATGATAATTGTCTAATTGAACAAGTCCTAGATCCAGCTCACCACCATAATCGAATCATCTGTTCTTTGGCCTGCAGCTATCCTGTCCACCAAAATTAGCAGAAATCTGTTCTAAGGTTCCTCAGATATCCCGCTGACAGACAGCCGGCAAACCAACGTATAATCTCCTCGACAGGGGAACGAATTATCTTCAGTGCTTTCCCTGATTCCAGGGATCATTTAAGAAAATATGGAAAAAGAATGAAAGTGATATCTTAGGGCCCGGCGCTTGAGATAATTAAAGAAATTGATCACAGAGTACTGGAGACATTAATATGGATACTTCCCAGGTAGCTGTGTGACTTTGTCTTAAGTGAAAAATGTGTGGCTAAGCTCTGTGGGTAAATGAGGCAGTTTGTCTTTTCTTTCTTCTCTGTGGTCTCGGGTTTCTGGCCTTATTACACAATCTTAGGCTGTATTTAAAGTCATAAATTACATTAAGCATTTTTAGGAAGATTTTGTATATGAGGATATTACTGTATGAGGAAAAGCAGAATGAGAACAGAATAATAATGTCTGGGCTTTGAGAAGTGATGTGTACATCACTTTTCTTTGGCTACAACTCTTCAATGCACCCATCTGTGTGACCATCATTCCTCTGCATCTCAGTGACCTGCTGTGGACCCGTGGATCAGCTGTTCTAATACTGACCTCACATTTCCTCTGCCTGCTCTCAAAACTCCTTATTTAGTGTGTCGCTTTAAGGTTTCAACATTTTTTTAAATTTTTATTCAGTGAGGCAGCATCTCTCACATGCTTCAGATTACGCCACTGAGCATTTTATGGTTTAAAAGCAAACGTCTGGGGGCAGTTCTCTCACTTTATCCTGCTTCATGCGGGAATTCAAAGACTCGCTCTTCTTTTAGAAATCGTCTGGTCAAACACACACAATACATTGTCTTCAAAGAGAAAACAAAACAAACTGCCAACAGGCTGGATTTTTTGTACTTGTTTAATGTTTTTCTAAATAAAAAAATAGCACCGTCTCCCTGTAAGGCTAATGACCATTCCACAAGGAGCAAGATTACATATCGTGGTTCAGAACGGGAGATTTTTTTAAATCGATTTATTCTGAAACCAATTGATGGTTTGTTTTTTAAGTTAGAAGAACACACAGATTTTTGAACTAAATCCACAGGTAAACGATTTCTCAGAAAGATTCCTGCAGTTTGTGAGTCAGCCAGAATAACATTTCCCCAGCGGTTCACACCTCCTGCTACAAGGAAAAGTCAAGTTCACACCTACAACATCTGCAGGCTGTAGTACGAGGCCAGAACACAGACACATCTTCACACAGTCACATGTACTCACAGACCCGGGGAAGAAAACACTGTTTATTTGAAACAGATACTCAAGAGCAGCGGGCTGCTGACATTCATCCGACCTGCTGCATGAAGTTAACATACAAGCATTTGATGTAGGAAATCGGTTGTGGAGGTGACCGACTGAAGCGTTGCACACTCTCCTCATGAGAGCAAAAAAAAAAAATAAAGTCTTGCCTGTGGCCCAAAATGCAACACCACACAGCATGTCATAACTGATTACAGTATCGTCATTTCACATATTCTCCCTCAAATCCTGGTTACCAAACACTGACGGCTACAGCGTTTCCACATCCCCAGCCGAAGCGGAAATCGTAGCGAAATAACAACTCGGTTGATTTTTCAGGTTCCTGTTTGAATTATGAATTGGGGTGCTAAAATATTGATGAACTCCAAAACAAGCAAAGCTAATTAACATGGACGAATGCAGGAGTGATGAGGGGTGAATCGCAGAGTGTGGCTTCATGAAAAGCCACATGTGGTCCATCACTTTTCATCCCATGACAGGGAGAAGTTTTCAGTCATGCTTTAGGGCAACTTTAATCGCTCGACAGTTATCACATAAATTCTTTTCTAATGTGGGGTGATCACTGTAAACACGGTTAATATTTTGTCTAGTCCTACAAAGTTTCTAATATAACCACACACAAAAATTCCAGTCTGGAAACAAGAAAACCTTTTACTATGTATCTCTTGGGTGAATAAAACCTCAAGATATGTATATGAGGGTCACTACAGCTACTGCTGAGCCTTTCTTGCTGCATAATTTTTTAAAATGCAGGTAGTATGAGGAGTAAAGAGAAATGAAAAGAGGGATGGAGCAGAGAGAATGTGGAGTGCAGGCTGACAAATTCATAATTCATTAGGGCGACTTATGGCAGCAAGCTTTTTTAAAATCATGTAGAACCAGGGCTTTACAGCTGCTTCTAAAGATCACTTGAATCATTTGTTTGAGGTGGGCTTTCTTTCTATTTCATTGTGTTTTACTTTGTATTTATGGGCGTCTTCACATTTCAAACCCTCCACTTCCTGTCCTTGTGTGTTTGGTTTTCCACCTGTTTGATTGCTCGTCTTCTCTAATGTCTTGCACCTGTGCTTAATTATCCCCCTTTTATGCATTTAATCTGTGGATTTAATCATCCACTGCATGGTGTTTGCTACATAGTGGACTCACATGGAATTAAGCATAGATAGCTGCTGATATACTACACAATGCATCGTTATTACATAATTATAATTATGCACTAGATATTGTTAAATATTCCTAACATTGCGAACAAGAGCAGAAAAACACATTTGAGGCAATGGGTGCCTCAGTAGTGCTACTTTTGGATAAGTACAGGTTGTAATTGGCAAATCTCTCCACAACATTGAAAGGAAAATGTATATCTGAGCACACATAACTTTAACGACAACAATTTCTATGAACTTCATCCACCTAAAAGCAGTATAATTCGGCTTAATTCATATTTAATACAAATATTAAAAGCATATCTGACAGCTCCTTTCCCCCTTCTAAAAACAAACAGAAAAGGCACAAAGGTCTCACTTGTGCACGGCTTCTGTACATTACTTTTCTGTGTTTCCTGAGATGTGCAATGACATTGAAGCACTATATAGTAAATTACATTTACAGTTGAGATTTTTGAAGAGCACTGCAAAATGGATGACAGACTACATGGTGCACTATATAGTGAATGAGTGGGTAATTCAAACACGGCAGGATATTTCTAATCCACCCTACACTGTTTCCCTCCACTTTAACTGTGGTTGTGTGTTGCTGTTGGAGATCTGTCACATGAAGTGCTATTCTAAGCCAACTAGCCTTAAGTGCAAGCGGGTTATAAAACCCTCCAATACCGAGTTTGCACTGATGCAGGCTTACTGTGCTAACCACACTCATGAAGGTGCAACTGTTTTGTGTCCGTTATGAATGAAACTCCATGCACTCCAGTCCCCTGTCAGAATTTCAGGACTGCCTCAGTAATAAATCACTTGAAAAAGATATTTGATGGCCTTTAGTACTGTTGTTATTTATTTATTTTTGTCTTTATAGAAGCTAATATTACAGAATGGATGTAGAGGCCAGTGTGAGTTCCCTTGTTCCTGAGCCATTATTTGGGAAATTAGGTTCAAGAATTATCTACATAAATTTGTATTTATTAGCTAAATCTGATTTTAAAACTAAAACTAAAACTAATAATAATAATAATAATAATAATAATAATAATAATAATAATACAAGTTAAAGCACTAAAATCAAAATACCATATACCTGACATAAATCCCTTTCTCTTTGTTTTTTTGTGTTTGGTGGAGAAACTTTAAACCATTTCGGGAGGATGTCAATGTTGCATGCGAAAACTAAATAAATCAATGTCATTACCACCAAAAGCATTTTCAGTAAAACCTAACAGCATTTATTTGACATTATAATAAATGTAACAGAGCAAATAAGACAAATGATGCCAAACGGTCCACTGGTTCAAAGAAGGGGAGTTTGAAAAGGTTTGGTGACCTCTGTTGACTTTGTGGAGATCTGGATTGAACAAAATAATTGTGGTGAAATAGCAAATAACAAATTTTAATAAGCACAAAAAACAAATGAACATGAAATCAAAGAGAGCCATGATATTTACATGAAAAAACCTGTAGGAGGAAGGAAATGCTTATTAATTCCTACCTGTACTTATAAAATACACATTTATATACACGCTACTATTTATTTATAGCATCCCTATAGACCCTAGCAATATATACATCTTTATACATTAATCTATATTTAACTATATATATTTAACAATTATATATAACAGTTTTCTACAGTTTGTTTCAGTAAAAATTTTCTTGTATAAAAAATTAAACCATAAAAAGATTTTTATACTCAATATATTATATCATTAACTTTGTTTTAATAGATGATACATTATCAGTGAACTATTTCATGTAATCAGCAGACATCAAGTTTACACACAAGCTGTAAGCTCATGCATTGCAGGTGAGAATTTGCAGAACTGGTAGAACATCAGGCTTCTCTGATTCATTGTTATAATGCAGTAATTTACTCTCTCTGTGTCAATCCATCCATCTTTTTCCCAGACGGCTGTAGGTGCTGAAGCCTATCCCAGTTGTGACAGGGCGAGAGGCTGACCCCCTGCACAGGTCACCAGTCCTTCACAGGGCTAACACAGAGAGACATGAAACCATTCACTTTGACACCTAGGGCTAGTTTATTAACCCAATAAGTATTTGGAAGAAAGCCTGCGTACCCAGGAAAAACCCGAGCAGGCACACAGAGAACATGCAAACTCCATGCAGAAGGGCCCCAGATGGCCAGTGAATCCAAACTCAGGATGCTCTTGGTGTGATGTGTCAGTGCTAACTACCACACCATCATGACACCTCTGAATTTACAGTTTTAATTAAAAAAAAAAAAGTTGAAAAAATTAAAATCTCACATTAGAGACTTCATTTTATTTAAAGTTCTCTTATTCATGAAGCCCACAGCTGTTCATTTCACCAGTGCTTCAGTTGTAGAGTGCTGACTGAATCAATATGGGAATGTTTTTCCACAAGAAAAAAAATGTAACAAAAATAAATAAATAATTACGAGCATTACAGCCTAAACACGTCAGCAATTCGAATCCTAATCTGTTTTTCGGATAATTATTCGGGGGTCTTTTACCCGCCAAATAATTTAGTGACTTCTTTATCTCTATAAAGCCTGAACCATAAAATTATTGCCAGAAAAATGTACTTTTATGAAACTGGAGTATTTATTAAACCTTCTTGCAAATTAAAAAAAAAAAGATTTACATTAAATATCAGTCTGCACTTATGAGTTTTAATTTGTCATCATTTTTTCTACAACTGGCATTTATGTCCAATTTACTGCTCACAGTTTATCTTAAAATCTATGTTGAAGAAATCTTTCTTCTCTTCCTTCGCTGCAAACGTCAAAGTCCAACAGAAGCAAAATGGCAGAATTTTATCTGATCATTAAACTAAACGAAAAACATGCGATACATATGAAGTTTTTTGCACAAACAGTGCAAAAAACTGACACGTTCAGGTTCAAGGTTTCGTACTCAAAGTTGGACTGGGTTGTTTGCACATTGTATCTTCAAAGGCAACAGGAAAAGTAGTGTTATAGCTTGCAGCAAACAAATGTTTATAAGTTTCAGCATGTTAGTTCCTCCTATATATTTTATTATTAAAAGAGGAACCATATATCACCGTTACTCCACTCTTCTGCCACTGCAGATGTTTGTGTCAACTTGAAGCCAAACTTTTAAAGAGAAACATGACAGATGTTGAGTAAGAGCAACACGAATCACTGTTCATTAGCACAAAGCTTCAGAGAAATACAGCACATGCTCTATACCTGCCTACAAAAAGTACCCAACCCCTTCAATCCAAACTTTGGAACCGTGCAGAGCAAAGTCAAGATGCTGAGATATTCACTGGGGTATAGCAGCGTGAGTCATCCAGAGCCCAATATGCGCTACTCTACTGTAGGCCTACCTCTCCACCCCCGAGGCTGTCTATTAAGGGCCTGTGAAGCACAGTGGACAGAATTTCAATGAGCACACCCATTCTTCTGGCTGTCCGTTTGTACGTACAGGGTGCAGAGGCACGGCTCTAGGTTGCATGAATATACAGTAACGATTTGGCACAAGCGAAAACGCTGAGATGCCTGTTTTCTCCACTCATCTCTCTACCTCACTCTGTCTTTCATTCACTCTCTGCGGTCTGCTCTCCGCGCTGCCTTTGTTCCCTCTCTGAGGGCTATTTTCCTTTTTCTGCCTTCCTTAGCAGTTTACAAAGAAGAGTGCCATGCACCAATCGGATGACTGGTCAGCCTTAGTCAACGTTGTCATTACTGGAACCCAACAGACCTAATGTTGATTTATACACATCGCTGAGCTCCAAAACAGTGCTAAAAATAAAGCTTGCAATATCTCTGGGCCGCCCGGGGCAAATAATGTACTCCTGCAAGCATGGGGAACCAAAGCATCTTACTTTCCAGGCAAGACGGTACCACATAGTGCACATGCCATTACTGTGACCTCAGCTGCACCAGTATCACGTATTACTGCATTTGAGTGGATCGCGACCAGATAGACCAAGTGAATACAGATGTGCTTGTTTCAAGAATGAATGCATGAATGCTCGTCAGAGTCAGAGTGGTGCATGTGTGCAGCAGAGTAGGCTACTGTCAGCGCTGAGTCAAAGGAGCTGTCAAGTGTCAGCAGCGGGGGTCGCAGAGGCCCAGAAGTACGAAGCTTCTCGCTGAACAAGCACATTGGTCGTGCCCTGAACTTCTTCTGTACACTCCGAAGAAGAAACTCCAGCTCATTAGACTTACGTTAGTTTTGGTCGTGATAGTGAATTGGCATGATAAATAAAAAATAATCTACGTTGGGAGATCAACTTTTTGCTTCATTAAAAGTTCATCAGTATCATTTTCCCTCTAAATATATCTGTGGGTGGTTGATGGGTTTGTTGATCAATACTAATTACTCAATGATTACCTGACAGGGTGGTGAGACCTCTAGCTTTCAAACTCCATATCCCGCTTGTGCAATTTAAAGCACTTACAATCTTATCACACAACCACTCTGCAAATAGCTCAGAGATGAGGTACTGTGTACGGTGTTGCAAGCAATCAACCAGCGACCAATTTCTCAGTTATGAAAATGACAGCAATGGTACTATTGCTGTCATTTTGCATCATTACAATCTCTGATTCAGAGATTTATGTAGGATTACACTTTAATTAGTCTTCTCTATTGAGAAAATGTGACTATGTTCACCAATTACAGGCTACCCTCACTCACTGCAGAGTAGAAGAAAAGTTTATGTCTATCTGCTACAAAGTGTTATTATTTATTGTTTTAAGGCTTAATAGTGATATTTAGTATACACTGGACCAGAACAGGGCCCAACAGTTTGCAACACTGCCTCACAGGTTCTGTGTGGAGTTTGCATGTTCTCTTTCTGCCTACGTAGGTTTTCTCCATGTGCTCCAGCTTCCTCCCACACTCCAAAGGCATGCATGTTTGGTTAACTGGTGATTCTAAATTGGCTGTAGGTGTGAATGTGGGTGCGAATGGTTTCATGTCTCTTTGTGTTAGCCCTGTGTTAGACTCTCATCCTATGGCAGCTGAGATGGGCTCCAGCCCCCTACAACCCTGCCTGGATGGATGGATGGATAAAATGAACTATGCAGGATCTATTTGATGCTGAAACACCAGTTTCTACAGTTTTTTAAATTAAATATTCACAATGTTCCCATTGTCTTAGCCAGTTTGGAACTTGAGAAATAAAAACAACACATTAGAACACACTTGTGGTGGGACTTGCATTTTATACATCTACCTACACAGTCAATTCAGAAGTGTTGCGATATTTTGTTTTATGTTATAGCCAGTGTTGTTTATTAGGATTCTCCCACCTTTCAAAAGAAGCATCTTTTTTCTTTTCCTTCTTTTTGAAAAGTAATTTGGGAGTATGTCAGAAACGGATTCCTGGCAACCCTGAATCGAAACCTGCTGTAGAGTTTTTGTGTCACCAAAGGTGGTGATTGTTTCACACATACCTCCGAATACCACCGAAGACAAAAATCATCTTTTTATAACAGCTGAACCAGCAAATCGCTGGCTTTTGTAGTTGTGCTGATGCATGCACACACAGTAGAGGTTCATAGCTTTAGTTGCATTGTGGCACACACATCTTTTTGAAAGATAAGTAATACTTGTTGTTTTTCTTGGTTAACTATAACTTTGACCCAGGATTTGTTCAAGAGTCGGTCATGTTGACACTTTAGATTGAGCCATCAATAAAGCTATTGAACCCTTTATTTTTAAATAACAGATTAGACTGCTGTCCAAGCATATTCTTTATGTCATTGTGATCACTGAAACTACAGATATGAATCTCTCCCTGATGGCTTGGTCTTCTTAGCACCTCAGTAATTGCCTTGAGCTGATGCCAAGATGGCTGCAGAGTGGTGAGATCTTCTTCTGGAAAGACTTTGGTATTGTACAGACTGTCCCCAGCAGCAGAAGATTGCTTATTCCATCCATAAATTGCCTTTTAACTGATGAGTGAATGTTGAAACAGAATGGCACTGCTGTTTTCCATTTTGAAATAGCAGAGGATACTTCTTCACATCTTTTTCAAGTGCACAGCAGGATGCAAGAAAAAAGGAGACTGAGTTGCACTCACTTAATAGTCAGTCTGACCATACAGACTGCATGACTGTAGCAATGATGTAGCTGGTAGTAATTCATCTTATTCTTCAAATCAAAATGGGATTGTTGTTTAATAGGCATGACTTATGGTAAACTTGATTAAGTATATCTTGACTCAGCCTTTATCATGTTCACTCCACTAATTCCTAAACAATTTATATTTATCAAGCAGTGTCCATGCATTTGTTAATTATGAGGCAAAGCGTAATACATGTTTTATCAAAAAATGGCTTATGGTACCATCTTTTTTCCCCTAAAAATGGTAAATCACTTAACTTGAGAGCAGTTCCTCAGTTGATTCTGCGGGCTTTGCAGTTTTTCAGTATAGGTACACCTTGAACTTTGTCTCTTATCATTCTTAAATCAATAACCTGAAATTGACAACATGTAAAAGATGTGCACCTAAAAACTCACTAGTAAAACTTTGCAAACTTTACACAAAGTCGCACACGGCTGTGACTATTTCTATCGGGCTGGTAGCACACTATGACAGACAACAGCAGAATCTCTTTAATGATATTGACAAAGAAAGCATTTTTAATGTGGCTTATACCACAGTCAAAATCCACTTAAAAAGGTCAATGTTGGAGCTTATACTGATTGAGTGAACAAGATCTGTCCACTTTTAGTTGCCTGTGGTTTTACCTGCACATACGGCTCTCGTTACTTTTGTTTCCTGAATTACAGAGCAGCTGCTTCTATTAAAAATGTTCTCATAAACTAACGATGAGCTCTCTAATTAGAAGTGTTGGATCCAGACCTTTACTTACATGAGGGGTAGCACAGAAGCCGATACAGTTATTAAAATTAAAAGGGATGGTAGTGACACTGTTAAAATGTGTCCAGAAAACCCCCCAACCCAAAACAGTTCTGTAAGATAAATAGTCGCTGCACAATGTAAGTTTAGTTGTATGAGCGTGTGCAGAGGCTCCCAACTGGCTTCACAATTGTTTGTGGCCAGGTGGGTGGTCAGATTTCAGTCTGTGGTGGCTCCTTGGCTCCAGTCCTACTTCTTAAGACCAAACACCTGACATACAAATTTAGCAACCAGCTGGGGAAGAAAGTAAGCCAAAAACAAAAAAAATGTGGTAAGCAAAAAAAGATTGTTCCAGGAGTTAGTGGCAGAGTAATTATTAAACTTAAAGCATACTCACAGGCTACAGCTTAGGAAAAAAAAGTTCACTCTTTTCACTGAACCCACCTCTCCAGCTTGAGCACCGATTTTCTGAGATCTACACCCTATTAATGACTACCAGACAGCTTAAAGATTGGGACTGTAAAATACTCATTTAGTTCACTGTAGCAATAATGAACACAAGGTGGACTTTTACACTCAGCAGCTGTCAATCCAATGAAAGGAAAAGTCTCACATGTGGGAAGTGTCTGTGCCCACCATGTGAGCGCAGACCAGGTGCAATACGTATATTTAACTGCTCTTCCAATACAGGTGAACGGTGATGTCTGAATCTAACCAGAAGCTTTGATCCCAACAACAATCAATCTACTTCAGCCTTGAAGAGATATCTGATGAGAAGCAGGACGGATAAAAGTGTGTGTTTGTGTGTATATGTACGTGGATGTGTGTGGGTGTGGATGTGTGTGTGTGAGAGAGAGGCAAAGAGGGAAAGAGTAGGAGAAGCGGAGGGAGAGTATTCTCACCTATTAGATCATTCACCCAGCCCTCGCGCGGCACGTCCCGGGTTCCCCATTGCTCACCCAAAGCGTCCACACGGCGTCACTGTTGCTGCGCTGCTAGCGCCTTGAATCCGCCCCCAACTCCACCACACAGGAAACAAGGTTACTGCCCAAGAGATGTCACTTCCGAAACACCCACTCCCGCTCGCTTGCTCGCACTCGCTCCCTCACGCCCCCAGCCTATTGCCATGACAACCGAGAAAAGAATAGAATATAAGTGAGTGTTAAAGAGACAGGGGGATCAGAGAGACAGGGGAAAAGAGAGATGGAAAGAGAGAGACAGAGAGCGGAGGACAGAGAGACAAAGAAGAAAAATGGGCAATAGTGAAAGAGAGGAGAGAATGGAGTGTGTGTGTGTGTGTGTGGTGGGGGGGCGGTGGGGGTGAATGAGTGGGCGGAGAAAGGATGGATGACAGAGGAGAGAGGATGAGAAATTTAGAGAAAGAGGAGGCATGTGATGGGATGTGGTCGGGGGTAAGGGAAGAGGAGAGAGGTGTAGATGCAGTGGATGCAGTGAAGAAGAAGAAGAGAGAGAAATGAAGTGATCAGATACGGAGAGAGGGAAAGAAGGAAGGAAAGGAGGAAGGAAGGAGGACACTTTTTTGGGAATAGGGAGCCCACATCTTGTTCCCATAGCAACACAGCCATCCATGAAATACTGACTTGTACCTCCCTCTCACTCTCTTACTCTCTCTGTTTCTGTCTCTCCATCCCTCCCCCTCTCCTTTTCTCCTTCCATCTCTAACTATATATATACACACACACCGTGAGCGTAAGTTGGCACTGAGTACGTATGCAGTAATCCAAGCTCTGCAACATTGTCAAACACATCAAAATGTACCAAATTTACCATCAATGTATCGCACCAAAAGAATTAAGCTGTGCTTTTGCACGCATACAAGCTATATTTTGGCCATTCATGTTCTTTATTACTGTACTAGCAGCCCATATGTACATTAACAGAGTTACTGGTGGCTGTGATCACTCCTCCTCTCCAGGCTGGCTGTGAAGGAATCCTTCCTAATGCATCTACACAGTAAAGGCTTGCTGTATGCTAGAATGAACCCATGTCATTGAAACATAGCTAAAGGCAAGAGTGTGTACGCTCTCTCCAAATGATCACACATGAATGAGGGCTCAAAAGCCTGCTGTCCAACGTGTTATTGAGTTGGGTCAGGTGACTGAACAGATGTAGCGCTTGGTCAATAGGGTAAAAAAGCTGCAGTTTCTGCAGTGACCAGTTGAGGCTCCCCCCCAAACACCAGCTTTAAAGCATACTCACAGCCTGGTACTAAAACAGTTTTTGCCTCTGTAGCTAACGGTAAGACAGCTACTTATGACAGCCATCATCAAGTCATATATTTTGTGTTTGTTCAACATTTGTGCTGACAGAAGCAGCTGTAGCTGATAGATGCTTTCCAGTTCTCACATCTATATCCACCTTCCAGTCACTGAACTGGACCACCATGTTTGCAGTCATATTACTTTTGGAGCATTTTGTAATGCAGTTACTTCATATAAATACAGTATAGTTTGCTATGTGTTATAAATGGTCTAAGAAATTTGTACTTTAATTTTGTGATTGAAATTCTAATATTTTCTTTCCCATGTAAATAAATGCTAAATAGACTGGTTCTCATATGGCAATTTTCTACTCTATGTGAAGAGTTTTATACAAAACTTCTCATTCACTCATTCATACACGCACTTTTTTTTTAGCGCTTTCCACATAACATTGATGCACAAATTCAAACACTGATGAACACATCGGGAGCAACTTGTGGTCAAAGTATGTTGCCCAAGGATACTTTGGCATGCAGACTGGAGCAGCCTGGGATTTAATCACATATGAATCAACCTACTGATTATTAGATTACCTGCTCTACCTCCTGAGCCACAGCACCCCCTATATGATCAAGTCTCCTAAAATTCAGACTTCAAAGTTGCAGGGTTAACAAGCCAATGAGTGACATGCATCTTATTTATATGTAATATATGGCTGGTACTAGCTGGCAGTGAATTGTAAACAGACACTGACAGAGATTCTCATCATGTGTAAGTAGTGAATGCCATGCCAAAGAGACTTGACCTATTGTACAGTCAGTGTTAAGGATAAGAAAGCACCAGCATGGAAGTCTACAAATTCCTGAGCTGGAAAGCTATCATGTCTATTCTAAGTAAGGCAAGCACTTACTGTTGGTTTGTCTCCTAATGCACATTACAGGCACTTTTAAACATGTTATCCGTGTTAACCCATTTGTTCATATAAAGGCTGTAGTGCATTTCACATCTAATTACTTACTTTAGGTCAGTTATCTTTTTTTAGTTTAACACACTCACGGAAAAAATCCCCAGAACAAGATTTTATATTCTTCTTCATAACAAGCCAGTGTCTGCATTGACCAGACTTACCAAGCTTTACCCTGTCTTACCCATATGTAGCTTATAATAAAGCTTGTAGCAGTACAAACATTCAGACACCCTGTTCAGTGTTCAGAACTGCCAGATTCTGTGACAAATCCCATTTATTACATTGGGTTGGTTTTTTTTTTCTTTTAATTTTAGTTCTTTTGCACAAATTGCTACTTTGTATTTTGGAGAAAACCCCTTCTCATCTAAAGACTGATCTCCTTCTTTTGTAGGTTAACACACAATGCAGTTATCTTACAGTTAGCTTCTATTTGAAGCACAGAGTGCACTGCTCCATAAGAAATAAGGAAAGCATCTACTGTTCCGTCTCTGCTTCTGTTCAGGAGTGCATTCTAAAGTTCAAAGCTTATATGGTGTGTCTGCCATCCCTGGTAGCCAAACTAAGTGGGTAAATTTCAAAAGTGCTTCCTCTGCTATAAAAGAGTACTTGTTGTATTATGGCTTTCCATGGACTGTTGTTGCAGGTAAGCCCTAGATGCAGGGGCACACAATAGTACAAGAAGCAGAACTTCCAAAGAATAAGAAAGAGGCAATTCTGTACTAAGAGCAACATAAATTCAATAGATATACACTTGATTCAGATGATAGAGAGTGATCAACTCGTATTTTATCATGTATTAAACTAAAACGATATTATGGACTTTGTTATAAATAGTTTAAAATAATTTTAAGTAAGAAAATTTTAAAAATAGAAAAGCAAGAAAAATGTAATTAGTATTTGAGAGGCTTGGGGAAAAATACTGGTAAGATCACACATTGTATTGTTTTCTTTTTCAATACGTTAATTCTATACTGGCACAATATATCAATACTTGCATCACAACATCCAGATGTTCTGTTCCAGTGGTGCTTATGAAATGAATGAGGTTAAAATGACAGAAGTTAACTAACTTCTAATGAAAAAGAAACATGTGTGGGAGGGGTTTGGGGCAAATGACCAAGTTAATTAAATAATTATTAAGTATTACATATCAAGGTATTGTTAAATTTCACTATCATTTTTATCTAAAGGCAACATTTGGAAGTTGTGATTCAAACCACTGTGCAGTGTTCAGATCACTTCACATTTTGCTCTCTTTATTGCAGTTTTAGTTTTAAATGCACATGATTGGCTTTTTCCCTGTTATCCTAAAGACAAAAACTTATAAAGCAAAGTAAAAACATTGTTTCTGATTTTTTTTCAAAATTATTTACAAATTATAAACTGAGATTTCCTTTTTATAAAAGTATTTAGACAGATGTGGTCAGAATGAATTGAATGGATTAGATATAGTTTTGAATGACACACATTTATAGGACTTACAATTCCCACAGCAGTCCAGGAGAAAAACCAATCCACACAGTCCAGACTGCCACCATAAAACTGTGGCATATAAAAACCATTTCTAAAGCTCAGAGTGTTCCCAGGAGAACAATGATAATTGTTTTCAATAATTTTGAGAAAAATGATGTTTGAACCCAGTGGGACGGTTCCTTTTTTGGTCACCTAGACAAACTGAGTAAGAAGGGTAAGAAGATGAGGAAGAGATCAAGACTCCAAGGGTCATAACAGAGATCCAGAACTCCATATGTCAGCAGGTCTTATCAATCAGGCCACTCTAAATAAAAATACAATACAACTTAACTTTGACTGCAACCAAAGGATACTGAGAGCAGGAAAAAGATTACGATCTTATCATTTAACATAAAATTACAACACAAGTGTGAAAAAGTAAAGTGAGTGAGTGTACACAAAGCATATAAGAACTTTTTAAATGGAACCAATCCTTTTATTAAGGGCAGTAGGACTGTGGTGATATACACCAGCTGACCTCGAGATAAAAACCCAAATGCAATATGTCTGAAGGGGGAGGGAGGGATCGATGTGGCCATCATCTCACCATGAATCTAAATGAAGTCCAACTTTCTGCACTACCTCCTGGCAGCCTCTTCTCAAAAGCCCCCTCCCCTTTCCCACCATCTCTCCTGTCCTCCTTCTGCCCATCTGTTTATCAGCCCCCCCATCCTTTCGCACTCTGGTTCCCTCTCCGGCTTCTTTCTCCTGGATGTGTCTCTTTTTCACCTCCTGTAAACATTTGATCTACCTCTTTCTCTTTCCCTTTTGTATTCTACACTGTCACTTTTCCATCCTTTTATCTTCAACATTTCTCTATGTGGGATTAACAAAAACACTACATCTGTCCTAGAATCACAATTTTACCACTCACCCCTCGCTCCCATTCCTCCATCTCCCCTCGCACTTTTAGTTTTATTTCTAGATGTCTGTGATGTTTCCTCTGTTTGTTTGTTTTTAAGATGAAAATTTAATTTCTCTGCCAAATCCATACTCTTGGAAAAGTAACCCCAACTGGCACAGACAAAAGCACAGCCATGTAGGCACACATGTAGGGATTAACAGATTGCTAATAATAACCGCACAATAAACAATAAGTACAAAAAGCTCCATCTGTTCAACTTTTGTGCTTGACATCGGCACCATTTTCATCTCTGAAGACAACTGTGGCTTAGATGTAGAGCAAATGGCCTCAACATGTCCTTGTCATTCGTTTGCCCCGACTTGCATAAATCTGAATGCGATTCATTAAAATGTTTGCTTTCATTGCTGAAACTGATGCATATAAACTTCTCTTTTACATCTGAATGTGGTGTGGACTTCCCACCAAGATTCTGAATGGGCCGGGCACGGACTCGGCTCGCAAGTAAATACAAATGAATGACGGGAACAGCTTGAGGCCATTCAGGCTTTGGCCAATAGCAAACTTGGAATTGCTTGTTATAGCTGTACAGTAGCCTTCTCTCACAATCTCCCTCTCTGCTGCTCTTCTGCTCTCAGTCTCCCACTCGCTTACACTCACTCCCACAACTCTCTTTGCCTCTCTCTTTTTCACCCGCGCTCTCGTCCTCATTCTCTGTTCACATCCCGCCTTTACTTACCTAATGTCTTTAACGCTCTCATTGTGGCTATGTTTCTATCAAAATGTCAAGTCTTTTCTTGTAAATTTTCAAAATGTCACAGACATAAAATGTGATTTCTGTGTATTGTATCTGTTAGGTACATATGCTGGAGCACATCTTCAGATCTCTCACAGATTTCTGTCAAAAATGTTCACATCCAAGGAGGAAACATAGAACATGAAAATGTATAGGCCATATTTTCATTAAAACAGAATAAGCATCTCATTCATGGCAGTAGCGTTAGATATTTATGGTGAGAAGAATAAAGCCGTTGTTATGAATTTGAACGCCTACATTAAACAACACATTGTGGGATCTTCATGCAAAGTGTATGTTGTAATCGAGTCATCACTCATATCATTCTATCATCTCCACTTTTCATATGAAAAAGTTTTTTTTAAAGGGGTTTAAGTAGATGTAAAATCTTTGAAGAACTTATTTTTAATGCAAAAAAAAATGGCGTGCAATTCACTTAAACTCTTCATTCTCTCTCCAGCAAACTCTTGTCCCATTCACACCATGTGACTTTGCTCCTCCACCCCCTCGCTCTCATGTATAACTCCCCGGTCCACCATAGTTTTTTGTTTGTTTCAATTTCTCCTGCATTTTGCACTAAGTACAGAAGAAATTCTCTGGATTACTCAGTAAAACCATTTTCACTCAGGGTGTGTGAATAATAATAATAAAATAAAATAAAAAAACACTGGAGTCAAATGAGACAGTGGACATCCATCTCTGCTGCAGCTTCAGTCAGAGGTGTAGTCATTCCTCTCCACCCGGCTGTGAAGGTGATATTCAGTGTGCTGAGAAGAGAAAATATAAATGAACGGTGGAAAATTGAACTCTGAGTGTAACTTACAGGAATATATCAAGTATTACCGCAAAAATAAATTTTGTATTCTTGTGAACCCTTTTAATGTTCATGGGCACCTACGAAAACAATCCTGCCATCGACTGTTTAAGCTGATTTAGCAGTGACGCTGGTGCAGACATGAGGCTGATGTGATAACCAAAGTTCGGCTGCAGCGTCTCACACAACAAATTATGCATTTTTATTGCTATTTCTCAAAGGCCACAACAATATAATTAAGCATAATTTATCTAAGAAGCCAGACAGCAGTACTCCCAAAATGTTTGATGCACACTTCTTGATTATGTGATCATTTCCTTCTCAATCTAATCCCAGGGTCCACTGGTGCCAAATGCTGGGAATTTTCATCAAAAGTCAGCCTCTGCTACATGAAAGAAAAAAACTTTAACACTAGATTTACAGCATATTGCGTTTATATGTATGTGGTTTAACTACACTCTACTCTCCCCCAAGCCTCATTAAAGCTGCACAACACACAACAGTTATACTATATTCTTACCTTGAAATCCCACTATTATGGTAATAATAGTGTGATTTCAAACATTATTTTAAATCCTGGCCAGTCAACTCACTTTCAAGCTTTCTGCGGATTATTTCTTTGCAACAAATGACAGTTTGACTGATAGAAGTCCCTCAAGCAAGATAAAATCATTTCTGTTATGCTGACATCTGCAGATACTTTATGGCATCTGCAGAACTGCTGGTGTCATGGAGAGCTTTATAGATGTCCCTGTCCTCTAGTTAAAATTGCTGCTGGTTTTGTTTGGCTTAGGCGAATATCATTGAGCAATTTCCCACCACCGGGCTTGCCTTGAACAACAACAACATGGTAAAGTATATCAATATGTTATCTCATCCCATGGCAATTCACTGTATGGTGCCAAATATTCTAAACTGCTCCAGAGTGCTGTGGATCAATATATCTAATATATCTTCAATGTCATGGCTTTGAGTCAATTGCCATTGCCCGACAGTGAGATCAGATCATGGATAGGACAAGTGGAATTATGTATATTTATTCAAACTGTGCTGAAGTACATTTTTATGTCCTTGTGCTTCCTATGTTATGATTCTTCCTACCTCTATTGCGTTTTATTCTATTTTGGAGGTTACTATTTATATTCTTTTAATGAACTAAAGTATCTAAATTACTTTAGAAAACATTTAATTGTGTGAAAAGTTTTTTTAAAGTTAATATCAGCTGTACAGGGAGTGCAGAATTATTAGGCAAGTTGTATTTTTGAGGAATAATTTTATTATTGAACAACAACCATGTTCTCAATGAACCCAAAAAACTCATTAATATCAAAGCTGAATCTTTTTGGAAGTAGTTTTTAGGGGGATATCTGTGTGTGCAGGTGACTATTACTGTGCATAATTATTAGGCAACTTAACAAAAAACAAATATATACCCATTTCAATTATTTATTTTTACCAGTGACACCAATATCACATCTCCACATTCACAAATATACATTTCTGACATTCAAAAACAAAACAAAAACAAATCAGCGACCAATATAGCCACCTTTCTTTGCAAGGACACTCAAAAGCCTGCCATCCATGGATTCTGTCAGTGTTTTGATCTGTTCACCATCAACATTGCGTGCAGCAGCAACCACAGCCTCCCAGACACTGTTCAGAGAGGTGTACTGTTTTCCCTCCTTGTAAATCTCACATTTGATGATGGACCACAGGTTCTCAATGAGGTTCAGATCAGGTGAACAAGGAGGCCATGTCATTAGTTTTTCTTCTTTTATACCCTTTCTTGCAGCCACGCTGTGGAGTACTTGGACGCGTGTGATGGAGCATTGTCCTGCATGGAAATCATGTTTTTCTTGAAGGATGCAGACTTCTTCCTGTACCACTGCTTGAAGAAGGTGTCTTCCAGAAACTGGCAGTAGGACTGGGAGTTGAGCTTGACTCCATCCTCAACCCGAAAAGGCCCCACAAGCTCATCTTTGATGATACCAGCCCAAACCAGTACTCCACCTCCACCTTGCTGGCGTCTGAGTGGGACTGGAGCTCTCTGGCCTTTACCAATCCAGCCACGGGCCCATCCATCTGGCCCATCAAGACTCACTCTCATTTCATCAGTCCATAAAACCTTATAAAAACCAGTCTTGAGATATTTCTTGGCCCAGTCTTGACGTTTCAGCTTGTGTGTCTTGTTCAGTGGTGGTCGTCTTTCAGCCTTTCTTACCTTGGCCATGTCTCTGAGTATTGCACACCTTGTGCTTTTGGGCACTCCAGTGATGTTGCAGCTCTGAAATATGGCCAAACTGGTGGCAAGTGGCATCTTGGCAGCTGCACGCTTGACTTTTCTCAGTTCATGGGCAGTTATTTTGCGCCTTGGTTTTTCCACACGCTTCTTGCGCTTCTTTAATGTCCTACTGATGAACACATTTAAAACTAAGTTTCCATTTTCAGTTTTCCTAATTTATAAAACACATTTTTTGAAGAAATACACAAAGTTCAGCTGAGCTCACGCTTACTGAGCCACAACTCTACAAGTGTGAGAGCACTTGCAAGTCATGCTCGTCGCGCCCTGACCTCTGCGTGTTTTTTGTTTCTCTCTTTGGTGTCACCATGCTGATTGAAAGCGGGTCGAGCCAAGCTGTCCCTAAGAGATAAAGAACAATTATAGTCATCTGTCCTCAATCCAGAGATAGACTAGGAACTGTGTCATTGTCCTATTACCCAAAGGGTTGTTACTGAAACTTCTCACTCATAACACCTTAACTCAGGATGCCTCAGCACTGTGTGACAAACAGCTGACACTCAGACACAATAATAGCTGGACCTGGAGAAACAGCCAGTATAGAGTTGTTTATCATTAGCAAAGCCTTTAGTATATTATAGGTAACGGTATAGAAGTTACAAGAATTAAACAACTTATCTTCCATACTGTTACACGTAATAATGAACCATTTGTGAAGCTGTGTATCTTAAATCAAGAAAATTAATTAAATCAATCAATACTTACAACATTGTTTCACAGACATCTCAGCTATTAATGAAAGCAGCCACTGTGACAGATGATCCTCACAAATTGTGCAATATAGATACAGACATTTTATTTTATTAATTCATTTATGGTTAGTATTTAGCTTTCGATTATAATTTCTGATCAATTTGAACTTTTTAACGCTAGATAGCAGATATGTTATGAAAGCCCATTTTTTTCTACAACTGAAAAGTTTTGTTGGCTCATTTTGGTTTAAGGAAATGCACAAAAAAACCCTAAAACTCAATGTTTCAATTCAGAGCAGGTTTAGTAATCCAAACTGTAAATAGAGCCTGACAAGAATATAATTTAAGGATCTTTGAGACCATATACACATCTTTTGTCCCTCCTCTCAAACAAATTGTACTACAAGAAGCACGCGTTATTTAACAAACCAATGCAATAAAACATTTCAGTTGTAGAAAGAAAAATTGCTTTCATAACATATCTGCTATGTTCAGTTTTAGCCTGTGCTCTGTACACATTTCAGTGACAGGACGAAACAATGCGTTGGATCATAAATCAAAGGGAGGCTGAGGTGGATGGATGATGGAAGCACTGGATACCATCACAGATAACTGTTTCCAAGTTGCATGGCACATAAATGAAGACAATAATTCACTATATTCAACTATTTATTATTGCATCTACCATGATGAAGGACCTTTAACAAACATAGCAGTCAAATTAAGTTGCCTCCCTCAGCTTAATTACAACTAACCACATTTGAAAACATGACCTTTTCTTAGACAAACCAGGTTTTTGTGCCGAAAGTATTCTAACCTTTAAAGCATTGTCACATCATAACGCTGATTTATTTTTCAACACTGATTTATTATTCATTAACTGTTTTGGAAAGCACAAACAAATGATGTCATCCTGCTAATGGGAGCAACAGCATGGACAGGAAACAAATCAGAATTAATTAATTAATTTATCAGTCTTAATTTAATACGGCGACTTGCTGGAGTATTGACTTAGAGCACCCTTTTGATAAGGCACTGACAAAGCAGTTACTGCTGCATTTTCTTTGCAGTTCGCAAATATTTTATATCCTCAGTAATATGTTAATAACTTCTGCTGAATTACTTTTACAAAGTGTTAAAAAAAAACTTTTTTTTACTTAATTAATTCCAATATACTTTCTCTGTGAGTTTGATTGTGCATAACCTCAATCAGAGTCTCCTATTCTGAGACGGAAGATATCTGAACTACACTTCTCTTCACTCTGTCTTGAAGTCAGTCTGAGTCTCTGATTGCATAATTATCAGCCGTCTCTGTAAATCAGACTTAAATGCAGCACAGGTTTTGAATGAAAGGTTGTGAATGAAAGGCAATTCTGGCCCTGAGACGTGATCATTTTGGCATAAAAATCAAATCATCATCAAAACTGCAGCTTCAGTTTAAAAATATTTGCTTTTGTCTTAAGTAAACTGTATCGGTCAGGCCTTCATTTTTTTTTGGCACGGTGAGCTGAAGGCCATAGGACCGGCATGGTTCGTTCCGCCTGGCCCATCTCTCAGCTGAATGAGCAGCCAGCATTTCTTCACTGGCAGGATGCTTCAGATAAGAGCTGCACATGCTGTTCAGCATGCTCCTCTTAGACAGATACTGCAGATGGAATTAATTCCACTAACATTTTGATCCCTTCAGCTGAAATATCGATGGATATGATTAAATTTACCTATTGGGAACATTCTGAATAAAGTGTGCCTAGACTTATTATTGTATGTGCAGACTAGATTTCTGCACTCACTGCTTGCTGAGAATGGCAAAAGGCATTTTTGAATGAGTTTTTGTTTAGCTTTTTAAATTTTTTTTACATTTTCTGTACTACACTTCTGATATTGCTGAAACATTCAAAGCTACAATTTGACAGTGACCTATATGTGGGCTGTGTAAAATAAAATGTTTTTTAAATAACTAGTCTAAATACTGGGCTAAATATATGAAATGTAATATGGAGCTGTCATGCACGAGGAAAAGAGTTGATGTTGGGTTGCAACACTTGAAACCATGAAACAAAATTTATGGTAGACAATAGATAAAGGTTATTTACATGTAACAGTGGCCAGTAATTGTATCCAGAGTAGGGTTGTCATGATACTAAAACTTAGATTTAACAAAATACATATTTATGATTAAATTCTAGGGAGTTCATATTTTTTTAAGTCATTTTGATCATTTCATTCCATATAGTAAAGATGTAAAATATTTTAGTGTACTTATCGTATGAGAACAACACTATGGAAACGTTAAAAATGAACTAAAGTTATGCTAAAATAAAGAGGGTGTATTTTAAAATTGACCACAGAGCTCGCTATAACAAAATTAAAAAACATGTGTTTTTTAATTTGTAAAAGTAGAAAATTTAATATCCTGTGCACATCTGCCTCCGCTGCAGCCCGTCTCCCATCCACACTAATCCACCTTAGGGCCTCATCACACCAGCCTTGCAAACAGCGCTGTATAACTGACGTGAAGCTGGCGTCACATCTTCTGTCGCAAGACGCAGTTTCTGCCAGTCGCACACATCTCAAATTTTCTAAACTTGTGCTGCTGCCATCAGAAACGGGTTGGAGACATGAGTGTATGATTTAGTCATATTTACCACTGTTTTAATGAACCATCAGTAGTTAACAGATTCTACAGAAGGAGATGTTGCAACAGTTTGAAAAGATGAGACTCGGTGGAAAAACCTTTGCTTGTGTCTTTGACTTCTTCTCCGATACTGATATGGAGTCATTGGCGATATCTATCATTCAAGAGAATACTGCAGTAGATAACTGCACAATAACCATGCGTATTAATGGATACAGCCGTATGGTGATGTCATCAGATGCGTACAACGTACCCAATGCAGCAGATATACTGGAGCCCTGAGTCTCAGTCCTTCACTTCCTCGGTTCTGCACCTCAGGCCTGAAATCCATGCCATTCTGCGTTCTTTATTTGTTTAGATTAGTTCTCCACACTCCAACCTGCTCAGTTTAGCTACAGTTCCTCCGCTCCGCTGCATAACCAGAACCTGGTTCTCCACACATCCATAATCCTCTCTGCTATGGCTCAATATTCCATCCACGACCCCTTCAGCTCGCAATATTCATCTTTTATTTAACTGCAGTCTGTTAGCCACTATAGCTAAGGTAACTGCTTGTTACTATGTGTGCTGGCCAGGTTAACGTTGGTGATAACATTGGGAGCTTTACTGACCTCTCCAAATTCCTGCTAAAGTGCTGTTCAGTGTTGTGAATGTGAAGTACCTCAGCTGATAGCGAGGACAGGGGCTTTGTTGTGTGAAGTCATGTGTCAGCTGGAGAAGGCAAAGACAGCACTGTTGGTATCGAAACTGTTGTAAATGATTATTTAATCTGATATAACTTCAATTAGTATCGATTAGTATATGAGTAGCAATTTTTTGGCAACCCTAATGCGGAGTGAGAAAATAGTGAGTGGAGCAGAAGTAATCAGTGCATTACAGGACAACCTCCAGCAGCCTCAGGCTATAGCAGTACAACTAAAGCATAGTTCTGGTTATACTGATAAAGCAGGGGTGGGGAACTCCAGGCCTCAAGGGCCGGTGTTAGATATCACCCTGGGTCAACACACCTGAATCAAATGATTAGTTCATTGCCAGGCCTCTGGAGAACTTCTAGACATGTTGAGGAAGTAATTTAGCCATTTACATCAGCTGTGTTGGATCAAGGACACATCTAAAACCTGCTGGACACCGGTTCTTGAGGCCTGGAGGTCCCCACCCCTGTGATAGAGCCTACAGAAAGATTTTATGCATAAACTTAAAAGTAGAGAGGACGTCTGTCTCCTGAACCCAAACTGGGAGTTTAATCCCCAGGAGATTGAATCCCCCTCCTATTTTCTTTGATCACCATAAGCAATCCTACATGGTGAAGATGAATGTTGTTTTTTTTAGAATAATCTGGTACTATGAATCCAAGATGCTAGGTCATTCAAGACTTTGCAGCTAATATGGGCAAAATATGATCTCTCCAGTCCCTGTTAGTATGCTCACTGCAGCATTTTAGATCAACTGAAGGCTTTCTGGGGAGCTGCGAGGACAACTGAATAATAATGAATTACAATAGTCCAGCTTAGAAGTAAGAAGCACATGGACTAGCTTTTCAGCTTCACTGCAGCAGTGAAAATGCTGAGACATGGAGTCCCCGTCTAACCTGTATTTATCCAGCACACAGTTTATTCAGTCTAACTCAACCTACATATAGCACCAATAACAATCAAACCTAGCTTGAGACACTGTACCAAGCCCAGAGCCTGAAACTTTTAAAGCAAGCACTAAGGAAATGATGGCAAAGAAAAAGAAACCCTTTCAACAGGAAAAAAAGTGTGTCTACTAAACCAGAATCTGGGGTGGGAGAACCATAAGAAGATGCAACAGAGGTTGAGTACAGCAGCAGACCCAAATCTGCAGTAACAGGCCCCTAAGTAACTTGGAAGCAGCTTAGACAACCTCTACTATACAGTCCTTAGATATTTATGACTACATGACATACCATCACTGTCACTTCGCATAAAAGTTCATCAGTGCACATGCTCGCAAACTCCATTAACTACGAGGCCTTTCAAGCCATTGGTGTATGGCACAGAAATATGTTTTCTCACATACATCTGTCAGCAGGGATAACATATTCCTTCATTCTTCACAGCTCGCTTTTCACCAAGTATTTGTTGCATCAAATCCTCACACACAAAGACACACATGCACACTCCAAAATATTAGGAACACTTCACGATACTGAGCTCCAGCATCACTGATTTGTCCTCTCTGATTCATCCCCAACATCACTCTACCATGGTTAAGCTGGTTTTACTGTAGCAGAGGACATGAATAAAGAGTCACATGATTAGTCTGGTATGTTTACTGTACAAAAAAGGCAGGTGTTCCAATTTTCTGCCAAAACAAAAAAAAGAACGTTCACTTAAATACACACACGGAATTACATAAAGGAGCATACAGTCACAGGTACACAATAAAAAGCCCATTAGATACTCTGCCATTTGCAAACACAAGGGTATTCATGCATGCACCCGCACACACACACACAGTTACGAATGAGTAAAGAGCAGAAGTTGAGCTGCCAGAACACAATGTTGAGCTCACAACAACTGATGAAGCTGAAGAAAGAAGGTGCTCTGCAGCCACCTTTGCATAAGTAATAATTAAAGATCATATTTTGAGTTAGACCACTTTGAGCCGTGTCTTTCTTTGCCGTTGAAGAATACAAAGAACTGGATTTAATAACTGTGATTCACCACCTTTTATTTTTTAAATTAGAAAACAGCACGAGTTATTTGCATAATCACAGGCAATCTTGCAAAAAGAGCCCCATGTTTGTTTTATTGCAAAATTATTTATTTCTGTTTATTGTTCTCAGAAACGTGTGCACACTGAGGATCAAACAATTTGCTGGTCCGTTTATGTCTGTGAGTATTTGTCCAGGTGATTCAGCTTTTAAAACACTAATTTAAAATTCACTATTGTTTTGATGTTGTAAGTCAGTGTTGGGAGGTGTAGTTCAAAACAGCATAACTAAAGGAAGAAGAAATTTCATATATTTTATGATCAGGATAATCCCCTTCAGTTGGCATCAATTAATGCCATTTTGACAAAGCTGCTTCCATTTTCTTTGGCAGTGACACAGAGAGTTATGGAAGTAGTGAAACATATCTGCCACAGTAAATTGTCATTTTTCTGTCTGCAGGGTTATTTTAACCAAAACTATTGTTGGGATAGTTAGATGTGCATCAATATTATGTATAATAACTCCACAGTCTGAGAAGGCATGAACATAAAACGTCTGGGTTTGATGTTCATGCCCTCGTGCTGAGCAGTTTTTAATGGTGTATGTGTTGCAGAAGGCCGCTACCATCAGGGAACACCATTGCCGTGGTTTGTTGGGATGTCGGTTGTTTGGACAACTACAACATTTAGGTGGCTGTGTGTGTTAAAGTAACACTGAGATGTCTGTACTGCAATGAGCATTGTTCACCTGTCAGTAGCTTTATAGTTATGTCCATGTATTCTTTAATGTAGCAATGTATCATGTGAAATGCAAGATCTTTGTTTTTGAATGATTTAACTGAATGTAAACACGCTATCATTTGGATCACATCTTTTTTTGTCTCTCTAGCATTTTCTCCTCATTGTTTGTATTTATTTCTTGTGCTAACAAGCCCAACAAACAAAAGAAAACCAACAGATGTTTTTTAAAAGAATGGCAAATTACTCCTTTTTTTTAATATATGATCATTTTATGTCATGCTGTTTGTGATCTTTGTTTATTCGTCTAATCCTTAGCTGTTGTTTTGTGCACATTTTCTCGCTCAGTCTTTATCAGGTTGTCATTATACCACCTCAATGTTCTTGAGCCTTCATAGTTGTTTTCTTCTTTCTGTACTTTTCTCATCTTTTAGCCGTTTTGGACTCAATGAGTAATTTAAGTGCCTTCATTAGTTTACCTAACAGCTACTCAATCTCCATTTTGGCTGCACTTGGGTCCACTTGATTTGTTTCACAGAACATGTGACATCGTACCCTTCAAAAAACTTGTTTTTTCAGTTTTAGAAAAAAGGTAAAGTAGCAAAAATCAAACACCCATGATGACATTAAATTTCTTACGTCAATTCAAAACAAACGCAAACACTACATGAGCCACAAAAATTATTCACTCTGACTTTCTCTTACGCCCAAATTCGGTTCATAAATTGTCCCCAAACAGTTCTTTCTAGTATGAATGATGTTTTGTTTTTTGTGTTTTTCGAATGATTTCTGATGACCACCTAGTTGTGTTGCTCTAGATACAAATTAAGAAGAAATAGCTTTGGGACAAGCTAAATTTTGTTACCAATTTTTACATATTAGCCAGATGGTGCTGCTGCATATTTCTCATTATTTTTTCAAGATGTAATTGGATTGCATTAATTAGTCAATTATGCTACTTGTCATCTGTTGCATGCAAAAAAAATGTAAACTTACACTTTAGCTATTAGCAGTGGCCCATGGTAAAATTAGCCATGCATTTTACCTGAATCCTTTAATCTCGCCCTTCCTGATTATGTAACTCCATCGTCCTCTGGCTCTTCCTCACTTCTCCACAGCTGGTGCCAGCAGCAGACTCCTGTGAGGTTACTAGTTGTTGCTGGCACTACTGTTCATGGTGCAGCAGCACCAACAGCTAATATGTGGGTTAATTTGACACATTTTGCTGCATTTATTTTTAGTTTTTATTGTTTTCTCTCAGCTTTTCAGCTCTACCTTTTCGACACTTCTTCCACATTAAACCTTTTTTCTACAAGCTGTGTGAGCGCACAGCAAAGGTAGGGGAGGGGCCGGTCGCACTAAGACATTAAATTGGGCAATCCAGTGTCAGTAATAAAAATGACCGAATGGGCGGCTGTCAGTACTTGTGTTCGGCCAGTGCGCTCAAAAGTGTGTCGGACCACCGGTAAAAATGCCCGTTATGCCAGATTACCAGTCCAGCCCTGGTGAGTTTTGTGATAGCAAGTCTAAGCTGTTTCTGGCATGTATCCAGTTTGCATTTCATTTCTTGTATTTCCATGCAATATTATACAAGTAATTCCACATATTTACCCAGAAGTTGTACAAAACAATGTTTTTCTTTTCTTTCTCCTTTAATTGTAGCCTTTGTAACAGAAGTAACACCATAACTGTAACTGTAACGTGATTAAGGAATTCAGCACAGTAATAAGTTGCAATACTATATTAAAGAAAAACGTGATACAAATACCAGCTGTGAATTCCAGTTTTTCAATTTTAATATTATTTTTAATTTTATTTGTTAACCTATTTGTATTTATTAAGCATGGATACTGCATACTGCATGTTTCACTGCATATCTCTCTTATTAAAATTCCAGAATGCTACTGCTTTGGTACTGTTATCCGCTGCCACTTGTGGACAGTGTCAAAAATATGTGAAGCAAATGTAAGAAATGTAGCAAACTCTTGTTTGTGTTTGTGCTGTTGTTGGTCTTTTTGCTTTGCCCCTGCTGTAAAAAAGACAGAACTAATCTGAGTAGGAGAAAATTGCTACTGGCAGGCATGTTACCTCAGAAGTTACAAGCAGTAGTCATTCCCTTTCTGGTTCTTTCAGCTAAACAGCATTCCAACTACCCACACCATCACTGACTCAGAGGTGACATTCTTTTGCCTTGCAGAAGGACTGCAGGTAAGTGTGACTCTGTAGTGTCCATATTTGGGTCTCTGTAAGGATAGCTAGCTAAACATGTACATAACATGAATGGAACCATATCTGTACTTTATCTGTAACTTCTTAATCAGCTTAAACAGTGCAAATCTTTATGTAAACTGCAATACAAAGAAACCCAAACAGAATAAAAATGCTCCATATGACACAAACACACCTCCAACAGCTTTGAGTCTGATCTGAGACCATTTATAAGTTTCTTTTTCATCTTCAGTTTGGTTACCTTTAGGCACTCAAGATACTTGGATACAAGGAGTTCCATCTCATGCATGTTTTTATACTTTACATACACAGCTGAGGTTGTTTAATTATACTTCATTATTATAACAAAACTGTAGGTTATTCTCCTGAATGACTCTACAGAAACTTGTTAGGGAGCAAAATAAGAATTCTTTTTTCAGCTAGAACATAGTCAACTTGTGTATGCGATCACTCCCAGCATCAACATCTAACTTCCAAGGTAAAAAGAACACATAAAATGAAGAGCATAAGGTTACTTTGGCTGCGCATTTCTGCCTTTCTGAGTTTATGTAAATGCCTTTGGACGTATGCTACCATGCTTTCCAGAAGTGGTACAGCGTCTAGGCTGAACTGGTTCTCTGGGTTGGGGATCGTGCAAAAAGATAGTTGCCAAAGAGATAAGATAGCTGCCGGAGGAAGAAACATCCATAATATATTCATCACCTTAGTGGATGTCACACTGTTTTGTTTTAAATAATTCAGTGCATATAAACACCAGACTGTATTAAAATTACCTCTCATGTAATGAATGAAAAAAATGTGTACTGCAGCTGATATATTTCGCCTAGCCTGACATTGTTAGCTCGATTTAAACAGAGCTACATGTGGGTGTGAGACAGAGTGATGGTGCTTTTATATATGTTCAGGTCAGTATGGAGGTGACATCAGCTATGTAGACAAAGACACGTGTCACTGTGAACTCATTCACTCGTCCCATTTAATGTTAATGATAATGTCAGACTCTTTGAAGTGATGTCACTGTCAGCTCCGCAAGAGTTAGACGCTATAGTCGTGCCGCTTTGCTACTAATATAAACCGACTTTTACCTCCAAATGGAAGCCCATCCGGCTTCCCTGCAAGCCAGACATAAGCAGCGGGCTTCCAACGCGCAGCAGCCATTCCTGCCAGATGCCATTAAGTCACATCTTTACTCCAAAGTCATGGCAGGTTAAGTAAACATGCAACATTCTCTTCTCCCTGTAGGGACTGAGAAGTGTGCTTGTGACCTAAAGTTTTGCTGGTTCACATCTGCAAGCCTGCTAAAAAATACAATAAAAGTCCTGTAAGTGACATATTATCTCCTCATCCCACAACAGTCATCAACTGGCAAAGCTGCTAAACCCCAGCAGTTCAAACAATCCCTAAATGGGCTGACGACATGAATGAAAATCAGAAGGGTTGCTTCAAAAGAACAGGTGGGATATGCTCGGCACACCTCCCCTAGAAACATAAATGTTCCAAGAATTCATTCATAAAATTGCAAGATATAAATTTTCAAACTTAGTCCCAGCAGAGTCAGGATCTCCATAAATGTGTTTATTGACTCATTCATTGTTTTGCGATTTCCTGCTTTCCCTTTGCATTACAAGACAAACAGAAACTGAGCATACGCTGGGTGTTTATGCTGCATTTGTATGAAGTGCATGCTCTGTCTTTAGGGGACAGCTTGGCATTCATATTATGCAAGTCAGCTCTTCCTGTTTCCCTACAGTACATTATCTCCATGTCTGCTCTCCGCTCTGTGAGTTTATTCTGTGGGTGAGGTGATGACATCACTTGAAAGATCAGACACATACCTCGTCCTCGATTAAACCAGTCAGATAATAGAGTCCTCTTATCATATCAGATGCTTTCTTTATGTGATAGATTCCGCGAGCAAAAGCGACAGTGGCCTGCAGACACCGCTGATGAGAACAGACAAGCGAATGAGAGCTGGACACAAATTTGACATCCACTTTGAGATCAATGCACACCAAACCTGTTTTTTCTTTCTTCTTTATTTTCTTTAACCTTTCTTTACACCATCTGCACTCATGTCCAGAATCTAAAACATACAAATTTCACCGCAGTTTTCTTTTAAAATTCCTATTTGTAATTTTACAGTTAAAATCTAGTGTTATGCTTTAGACCTCCCTCGGTCCTTGAAGCAAAGGGTAGTTAATAAAACCTCACATGTCCGCAGCTGCATACGCTCAGGTGTAAAGTGCTGACTAAACAATGCATTAGCACTGCAGTACATCACTTGGGAGGCACCACAGTTTGACACACAACAACATCTATATGCAAAGAGTCTAAGATTCTCCTTTACAGGAAAAATGTGTGCTTCAGGTTAGTTTGTTACTCTACCAGAAGATAGTATACTGCCAATATTTAGCAATCTTAATTTTTTTCCTGAGTCATAATTAAGAGTCTTTTCGCAACATGAAAACAAAGTAATTTAGCATGTTTGTGCTTCTGTTGTTGAGCACCAAATCCAACCAACAGACACTGTTGCCTAAAACAAACTTGAAACTTGTGACCAGTCGGCAGAAAGTATAAGCTCAGCTTGCAACTCCATTTAGCTAAGTTAATTGTAAAATGCTGCCCTAATGCACAAAGATAATGACATAAAATCAAGTACTTTCTCAGTGTCTTATATACAGTCTCCTTTGAATATTCATATATACTTTGAATTTACACTCTATTGATGCACATGATATGGTCCGTCAATCTAAATACATCATCCATCCACTTCAATATCTATTTAACTGCAGACCATACAAGCAGATGGATAAATACACTGCGTTAATATCTACCCATATATTGATGGCGTACATGAAAAGTCATATGGATATTGTCACCACATAGCTTCTTGGTCTTAAAAGTGAAACAATTACAGAAATGCCTCAAGCTAAAATTATTTATAGGTAGCAAAAGCCCATCCTTCATCCCGTATCTAGTGGTGACCAACAAAATTCCACCGCAGATATAAAGTTCACTGACCGTTAAGTTACATTAAACAGAAAGAACACAGTCACGTGAGACGAGAAAGAAATGCATTAAAAATAGAAATGCATAATCCCCCTGCGTTCGGATAATGAATACAAAAATGAAAGGGACTGGGATTTATAACAATTTCAAAAACCATACAGATATTAATAATCGCTGCATGTGTGACGATGTTTGTGCAAAGTTTCATTGTGACTGGCCCACCCATTAAGGAGATATATAAATAGGTCATCCATCTTTTATTTACGGCCCATGATCAAAATATATGTTTTTATCCATCTGTCAAAGCATTAAGGAGATGCATAGATAGAGCCTAACATATCTTCTCATCTATGTATCAGTCTGTCCATTCATGTTAAGATGAAGGATAGGTGCATTCATAACTATTTATTAAACAATACATGGACAAAGTACTGAGACATTTACACTTTATGGTCTGTCACTTCATTAACTGTTGCTCTTGAATGCCTGCTCTTTGCAATAATGCCACTTACAGTTCATCCTGGAATATCAGTGACATCCTATTACAGTACCATGTTTGATTTCAGCTAGCTCTTTAGAATGACCGACTCTGTCCCAAGTGTTTGTGAAGGCAGACTGCAAGGCTCAGTGCCAGATTTCATATTACACTGTCAATGGGACTGTCCTTCCATCTATCCCTTTTCTTTTGTTTATCTGGGGCTGGGTAGCAGGGGGAAGAAACCTAAGCAGCGAAGCCTCTGAAAACACCTAAATTCAAAGATTCAGAGGTGTGGACCAATACTTTAGTATTATCCACCTATATCTGTCTTTGACCCAGTGTTTTGTGTTTCTGATTATGTTTATCTCTAGTGATTCAGGTTTATTTTAGGTTATTTGGTTTCCTTCAGCATTTCCCTTTCTATCTTGTCCTCTGTGTGTTGTCTCCATGTTTATGTGTCTCCCTCTGTGTCACGTTCCCTTGTCCCGTCTCTCTCTGTCGCACCCTTACCTGTTCCCATGTTCTCCCCTCTGTGTTTCATCCTTTGTCTCCCCGGTCTGTTGTGCGTTTCCATGTTTGTTTATCCCCATATTAGAGTCAAGCTCCCATGTCCTTGTCTGAGTCTCGGTGTTCATGCTACTTCTTGTTTTATTTTGTTAGGCCTTGCTCATGTGCATTGTGATCAGTTTTGCGTCCCCTGTCTCATTATGTTTATTTGTTCCTGCTATGTTCCCATGTGTTTCCACTTCCCTAATCTTCTCCTTCTATATATATTGTCTCAGTCTCCGCTTATCCCACATTGGAGTCTCTGTTTATCTATCTGTGTCTGTCAGGTTTCATGTTTTAGTATTTCCAAGTTTAGGTTTTTTGTTGCATTTTAGTTTTTTGTTGTTTTATAATAAATAGCTTGCCTTATGTTAACCAGTTGCTGTTCTCCTGCATCATTTGCATTTGGGTGCTCATTCATCTCCACACAATCTGCATCCTGCAGGTCTTGACAGTAAACTCCAACCAGAATAGTTTTGCCTTTGAAAATTTTGAGGAGTTTTAGAACCAGTTCACTTTCTCAGTGGGCGGTGGTTGTTCCCTTTTCATTTGGAGGAAAAAGTGAAGTTCAGGCAAAGGATCTACAGTTTGGTTCATGCCTGGCCCCAGTATGCAGACTTATTGCCAACCTGGCTACAGGAATTTGTCTCCACCATTCAATCCCCATTTTCACTACAGCAGCACCCTACCTAAAACTCTTCACAGTCAGCCATCTATTCCCTACCTCAGCAACGTTCCACACAAGCTTCGCAGCCACGCTGTTCTGCAGCAGGGATAGCTCAGTAGGTAGAATGGTGGCCCCATGATCGGAAGGTCGGGGGTCCGACTCCACTGAACGGCTACCCTGAGGTACCCCTGAGCAAGGTACCGTCCCTACACACTGCTCCCCGGGCGCTGCATTGGTGGCTGCCCACTGCTTCACTGGGTGAATGGGTTAAATGCAGAGGAACTATTTCACTATGGGGACTAACACATACACACACACACACACATCTCCGTCACCAAAGCCCTCAGTAATAAGAAGTGGTTTCCTGAACTTATTGCCAGACCTCAGCTCTCTAGCCTCAACATCACCACAGCAGTGGATGAGACCCTCCTCTTTACCGCCTCAGCCTGATCACTCATTACTTGCCTCTTTCCTGGCAGGAATGTGGTCGAAGGATGAGGACTCGGCCCCCAATACACCTTCAGCTTCAGCAGTGCTCCTCAACCCACCTTCCATGACTCCTCCAGTGAAACCAGCTGTGGTGAATGACAGCATTTTCTCACCTCCAGCTTTCTCTCAGGCATAAGATCAGCTGAGCACCGACCTGACACAGGAGCCAGGGTGCTCAGCCGAGCTGCCCCAGCCTCCACTTCACCGCCTGCTTCAGGAACCAAGCCACTGGGTCCCTCTCTACCTGAGCTTGAAGGACACCCATCACCAGAGCTTGAACCAGAGCTAATGGGTTTCTGTCTGCCTGAGTCCAAGGGGTCATTAGAGCCTGCTTTGTGCCCTGTGCAACCCCAGCCTGCTCCATATTCAGCAGAGGTCTCTGCGCTGCCTGGTCCTGCACCGCTTGAGTCTCTGTCAATGGCCTCCAACGAAGCCACCCGAGGGTCCTTGGCCCCATTGAGTCCGTCACTGGCCACCTGCCAAGCCGTCTGAGCATCTGGCTTGTGTTGTTGGCCACACAGCTGGCCCTCTGAACTCCTTAGTGTATTCCACTAGCCAAGCGCTTGATTCCAGAATTGGTATTTCTTTGTTTTGGACTCTCCTGTAAGAGACAAAAAGCTACTTTTTGTCTCTTACCATTACCCATGGGTTAAGCTGTAGAAATATAGGTTTTAGAAGCAAGCATCCCTGTAGCATAGATTTGTCTCCTGCTTCAAAAAAAAAATTATACATATTAATATTTTTTTTAAAGTGTAAACCACGTGTTAACAATCACAGCACAAATATATCCATAAATAAGAAAACAGTATAAGAGTGAAAACATTAAAACGTTAAACATTAAATGAAATTAATGGCCTGGCCACGTGTGCCCTATTTATGTAGGCAAGAGGAGGCTGCACACCAGCACATTTTGTTTTAAGATGATTAATATCCATGTATTCTTTTATTTAACACCAAACATATTCAACTGCAAAAGGGAAACCAGCTTAGCGCACGGTAGCTCTGTCATATGTTCATGTTCCGTGTCACTGCATGTGTTACATAAAGTCTGGCTCCAGGACTGCAAGGTCACAGTGTTGTGGCAAACCACTTGGATTGTAGTATCTGCAAAGCAACCTTTCACCCACAAATAATGTCAGCATGTGCTCGAGCTGGGAGCAGTTAGAAAATGTCAGTAATATGATTACCAGAGCACAGTGCATGCAAATACAGCACAGAGAAATTACCAGAGGAGCTCATCTGATGCAACTTTAGACCTCTTAAAAGGGGCACAGTAGGTGATACATTTCTGTTTTCCACAGGATTACTTATGGTAGCAATCTTAAGACCTCAGATCATTTTAAGAAATGGGACACTGGGTTAGATTTCGACTGGATCACAAAAACACATTACAATGCCAAAAATGGCCTCTTTCCTGCAGTGCTCCTTAGATTGAAGCATTTGTTTCCCTCTGTTCTTAAATGGGCCCAGCAAATATTAGATTCTCCTGAGTGAGCCTCGCAATTTCCAAATTTAAAGATGAGAGTTAAGCGAGAACACCAAATTAAAAGTGTGGTTTTGGCATCCTGCAAGCCGTTCTCATCACCATCCATTGGTACCTGTTTGACAGTGTCATTAATCAGAAACAACAGTTGTTCCATTACATTCATTTGCATCTAGAAATACACCTGTCTTCTTTAGATGACCAACGCTCATCAAACATAATCCAGATTTTTGCCCTTTACACAAAATGGAAACATTATAACCATCTCTGTTTTTGATAATTAATACTTTAAATAATGGCACATCTCTTCAGTGCAGGAACATGCCTGGATTTGGTCTGATACAGGAGAGAAAGGCTCGTGTGTGGGACTGTGTGAAAAGGAGGCTAAATTTACCATCAGCTGTTGAGTGAGACTGCTAACCTTTATCAGGTCCTTTTAGTGGAGGTAAAACACTACCACACACATATTACACACAGTGACACAAGAGAGACATAAGCGCAGGGGTACACAGACAAATACACTGCACATAACCATTCTTGTGAAACTTGCAGATAACAAATTGCTCTCATCTGCATCTAAAATGGATGCAGAACCTACATAATCTACTTTAAAAAATTGGTTATAAAAGCTTTCAAATGGAAATACAGCTTACGGAAATTTTGGAGTTAAAATGCACAAAACAAGGGGATGAGAACAGGTTTATTCCCAGGCCATAAATATAACAGCTGGAATTTATGCTACAAAATGATACGAAATGATTAACTATGAAAATAAAGCTAAGATGGCTAAAGGACAGACAGGAAGTGGAGTGCTTGTTTAGCACACGGTTTTTAGTTTACCGTCGATCATTCTAAAAGAACACGAACACGTATGTCACAATAAAAACAGTCTGATGCTGCTACATTCAAGACTTTAAATTACTTCGACGCATTAGTTTGTGATATTTTTCTCATGAAAATTAAACTGATGTATCATAAATTATAATCTTTTGGGTAATATTTTTGTCAAGACCCCCAGGAAATAAAATATTAACACAGCGTATAAAATTGGCGTGGAAATGTGAGATTTTCATGCTCATGTGCAGTCCTATGCCCCTGATACAACAGCACTGCAGGAAAGCCTTCACATTGTTTTGTATTGGACTAAACTCAGAGTCTGTATTTAAATGTCTAGGATTGCAAAAGTTTTAGTATCAAAATAACCTAAAGTAGCTGAAATAAAAATAGTCAATACATAATGTCCTTTTTCAGAATTGTAAGCATGTACTATAACTTTAATGTTGCAGTTGGAGATTTTTTGAATTATTTATATATGACTGAGTGTATGAAAACAGCATAACATAGTACATTTATATTTTAAATTCTGCAAAATAATCGCTGTATCTATAAAATAAAGAGTATGTGGTATAAATTAAACATTTTCATCCAAAATATGGCATAAAAGAAGTAGAAAGCAATATAACACAGTGATACTTACATTAAGTACATTAGCATTATTTTTAATAATATTCAGAGTTTATTCCTATCCATGCTCTTGCCCAGTGATTTTTGGTACTGTGAGATTAAAGTTCTCTAGTCCACTCGTAATAAAGGTGGTGGTGGTTAGGTTATTGAACAATAAGTACCTAAATAGGTTAAGATTAACCCTGCACACTAAAAAAAAATGTTGCTAACCCAGTGCATTAAAATGGGAGACCAAAGGTCCTTCAAAAGAATGCATGTGGAATGAAATTGGACTAGAAGACTCCGATCACTGTTGCCTAAACCCAGCACGTCACAGCACAGACACTAAATAACACTTGCTGCATAATATTCAGTTGCCACGAAATCAAACTAGGCAGCAGTTTTTGACCCTGTGGAAAGGACAGTGGGCTGGAACAACCTAATCCCTTCACAACAGAACTACAGATCAAGCTAAAGTATGCAGCTATGCCTTTACAGAGAACCTGTGTTGTTACCAACAGAATAGGGAAACCGTCAATGACTCCCAAAGCAAAGGGCTTAGCAGTATTAAAGAGCAGTAAAAGATACTCTGATGGGTTAAAATGGGATGAAAGGGGCCCTTGATAAAAATCTATGTGTAATGAAATGGGAGTAAAGTCAGTACTGAAACACAGAACTTTCACTCAGGAGACTGGGGTTCAGGTCCAATACTTTGTCCCCATTGTTTTTAGAGTTTGATTAATTTATTTCAGCAAATTTTTGTTTGTTTTTCAGTCACTGTTTAGGAACTAAAAGCTACTTAAGTTAAAGATAAGATCATGGTTTCTGTTCATATATGTCCTATTATTACAATGTTTATTGCATGCTGGAAAGCATTTCTGGCAAAAGGGCCAAAAGACAAACTTCTCTCACCTGCAGCAAGCTTCTTGTTAATTTCCTCACCACAGTGATCCCACCTAAACATCCAACAGTAACAACAGCAGCTGATTTTTTATTTTTTTACATTCACTTACTCACCACAAGAGGTCACTTATGTAAATGTCATTTTAACATTATAACCCATAAACAGTATAGCAGTATTATTAAACAGTAAGCAGATCAGTCCTTCCTAAATGTAATACAAAGTGAGAGAAAAGGGTTTAGGACTCAAACTACATAGCAGATGATTTTCTCTGTTATTTGTTTTTTGTCTAGAAAAATAACAGTAAAAAGGTGAAAGTTAATGTCCAAAGAAAATTCAGATTACTGCACCAAGACAGACATACGTCCTCACAAGACTAGAATCAATCAAGAAGTTTACACTGCAAAACACAGTGGTTAACTTCAGCACCTAGATTCCTATTTTGTGTTAAAATTGCATAAAATTAACCAATTAAACTAAAATTTAAAGATTCATAAGCATAGAAAATAAATAAAATTAAAAAGCAAGTACTGTGGAGTGTGGTCAGAATATAAAGTGCAATTAGTTATGCATACTATTGTAAGATATTCAGTATGTACGAGTGTTGTTATAATAAACTGTACTTTTGTATATGAAAAAAAAATACTATATTGTGTGCAAAATTGCAAATGCACAGGTCAGTATTGAAAAGCAACAGACAATCACAGTTCAGTAACTAAAAATGTTTGGCATTTATGTTAAAACAGAACAGTAATAGTAAATAATAATATCAACTATTATTCATACATCATTATAAATAATTATTGTAATAATTAATTATGCATCAGCTCTAAATAATTTACATTAAAATGTATTTACAGCCTGTTCAAGTCCATAAAGAGAGAATCACAGAAACCTACATATTCTACTACTCTATTTCATATTTTAATGTAGAGAATGATGCTTCAGGTTAATCTTTTATTCATTTAATTTCTCTGCCCACTTAATCCTTTTCTGGCACACCTGGGGCTACAGCCTATCCCAGCATGCACTGGGCGGATAGCAGGACACCGGGCAGGTCGCCAGTCCATCACAGGTTGAACACAGATAGGCAGACATCCACTCACGCTCACATTCATACCTATGGGCAATTTAGAGTTCCACTCTCCCTGACTTGCACATCTTTGTGATGTAGGAGGAAACAAGAGAAAACCCACACAAACATGCAAACTGCGCAGAGAATGAGCCAAGGATCAATCCTGGGTCTTCTAGCTGTGAGGTGGTAGGGTAAACCACTAAACTGAATTTATGGAGGTGTTAGCTCAGGATTAAACCAATGAAATGAAATTTACGTGCAAAAATATGCACATAATTGTGTGTGTACTGCAGTTTACTGTATATATATTTTTCATTTTAGAAGCTACAGTCAAAAGCACCTGTTTTTTCTTTTGTTTGACATATGACTTATGAAGGATTTATGGATTATTACTAGTTGCAGCTTAGTATTTAATCTGTTGTGTTCACTCTGCTTACTCCCTTTTACTTTCATGTGTAAATTTCACATTAGACATG
>NW_005187539.1:989798-1022247 GCF_000239375.1 Pundamilia nyererei | reverse complement strand
TTACACTGCAAAACACAGTGGTTAACTTCAGCACCTAGATTCCTATTTTGTGTTAAAATTGCATAAAATTAACCAATTAAACTAAAATTTAAAGATTCATAAGCATAGAAAATAAATAAAATAAAAAAGCAAGTACTGTGGAGTGTGGTCAGAATATAAAGTGCAATTAGTTATGCATACTATTGTAATGGTAATATATTCAGTATGTACGAGTGTTGTTATAATAAACTGTACTTTTGTATATGAAAAAAAAAACTATATTGTGTGCAAAATTGCAAATGCACAGGTCAGTATTGAAAAGCAACAGACAATCACAGTTCAGTAACTAAAAATGTTTGGCATTTATGTTAAAACAGAACAGTAATAGTAAATAATAATATCAACTATTATTCATACATCATTATAAATAATTATTGTAATAATTAATTATGCATCAGCTCTAAATAATTTACATTAAAATGTATTTACAGCCTGTTCAAGTCCATAAAGAGAGAATCACAGAAACCTACATATTCTACTACTCTATTTCATATTTTAATGTAGAGAATGATGCTTCAGGTTAATCTTTTATTCATTTAATTTCTCTGCCCACTTAATCCTTTTCTGGCACACCTGGGGCTACAGCCTATCCCAGCATGCACTGGGCGGATAGCAGGACACCGGGCAGGTCGCCAGTCCATCACAGGTTGAACACAGATAGGCAGACATCCACTCACGCTCACATTCATACCTATGGGCAATTTAGAGTTCCACTCTTCCTGACTTGCACATCTTTGTGATGTAGGAGGAAACAAGAGAAAACCCACACAAACATGCAAACTGCGCAGAGAATGAGCCAAGGATCAATCCTGGGTCTTCTAGCTGTGAGGTGGTAGGGTAAACCACTAAACTGAATTTATGGAGGTGTTAGCTCAGGATTAAACCAATGAAATGAAATTTACGTGCAAAAATATGCACATAATTGTGTGTGTACTGCAGTTTACTGTATATATATTTTTCATTTTAGAAGCTACAGTCAAAAGCACCTGTTTTTTCTTTTGTTTGACATATGACTTATGAAGGATTTATGGATTATTACTAGTTGCAGCTTAGTATTTAATCTGTTGTGTTCACTCTGCTTACTCCCTTTTACTTTCATGTGTAAATTTCACATTAGACATGTAAAAACAGCAGACATTGCTCTATTTTCACACTCTTACTTATTCTTAAAGATTCTGTCACTAAAATGTTTCAATTTAAATCAATTTGTGTTAATAATATCACCTAAAATTAATTAATTACACTTTTTCAAACAATGCACCTCTTCATGCCCCCAAAATGGCACTTTCAATTACAACACATCCTAAATGAAAGAATAGGTCAATTGCCAAAGACTAGTGAAACAACTTGTGACAAATTACACTTTCAGATGATGCGGAGTTGGCGGAGGCAGAAGTCAAACACCACCCAGAACTCTGGGGTTTTGGCAACACGTCTACCTCTTGTGAAGCAGTGTAAACACAGACAAAAACCACAGTCACAGGATGAGGACAAGGTCATAGCAGGACAAAATGCAAGGCTTTCAACCAGGGCATTTAGGCTTGTGTCCCAAGTTCACTTACAGTTTCATTTTTTTTAGATCGCTTTAACTGTTTTTATTTGTATTTAGTTATGTTTAGTCAACAAAAGCTCTTGGTTAGGTTTAGGTAAACTTTACTTGAAGGCAGCTGAATTTTCACATGACTCATGAGACCTGGGAGAACGATGACCTGCCAGCTTAAAGCGTGTACCCGAGCTAGCCCCACAGGCTGCTTGTGAGGGTTCAGAGCGTGACTTGCTTTTTGCCCGCTTCAATGTGCTCTACTTCCTATGGTTGGTTAAAGCTGGTTATGGAAGTATTTCACCTGTGAAGTTTTTCCTAAATGTTTTCAGGGAGAACTTCCCAGATGGTTCCATGTAACAAACCATTCGGTGTATCAGGTTGTAAAACAAAATCATGGTTTGGGTTAAATTAGCTGAGAAGTCAAAACTCTGCACAAGCTCAGTTACTCAGTTTTTTGTTTGTTTGTTTGCAGACATTTGTTTTATAAAAAGTTTTAAAGTTTCTTGGAGCAGAGGCGGGGTAGCACGCAGCAGTATAAAACATATGGAATTAAGTCAAGATCAAATGCTTCACAATTAAACTTTATTTGAAAGAATTTTCAGTTCACTGTGTAACGTGATTTCCATAAGTAATACAGCCGCTTCATGCTACTAAACAGGAGACTGCAGCGCCTCTGCCTTGAATTTACAACCAAACAAATACTGTAAAAAAAAAATCACATACACAGAATTATACAAACACACACATATAAACATGATGAGATAAAAATAGAAATACAGCTGAAATAAATGACTCTACAGGAGCCCTAATTAAACACCCAGCAGTGCAGTATAGCCTTATTCAGTCTGGTGAAGTCATTGAATGCAAGACTGAGCAGAGAGCACTATATACCTCATTCAGAGATTGATAGCCTGACACTGATGTTTAATCCAGCTTCAGGCTTCAGTGCACCGAGATGTTTTCTTTTTTATTTATTTCACAGGCCATTATTTTACAGCCTGTGGTATCAGCCCTTATTTTACTGGCCCTCCAGCTATTTCAGGGGGAATTTATAAAAGGTACTTGAAATGTACCACTTTGAATGCGCATGTCAAAAGAAACGATGGGCCTTTTTGGCCTGGCAGAAAATATTTAAAACTATGATTTTCTTATTAGGTTTCATAAAAAGTTCACCTTGTGAAGTCATGCCAGTTTGAAAACTTTTACTTTCAAATTAGTGATACTTGAACAGGCAAACACAATGATAAAAAAAAACTCACTGACCAGCCTTGCTGAAATGATCAAAGTTCAGTAATTATATAATGTGAAATAAAGTTGCAGCACTCTCTGAGAAAGTAATGAGTATCACCTAATAACATGAATTTAGTCCATCCATTGGTCACAACATGACTCATACTAATGACATATGTACAGTAACTTTGCACGCTGCCTAGGGTGTTTGGCTAAAATCTCAGTTCTGAATCACATGGATCCTTGGTGTTGGATGACATCATGCCTGCAAGATTATGAGCCAACCATATCCAGAGGGAGATCATTATTCCAGATTGGCAGCCTTCTGATTGGTTCCAGAGACAAGAAGCAGCTCATCCTGACCTTTTTGCTGAATCCTGACAAGATCAATCAAAAGCCAAGACATTCTCTCCCCCTGCACTAACCCATTGAGTCATTCCACTCGTTCTTTGCAGCAGAATTAAATTACCCATGCACCCAAAGTGCAGCTGAATCTAAAAAGTCACTGCTCCTAGCGACTCAGTTACAGTAGCCTCATGTTGTTTTCCCAAGAATGACTAAAGCACTATAGGCTCTTATAAGATAAGGTCCCAGACAGTCTTTACTAAAGCTAGTTCAGTGCTGGGCAACAAATAGGCAAACAAATAAAGAAGATGTGCTGAACACAAAAAAATAACAACTGGACTAAGCAATAGTTCTTTGCCTGTATGAGTCTATAAATGGCTCAAACTATATGCAGATGATGCACCGTACTTTTGTGGCACTGAATGCATTTGGCTCCAAAGAAGATAAAAGATACAGTTGCTACAAAATAGCAAATCAATTCTTGAATTATCAGTATGTCAACTTGTTATATTATTATTGGATACATATTGTCACAATTTGTGGTGTAAATCCAGTACCCGCAATTAACTTTTTAACACACAAGCTAAAAGGCCTGGTACCCAATAATATATTTATGTTGCAAATGGAACAGGATGTCAGAACAAGAGCTGAAATCAATAGAGCATCAGTTCAAACCTGAACGCAACAAAATTTGAGTTCAAAATTGTACTGAAACTATTAAAGGTACTTAAGGCTCAAACATAAAAGCACCTCTACAGGTTTTACAAAATAATTGATCCTTAATCATTTAATCAAATTCCTCATCCTTCGCAGAATCTCAGGATCTACTTTTTTAAAATGACTACTTGCATCAATATTGTGGCAAATCTACCCTCATTTGGTGCTTGATGGATATTTAGTTTTGGGGTCTGTGTTTTATGCTGCTGTTGTCAGTTATTGATTGAACAACAAAGTGTTATAGACATTGAAATGGATCCCAGATAATATATGCCTGAACAGGCTTTGTCAGCAACTTGTATGATACACATTATGTCCTTATTGACTGGATCCTAATACATAAAATATTATGTGAATAAACCAATAAAGATTATTGATTGACTTTCTAGTTTTGGGCAAGAATAATGACAGGACTGGTGTTTTTGTTTTCAATATCCAGACATTATAACATGTCTTTGACCAAGAAGCTTCAGGGATACTTGAAAAGGCGGAAGGCACAGTCTGCTTTGACATTTAAAAGTGCTGACTTGCCACGTTCAGCAGGGATTTGGCCGGCAGATTTAAAACATCCCTGAACTTGGACATGGGATTCTTTGATTCAAAAAAAAAAATCAGATTAAAAAAAAAAATCAGAACATTAAAGATCTGTGAACAGGTCTCCAGATGGAAAATTCAATCCTACACATGTGATTAAAAACAAATCACTTCAGCGGTGCATTCATCATTGGTTGATCCTGCCGCTAATTTTACACAACACATGAAAAAGACACCATGAATCCATCTTCAATAAACTCGCCGCACCACTGGAAAATGAAAGGGCTGTCTCCTTTGACAGACCATCTAGTGCACAGAGCTACATGAATCTCGTGCATGCAGTACTGTAATAGTCTAACAGATGATGGTTCTTGGCACAGCCTGAGCGGTGGAGGGGTGTAAGACAGTCCCTTATGTCACATGGGAGAAAGAGAGGGAACGAGAAGGACAGAGAACAGGAGTGCTGCAGTGCATTGGTGGTGTGCTGTCTCTTTAACTACGGTCATGCTTGACAGGAGCTGCTGTATCAAACTACTGTAAAATCGACAAGGCCAGGGATGGCTCAGTGGATGGCTTCTTGCTTCCACAGAGTCCATCAGCACTCAGGGATACATCCATTGTGGAGAAGGTTAAGAGAAGGAGAGAGAGGAGACAGCGAGGAGGTAGAAAACGATGTGTGTGAGAGTGAGTGGGTGGATCAGCATGAGGGGGGGTCGACCACAATGGAAGAAAGTGAGAAAGGGAAAAAGAAGGAGAAAGAGATAGACTGAAAGAAGGTGTGAGTTTAAGAGAGCGAATGAGGGAAGAGAAAGATTTAGCCAAGATAGGAAGGTCCATCTCTGCTGCTGCTGCCTGCCTCCCACTAACTGCCTGTTCATCTGAGCCGGTACTTGGCATGACTGCAAATGGCTTGCTTGGTACATTAGATGAACGCGTTCGTCAGTATGGGCTCAGATACATCTGCAAGCTTGTTGAGGCCCCTTTCTCCCCTTATGTTGATCTGAATCTCATCTCAAACCCATGTCACGGTAATATCAGCCATCTTGCCACATATTTTATCTTTGAATGTTGAGTCACTGTGCAGCAATAAATATCACTCAGTGTTACATAATCTCTTTGAGTAACCATGGAGCTGCTAATCCATAGGTAGACAAGGAAGCGGGATAGAGTATTTATCTGCAGAGTTGGTAAACCAACATATATTTGACAGTTTATTTGGTTGGTCTATAAAATGTGGAAACTTCCAACATTTCATCTTAAGACTGCTTCATTTGCTGGACACAGTCAACGATATAAAAGAAAGAATGGCAGCATATGTTTCATAATTCAAAAGCTGAAACCTGCAAACACTATTAAATTCTATCCATGATTACAGAAATGACAGATTTTTAAAAATTGTGTTACATTTCCTATTAACTGACAGGGAACTTTTATCCAATTTGCTATAAGCGGTTAAACTACAAAATTTTAGTCATGTATTAAATATTCACTATAAATGACGGCATAAGACAACGCCTTTAAACTTGTTCATTTTTCAAGCATTCGGCTTTCTGTGTTATTTATAAGACTAAACACAGGTTAGCTCCATAAAATCCAACAAAACAATGCTGAAAATAAAATGTCTCTGCGATCACAGAGACAGAGTACTCAGTGCCGTCGCTGGCAGGTTCTGTAGGTGCAGCGCTGTGCTCACAATTTCCTGGCAATGACTCCCAGAGTGGGCTCTCTCTCTCTCTCTCTCTCTCTCTCTCTCTCACACACACACACACACACACACACACACACACACACACATAAAACACAGTGGCAGAGCATCTCACCAATATTATGCAACCAACATCTATAGCTGCACTTGCACAGGTGGGCATTTTAGCCATTATCTGCTGTGCTCTGAGGGAATAAAGAGCAAAATCAACCAAGTTGGCTGCCACAGTTACATTTGGTCTCTCTTTTCACGCGCAGCTTAGACGATGACTTCGGGGTCACAGTGAGGTCCAGGAGCTGACAGCTGGGTATTTCGGGTCGAGATTAGTCTCCATTTTAGAGGCACACATTCTGTCCTACAAAGGGTTACAGGTTGGTGAGTGTGTGCTTGCATCCACACATGCACCATCACTCGCTCTCACCCTTACAGTCACATGCAGCACACCTCCACTCTCTCCTGAACCCACACACTGACTACACACTGCTGTCTCTCTCACACAGATACACACACTGCTACAGTTTTACCCTCTTTGATCACAGGTACTCACACAAATCACCCCCAGTCCTTCACGGCTTCTCCAAACTTTGCGCTGGGCGTTACATTTCACTCCGGTCTGACTTCAGCTATCACACTTAAGGGACCGTGCTTTTCCCAAATTAGACCCTCTAATCACACACACACAAAAACAGACACACTGCAAATTGAACGTTACGACTGGATAGATGTGAGGCAGCTCACTGCAGCACGCCTGCTCACATATAGCATTAGTCACAATTGCAGTGCAATGATACCAAGGGAATCTGCCTTTACCGTACACTGAAGCGCCTTTCACCCACTCACACTCGAATATGAGGGAATAAAAGACCAAGAACAATGAAGTAGCTTCTTATTCTGGTCATCTACATATTTAGTTGGCCAAAGTTTTTGCACACAGAAAGCAAGATACAGACTTTTTAGGATACCAACAAAATATCAAACATATTTCATGAAATATCAGAGTGAAAAGTCCCTAAGGGGCTATCTCGCAAATTGTATATGAGATTAGAAGCAAATGAAGTAATAAAACCACAATCCAGTACTTCATACAACCCTAAGAGTTTCTATGAGCACATTACACTAATTCATGTTTTTAATAAGCCTGTAAGTATGATAAGAGCAGTATAAACTCCATTATATATAAACAGTAGAGATGCTGCACACTCAACTAGCATCGTGTCGCTATAAACTCCTTACACTCTACAACACCACAGGATCATTAGTGGAATATTACAGCGTTTTTGGCCATGATCGCAGTGTGAGTGCTCTCAAACAGAGGAATGCTTTTGCAGGGGAAGACACTAGTGCACATGCATACCTTATTACGATACTATAATTACCGCATGCACAGCTCCACACCACAGACGCTGCGCGGGATCCGTGTGTGCTTGTGCGTGCGTGTGTGGGTATCTATCTACAAGGCACTCTAGGCTATCTCTATGCACCTGTCGGCTATGGTGCTTTTAGATATGCCTATTTCATATGACAGAGAGGGAAGAGAGGGACAGAAAGAGAGAGACAGCGAAAGAGAGAGAGAGGATGGCGAGGAACGGGGGAGGAGGACAGAAAAGAAAGATGCAGTGGGTGTCAAAAATATCAAAAATATTAGCTCTGACTTACCTTGAAAGGGAACATAGGACATGTTCCAACTGCATTGAACGTAGGCTTTGCGTCTCGCTCGGCGGTTTCTCGGCGTTCAGAAGTAACGTGGAAACCAAATTACAAAAAATTCTGAAAAATTAAAATAAAATAAAAAAAACCACACACGCGCGCGTGTGCACGGGATTTACTGCTGTTCACAGTTGGAGTCGAAGAAGAAGCCAATATTCCGCTGTTATAAAAACTGGCATCATAATCCACGACCGCTTATAAAGCCCCGGTTCCCGATGCATAAAAAAATACAGGATGCAGAGATGTGTGTGTGTGTGTGTGCGCGCGCGTGTGTGTGTGTGTGCATGTGTGTGCATGTGCGTGTGTGTATGTGTGTGCGTTTATTTGCACGCTGCTGCTGAGGTGTGAGGGTGAACACGAGTGAGTGTGTGTGAGTGAGTGAGAGAGAGAGAGAGAGGGGGAGAAGGGGGTGGAGGACGAGCGCACGCGCGCATGTGTGTGCGTGTTACTGAGTGTGGGCGCGCACGTTTCCCAATATCTATAACCTATCTTTAGCTTATGCATTTTACATTTTGTGCTCGCCTCGTGGAAAAGGAGGATTATAATAACGTTGCAGGAGTGTTGATTCATTATAGCCACTGCTTCAGGCTACTGGGGTGACCGTGGCTCAGGGGTTGGGAAGCGTATCTGTAACCGGAAGGTCGCCGGTTCGATCCCTGGGCTCTCTGTCCTGGTCGTTGTGTCCTTGGGCAAGACACTTTACCCTACCGCCTACTGGTGTTGGCCAGAGGGGCCGATGGCGCGATATGGCAGCCTCGCTTCTGTCAGTCTGCCCCAGGGCAGCTGTGGCTACAACCGTAGCTTGCCTCCACCAGTGAATGAATAGTGGCATTGTAAAGCGCTTTGGGTGCCTTGAAAAGCGCTATATAAATCCAATCCATTATTATTGCTGTGTGTGTGTTTCTTATGATTTTTACATTGCCTACTTTGATTCTCTATCCTATAGATACGATTAACAATCGCTTACTTATTATCATGAGTACAAACTTACAGGTTATTTTACATTATTTTTTATATGTATTTAAAATATACATAAAGAAAAACACAATATCATGTTAGAGGTGATAATGTAGCTAATGTAGTTTTCTGTAAACCTGTTTTGGCTCTTGAAACTCCTGCAGACCTGTTGAAAACACACTTACTGCAGGTAACGTCCAACCTCCCATAAATGCTGACATTTCAGATTTCAGTGGAATTATACTCGAGTACACAACTATTTCCTTTTCACATTTTAAATAAATTAATTCATTTTCTTTTAAAAATTGAATAACGCTGGATTTCGACACTTGACCAAACAGAGGAACTGCATCAAGATAGGAAGCTGTGGAGCCAAAATGGCGCCTTGAGATGGCGTATGCTGCATTTGTGTAACGTGGGAAAATAGGAATGTTGAACTATTGAATGTAATTGTGCAATTTAAATAATAGATGGAAGTTTGAGTTATGAGTTGTGTTGTTTTAATCAGTTCCAAAAATATTACACAGGGTGCTTAGATAACTATATATTAATTTTTATTTTATTTTATTTTTTAAATGTTTTCATTTTTTTTATTTTATTTCTATGCCTCAGTGTAGACTATTGTTGAAGTTGTATATCCAAAAATTAAACAATAAAAAGTGATCGTTTACAAGTGGAAAACAGGGACCAGATTTATTTATTTTTCTATGATTGTGTGCATTTTAGGCTCCACCTCTTAGACACCCTAATTTGAATAAGTAGTTGGCTAAATGGATGAATGTGTGAGTCTAAAAGTAATTTAATCAAATCGATAATCATTATAATTACTAATGATTATTATCATTACAAGAGCACAAAATAACACCATCATAAAAACGAAAAAAAAATCAGTCTAAACAGTGGAAAATAAATGTAAAAATGCCTGCTTTCTATTCTATAATAGTTCTAAAACCAGTTTAAAATAGATGAGCAGCAATGCTGCGGCTGTAGGGTTTTCAGCACAAGCTTTCATTAGATAACATTTTGCACACTTACATGTCCTATTTGCATGCTTGAAGGTGCTTCAATCATTGTGGACTTCACAGCTTCAGAGGGACGCTGAAGACATCAGAGCGCAGCGCCTACTTCTGGGTCACATGTTGAGACGTTGCCGCTATCTTGTGGTCAAAACGAGCAGCTGCAGCTTTGGCCATTAATGAAAATAAAACTAAATATAGGGATTTCAGGAGCACATTACATGAGTTGCATCCTTCAAAACACTAATAAGTGTCCATGCTAACAAAGGAAACTAGTGTGAAAGAGAAGAAGCACATCCCCTGTGACCTGCGATAACAGATGATCACAGAAACGTATCACATATTATTAAAGATGACAGAAGGATTCTGGTCCCTTCTTAGATGGAATAGTTTCAATTAAATTCTTCGTGTTACGCACCTGCGCAGTAAACAGGTTTTTTTCCCCCACAGCAGCTGTTTATCCCAGTAGGAAAGGCACAGGTGCTGCTAATGACATTAACAAAGGCTCTGTTCACTTCGAGTGTCTCAATGAGCTACGGTACAGTGGTACAGCAGCCTCGATATCAGCCTCTGTAAACTAAAGTAGCTCAATCGTTCATTGTTAATTTTAGCATGTAGACAATTTCTTCTGCCAAAAATGTCAAGTAGCACACCTTCAGACGGCAATCACAGGAACAAAGAAGTTACTTCCCTCAGACTCACTGACTATTTTGAGTAACAAAGAGCTGCTGACACACAAGTATTTTTATTAAAATGCAAGAGGCTTTATGTCAGTGCAACCCAGCAGCTATAAAAGGTAACAGTAAATAAATAAATAAATAAATAAAACAGTAAGATTTTCAACCATTAATGCTTCCGCTTCTCAGAAATAAAATATGACGCAGGACTTAGAGTGATATGTGGCATTATTCTTCAGAGTCATTATTTGTTGCTTCCATTCATCTTAAGTCTCATTGTAACTGGCAAGAACACAAAATAAACATCTGTCATTCCTGTTGGCAGCAACAGTAAATTGTCTGCCAAAAAAAGGAGTAGTTAATCCCTCCTACAGGACACATTTGGCTGTAATACAATTTATCATCCCCATCAGACTAATTCGGGGGGATTCTCACGACATTGCATGATTTCTAAATACAATGGTACAAAGCAGCTCAATAACAGCCTCAATCCACCTCTTCTTGACTTGGAAAGTTAAAAGCTTGAGCACTTTGGAGAAGTGATGATTTTCTGCCCATAGTTGTTTACTCCAAATAACTAGTAAACTGTCACACTATGAAAATATTACCATTCTGTCATGTTTTGGAAAAGCTTTAGTGGAAAATGTTTTTCTTTGAGTCAGAATCAGACATAAGTGGGGGAGCATTTAATGAAAAAAACATGGTATTTTAATTCTTAAAGAGAGAGTTATTTTTCTATTGTTTTATAACATCAGAAAGTTCTTTTGAAAAATTGAAAAATCATCTTAAGGTGGTAAAAACCAGACTGGACATCGCACACCACTGCAGATATGTTTTGGTCCAATATGAAATTAGTGATATAAAAACACCTGTGTAGTCCTGTTAAAAAAACAAGTACACCCCATGATTCAGCAGCTTGCACAACGGCTTTTAACAGCAATAACCTGAAGCACTCGCTTTCTGCATTACTCTGTCAGTCTCTCACATCGTGGAGACACTTTGACCCACTCGTCTTTATAATGTTTCTTCAGGTCACTGGGATCTGTGGGGATTTGTTTATGCTAGACTCTCTTAAGGTCTCACCACATCATTTCAGTCACGTTGAGGTGCATTATGGCCCAAAACCTTCACTTTGGTCTCATCTGTCCAAAGGTTTGTTCACAGGAAGCTTTGCAAACCTAAGCTGTGCTGTCATGAACTTTAATATTTAACATGGTAACAGAGGCCAGTAGAGTCTGTAATGTAGCTCTTAGGTCTTTTGTGATTTCTCTGAGCATTGCACCTCGGGGTTGAGTTGTGGTACTAATTTGTATTCCCTATCACTCCATCCGTACAGCATAACAACACCTTACAGGGAAAATAAACTTTAAAAAAAGACCAACATGGTAAAAAAAAATAATTCTCTAATTGACAGTGATTCTGGTGAAAGTTATTTTAAAATATTTTTCTCACACTTCTTTTGTAAGCTGCATATATGTGAAGCTCTGTTTTTTGGTTCTACTTTGTCTCTTTACTTAAGAATGTAATTCTCTCATGTTTTAATATGATTCCTGTTCTTTGCCATTAGTGCAGGAATGCTTGAATCACCTCTAATTAACTAAGGAGGACAATGAGCACAACATTTTGTATGAAATCATATAGAGTTCACTGGTTTGAATTGGTTGAAACCAGAGTGATATCTAAACCAAACCACCCAAACGCATTTCAAAGGGTCTGTCAGAGGTTACCTCACACGGTACAGTCAGTTGGTGATGCTTGCACGTCTTTGCAGCTGTTCGACAAAAGTACATATATAGCGTGGAACCACATACATTAGCACCCTCTGTAATCTCAGTGATGATCTGTCAGACAAATAAAAAGATGAATTTTGATTATTTCCCTTTCACAAAAGATGTTTAAAGGATTTAAAAGTCTGAAAAAGCTAATCTGGATCTTTTAATTTGAAATTTGAAAATTAGGGTTTTTATCCTTCTCTGACCTTCAACCAGGAAAGTAAAACACACATTAATTTGATAGTGGAAAATAATGACAGCAAATTAATTAATCCTGGTTTGCATTTATCTTGTGAACCACTTTCTGATGGACCGACACCTAACAGGACAACTTATTTTTAAGTTTTTTAATAGAACAGTGCAACAGAGAGGTGAAACTTTTTTATTTTTCATGTTACATATTAGGTGTATCAACGCAGAGTATACATGTACAAATGTAATTTCTTCAAAAATACATCAAAACTGAACTTGGACTTGACTACTAATCAGAAAAAGAAGACCACGTCTCCCAAAATAAATGGTTTTTTTTTCTTCAATGTAGATGTTTTATTTCCTCCTGTTTTGTTTTAAACTAATCTGGTTGATTTCCACCAAGAGTACAACCTATAACAAGCACTTGACGGGTATAGACATACCATAGAAAACACACAAATACATTCATCACCATCGCCTAGAAAGGTTCAACACACTCCTCCCTAATAAACTACAGTCAAATAGTCACTGAGGAGGATGAGAATTGCAATGCAATATTGTCTTACTGGACAGGAGCTAATATAACAAAGAGGTTGCTATTTAAATAAAATCTGAGCATTTTGCATCAATTATAACTGCATAAATGTTGTACTAGTCTTTTTATTTTGAACTAAACCTGTAACGCAGTCTTTCTCTAAAAGATAGAACTGACAAATGTGCATGTTGTGTAAGTTTTATCAAACAGATTGCTGAAATAAACCTCTGTATAAAATATAAACTCTGAAACCCGCACAACAGTTTTCTAGATTTATGTAACCTGTTTGCACAAAGATAAAATCCAACTTTCAGCAGCTCCACTTCACCTCCATAAACATATTTAAGTAGATGGGACGTGAGCAGTCAGGCCTCAGCTGATGCATTCGTGCTTAATGCCTTGTTTTAGATTTAAACCATAGACTGTTAGTCCCTGGAAGAAAACTATGGTTTTAGTATGGAGTGTCTTATTTACCTGTACTGTTGTGAACAGTATTGGAGTGGGAGCGCCTTTAGCTGATCTTTATGACATTTAAGTCCCATCATAAACAGACAAAAGAAAAGAAAATTCTTTCAAATAATTCCACTGTGATGACTTTAAATGTATGCTTTGCTAAAATGTGTTTATATACTGTTTTGTTGTTTGGAATGTACAGTAACATCACAGTCCTGTTCGATTAAAAAACTCTCTTCAGCAGCGTAACTGGTCCGTCTATGCACTCGTACACAAAGGTTTGGGGGTCACTTTGAGTACTCCAAGTTGGGGGTTTTTCCTACAGCATAAGATTGAACATATGTTGTAAATGACAATTAAGGATGAATGAAATCACTCATCATAAGTGATTTATGAGTTTGTGTAGATGTTGTTGGAAGATAGGAGTGACACTGAAAACTTACCACTGTACTTCTACATAGATTATCTATTATAAAACATAAATTATTAATGATCGATTATTCCCTTAATTGTCACAGATAACATTACCAATCGGTTGCATTTTATATAATATCACAATCTTCTCAAAATTCATGCATTATCTAAGGGAACCCCAAACCTTTGAGGTACTGTTGGATCTGTCAACAACGAGCCTTCACTTGTATCAGTATGGACTCATTCGTGTCTTTTCACCGTCTGATTGGCCGACCCAGTCGAGCAGACCAATCGGCAGGTACACACCCTATATAGGCACTATGCAACCACATCAAAATAAATAAAATAAAGTTGTTCCATCATAGCAATATATTGTGAATATATAATTCTATCTATAAAACAAAAGCCCTCTTGTGGCTCCTATTTCTAAGACATAACAGTAGTCTAAATGTAAATTATGTGTGACAAAATCTAACATAACAAATAAGTATCCCCATAATAACATGTATACAATCTCTTATTAACATACTGTGATGAAAAAAAAACATGAAAACCTCCAGAGAATTTGTTGTTTATAGAGCCAAAGTCAAATCCTTCAATAACGTACTCGTCAGTGAGGCATTAAACTCCCCCCAACGTAGCCCAAAATATAAGCCTGTCTGTAGTACTGTGTCCATTAAAAGGTTACTGCTTTTTCATGCACAGCCAGCAGCCACCAGCAGGCTGTCATAATGCCTCTCACTGATGAGAGGGCCATTCGTCTCTGATAACATTCTGGGCTCATTTTCTCACTGAACTCCACGTGAACATTAACCACGAGTTGATGAATGAGCAATTAGAAAAGCGAAAGCTGATGGAAGCTTGACGTCTCATTTCTTGGATATCAGTAGCAAATGCTGTTAATAACTTGATAAATGTTTGTGAGCTGTAAAAAGTACAAAAAGTTTGGGAAGCTTTGTGAAATATAAATAAAAACAGAATCCAGTTATTTGCAAGTCTCATAAACCCATATTTTATTCACAACAGAACATAGAAAGCATAATACACATACTGGTTTAAACTGAGAAAATGTTACTAGTTTAAGAAAAATATATGCTTATTTTGAATTTAATGGCAGCAAAATATGTCCAAAAAGATGGGACGATGTTGACTGTGAGGCATCGTCGCTTCTTTTAACAACAGTGAAGAACAAGAACTGAGGAGGCCAGTTGCTGGACTTCCAGGAGAAGAATAATATCCCATTTTTGTTTGATATAGAATTCTAGCTCACCAAAAGTCCTGACTGTTCTTTTTCATACCAGTTGCAAACATATCAAATGTTTTCAACTGGAAGTCTTCCTGAGCCCAGGCTGTGACTTCAATGACAGACTCTTGCCTGTTTTAATGCAGTGTCACCTGAGGGCCTGAAGATCGCGGTCAACCAATATTGATTTTCAGTGAGATTTCAAATTATATATATATCTATATAGATATAGATATATGGTGAAAACTTGGCCCGTTTCTTCTGAGAAACTCTTCCTCTCTAAGATGCTCTTTTTATACCCAAACATGTGACTGAGCTGTTGCCACTTAAAACCTAATTAGTTGCAAAATGTTCCTCAAGCTGTTTCTTTTAGTAACACTTACTTTTCAAACCTTTTTTTTGCCCCAATCCCAACTTTTTTAACCCTTGTTGCCGACATCAAATTCAAAATGAGCCATTTTATTCATGAAAAAGTAAAATGTCTCAGTTTAAACAACTGTGGGTTTATGAGATTTGAAAATCATTACATTTTGTTTCCATGTACATTTTACACAGTGTCACAACTTTTTTAGAGTTTTGTAATTAAATGTAGTAAAACTTTATGGGGCCTGCTCTATCAGTTTAGTGATTGTAGTCCTCAGATGTCCAAATTCTTTTAAAAAAGAAGCAATTTTCATTTTACAGAAAATAAAAAGATGTCAGAATCACAATATTTTCAAATTAATGAATCATCATCACATCATACTATCTAAATATTAAAGTATAGTTCAGAGTATTTTAGTCTATGGTCATTTATATTTAGCAGCATGGAGCAGCAGCGAGACAAAGCAAAGTATACACAATAATAATAACGGATATGACACTGACTCTGGAAGAGGGTTCCAAAGTAGCTTGCAGATGCACTGCAGCTATTGGCAACTTGAACCAGTTTAAATAGCACGCTGCATTTATATATTTTATGAGACATGCCAAATCAAATAGATGTGTGAAATAGTGGCTGAGCTCGTCCTCATGACCTGCCTGTAGTAATATGGTCAAACTGTTAACAAAGCGGAAAACAATTTTCACTTTTTGGCAAAATTTGATTCTCGTTTCTGGTAAATCATCAAATTCTTGTTTATTATCACAGCAATACTTTTTCTACCTGTTCTCTTACACATTTCCTGTCATTTTGTGCATCGAGTCAAGCTGTATTGTGCATTATTCTAATTTAGTGGGCAGGAACAATTAAATGGTGTATTGTAGGTTTTTTGCCAAGAAATAGTTCCAAATTTTAGGAAATACGCTTTGTTGTTTTCTTACTGTGGACATCCCACAGAAAAGCGGTAGTTACCATCTTACTTAAGTGTAGTTGAGAAGAGACAGGTGTTACTTTTGCACTTGTTCATTACATTTGAAGCTACACCCAACACAAACGGTTCCTAAAACTGAGCCATAAAATCTTAAAATAAGCATGCCAGCAATAACATTTAAATTAATGAGCTTAGGATGGATCTAGGTCAGCTGTTTCTCTCTGCTTTTTGTCTAAAGTGACTCTAACTCCACTCTTTTATTTGTGATAACTAGGTTTCAACACAAAACTGAACCAGAACAAAGTAAAATAAGTATATTTGGGGGTTTTTGACTGTTAAATGTTGAAATTTCAGATATTTCTTTTTAAGCGTGGCCTTTTAATTACAAATATTAATGTGGTCCAAACACAGATAAAATCATCAGGAGGTTTACACATTTTCCCTCATCATTGTAAAAGATGATAAATGCAAAGGCATATTCCAAAGTTAACAGTACAAATATCAGAGAAACACTAGCAAAGAGGGACATTTAGTAACAAGTAGTGAGGTTATAATGATGTAGAATTAGAGGTGATGCTATGAGAGCAACCTGGATTTGCAACGTGTAGAATTTTTTTTCCTTTTTGTTTTGTTTGTACTTTAAACACTGCCACGTATTACATACACAGCAGTTCTGTGACAACTGCAAAACAGTCATTGTGTCTCTAGTTTACGCTCTTTGTCTCAGTACAAACTCACGTTCTCCCACTCCACCAGGTACTGCACCTTCCCGTCAGGTGTGACTCGTCTCGCCAGGATCCTCACTGCCTCCCCTCCTCCCCAGCTCCTGGCCACTGTTCCGTCCCCACCTCCCATTCCCATTCCCGGTGCCCCGCCGCCACCTCCTCCTCCTCCACCACCGCTGCCACCTCCTCCTCCTCCGCCTCCGCCTACACCACCTCCTGCACCCATGCCAGCCTGATAAGGAGGTAAGTCACGTAGAATGAGGGGCTCCAGCTGCTTCTGCCCCAGCTGGTGTTGATGTTGGTGGTTGTGCTGGTGGTTGTGATGGTGCTGGTGGAGGTGGTTGTGGTGATGGTTGCTGTTGGAATTGAGGGGGTATGGGAAGTATGTTGGTGGTAACCTGCAGTTGTCCTCCATGCTAGGAAAAGAGAAGGGGAGGAGTTAGGAAAAGAGGATGGATTCATCTGGATGGAGATCAGTCGGTCCTTCACATATTTTATCTAAGAAAAAAAAATTAAATGTAGTATTAGTGAAGTTCGTAAATAACCCATATATTAATATTAGGTAGACTTTTGGTTTGTGTCTTCTTGAATCGATGCCGCTCTCACTGCTCTCATCACTCTTGCTTGCTGCGTTTTTTTTTAATAATAATTTTGTGAAAATATGTCACAATCGCCCTTTTTCTGTTCCAAAGTCATGGTACTAATAATAGGCCAAAGAAAGTGTTAATGCAAAACAATATTACAAACATTACATTACAAGTTAACCTGTGAAGTTTGGGGTATAAAAATTACTTTGTTATTTTATCCTACTAGATATTTGTGACCAAACTCTGTGCAGACAGAGAATTAGCAACCAATTTGCAAAGCTGCATAGTCAACCATGTAACAGCCAAGGATCTAAACACTTACCCCATCAATAGAGGTTATTACCAACTGAATAGTTAATTATGAAGTTAATTATAGATGTAAAAAAAATAAATGGTTGGCAAAGACCAAGTCAGTTTTTGATATTTTAGATAACTGTATTAAAGACATTATTTTAAGTTACATTAAGTTTATTCTGTTATGTATATTTTATTCTAGTTCCTGATCTGTAGTAGTCAGTAGTATGGTTTTATGAGAAAAACATTTAGATTTTTTTAACTTGTATATAAAATACCAACTATGGACATGAATTGAATATTAGCACTAACTACAGATTCTCTGTGCAGTATAAGAGTTTCATGGTCAGTTTAAAAACTGTAAAATAACCTTGCTGTCTGCTCCAAAAGAGCCAAAATTTAACAACTAATTAATTAATTAATCAATTACTGTAGGTTTGCGCTCAAAAAACCCAACAAAAAATTATATTAAGAAATCTACAGTTAAGTAATATTTAAATAACTTATAATATTTTATACCTGTATTATAAGAGATACAAGATGACAACAACTGTGTTTTATCTCAGAACTATTAAAACATTTGTAATAATGAATGGTCAACTAGTTCCTTTTAAGTTATTTATGTAATTTTAGATCAGAATATCAGAATCAGAAAAATGTATGAATAAATTACATAATTCTGAGCTACGTGCCAGTCTTTGCTTTGGTGTTAGGCCAAGAAACAATAACTGTCAAGAAAATCATTGATAATTAACTTGAAAAAACCAGAATGACTTCTTCTTCATAATGAATCTCTTAATTGCAGATTTTCATTTATATTCTCTTTGTTTCATACACAGGCCTGCGGTGCTTGTAGTGGTTTATTTTGATAACTTAATCGATAAGGGGGGCTGCTCAGCTGCACCGGGAAGATTAAAAATTTGTGCTGACCGATAAAATATGTAGTGTGCGCACACTGAACGTCAACAAACGTGCCACTCGGTGCTCAACTGTCAAATGTATACGATTGGGGGATCTGTCTAAAATATTTGTATACACCACATATATGTTGGCACTCACAGTGCCCCCAGGCAGTGCTTATGCAAAGGTGTTCAAGATTGGTCCACTCGTCTAGAAAGGGAACATACAAGCATATATACATACACTACATTATAGTATGACAAGTTACCCCAGACAAAGTCAGCAGTGAGCCACTATATAAGATTTAAGTCTAAATATGAGGAGGATAAATGAGAAAAACCTGTTGTAGTGATGGAGACTCCTGGAGAGTGTTGAGTTCCCATTGTAGGTGGTGTGGTATAGGGCATACATCCGTTTTGGAGGAGAGCTGTGAAGGGGATTCAGACAGGTTGACACACAATTTCCATCCAGCTGGGTTTAAAAGGAAAAGAATTTATTTTAAAGCCTCTTTGAAAAAAAACAACAACACTTTTGTGATTTCTAGCCTTGGAGTTATTTGTTTCAGGTTACTTACTTTTCTGCCACTGAGATTTCTACTGCCTAAAGAATATGATGGAAACAAGGTTTTTGACAAGTTCCTCGTGTATTTTCTCATTTTTACCTTTATCCGTGCGGCCCTGTGCTTTTCATCTGACCCAACACCCTCAAAGGCATGTTTGATGGCATCAACAATCTTATCATGTTCAAGTGAGTTCAGCTGAGCTCATCTGAAACCGGATTTGGTCACTTTTATAATCATAAGCTACTTTTATTTACCTTTTTCAACTTACTATAATTTTAAGACTACTATTTCAGCCTGACATTATTCAGTTTAACAGCTACTTAAGTATTATGCGTAGCAATTAATTTTGCTTGATTAGCCCTCATCGTCAACAAACAACTGTCATGGTCCGCGCACCTCGCCAGCTGACGTCAGCTCTCTCCCGCTCTCTCTTTCTCCTGCCGGGGCGGAGCTTAGTGTGGGCTCCCGCCCCTGGCCCACGCACCTGGGGATGATCAGCACACCTGCCACTGATTATGAATTAGTGCTACTTAAGATGGCGGACCTGCGCTACTCGTCGCTGGATCGTTGAGCCATCAGCGTCAGTCGTCCTGCAATCTGCAAAGTTTAAGTTGTGAGTACGCCTGAACCTGGAGACTAACTGTTTATCTGTATGTGTGTAGATTCCCCCTGGACCCGTTCCCTGTGCACTGTGACTGAGCGTGAGCCAGAGTGGTGGTGGAGAGAAGAGGAGCTGTTGGTGTTTAAGAAAGCTGTGTGGAAATCTTCCCTCCCTGGACTCCTGCCCCTTTCACTCCCGGACACAGACAAGAGGTCCAAAGTGTTATTTTTCCCATTGGCTTCTCTAAAAATGGACATCCTTTTGAAACCAGATGAGTCACCTCCTCCTCCTAGCCATTATATTTGTATTATTATAAAGTATGGATACTACTTTTTACACAGGTGAAGTGAGTTTTTAACTCTTCTTACATCCATTAATAATTTACCTGAGCATGAACAAAACTGTACAACAGAAAACTTCTCTTATTCATGAATAATTCACCTGAGCAATAAAATGTTACAACTCTTACCTCAGGTTAAGCTCCTCCTCTGACTTCCTGGAGTTATACAGGCTGGCCCCACCCATGTAGCCATGGCAACATGGCAGTAGCTCAATAGGGTTGGCAGCTACTGGGGGTGGACATGCCTGGGCACAGAAGACACACACAGATCAGCTTGTGTCTGGATGCCAAGATCACAGGAGTCAATGAAGCACTCGTACCTCCGTGCTCACTCATGCATTAAGTCATTTCTGCACAGGGAACGTTCTGTTTTATGACAGATACGTCTAGAGACAGGTGAGCATGCTGAAAACCAGAGTGAACACATCTTAAAACTGAGAGGATATCCATCCTGAAGGCTTTTTGCTATTCTTACAGATACAGAAGAGGTTGATTTTCATTTTCTTGCACTGCCTGATGACAAAAACGGGCAGATATACAGTGGTGCAATAAAAAGTGCTTGCACCTGACCTGATTTCCTGTTTTTTGTCACACTTCAAAGTTTCAGATCATCAAACAGATTTAAATATTAGACAAAGATAACCTCAGTAAATTCAAAATGCTTTTGATTAAAGGAGAACGGTTATCCAAACATACCTGGTCCTGTGTAAAAAAAAGTAATTGCCTTTCTGGTTAAATCATGAACTAACTGTGATTAACAACATTTACTAGAAAGCTGAGCTCAGTTTCGCTAAACACACTCAGGCCTTATTACTGGCAGACCTGTTGGATTAAGAAATCACTTAACTAGAACCTGTCTCACAAAGTAGAAGCAGGCTAAAAGATTTCAAATAGCGACACATCATGCCACGATCACAAGAAACACCGGAGAAGTTACTGACATCTATCAGTCTGGAAAGGGTCACAGAGCCATTTCTAAGGCTTTGGGACTCCACTGAACCACAGTGAGAGCCATTAAACACACAAACCTTGGAACAGTGGTGAAGCTTCCCAGGAATGACCAATGACCAGGAGTACAGCGATGACTCATCCAGGAGGTCACAAAAGAACCCAGAACAGCATAAAAAAACTCCAGGCTTCACATGTCTCATTTAAGGTCAAAGTTCACGATTCAACAATAAGAAAGAGACTGGCATCCAAAACCACTCCGGACCAACAGGACCATAAAGGCTTGTCTCACATTTGCCAAAAAACATCTGGGAAAATATCCTGTTGACTGATGAGACACCTTATGGAAGGTGTGTGTCCCATTATATCTGGCGTAAAAGTAACACAGCATTTCAGAAGAGGAACATCACACAGTAAAATATGGCGGTGGAGGCTGTTTTGCTGCTCAGGACCTAGAAAACTTGCTGTGGTAATTAATGATAAACACCATCATTTAGAAACTGCATTTTGTGTTGACTTGTGGTGTCTTTGTCTAATATTTAAATTGGTTCGATGATCTGAAACAATTAAGTGTGACAAACATACAAAACATAGGAAACCAGGAAGGGGGTAAAAACTCTTTTTTTTTTCTTTACATCACTGTATCTTTAAATCCAAATAAATAACAGGATGCCACATCATCAAGGCTCATCAGACACAGCAGTAGGATGTCTCCCTTAGACGCATCATTCCATAGCACATCTCATAGTGCTGCTCTGCGGCGACTCATGACCCATGACAAGTAAAAACATCAGAAGATCATCAGAGCCATCAATCACTGGAGGCATCATCTCGGAGGATGCCACCTAAAGATTTCTCATCACTGGACTGTGACATATAGCACCAGAGTGAGCCCATTATCATTCCCTTCTCCAGCATTACTATTAGGATGGGATTATTATTCAGTGGCCTTAGTCGACATCTGTGCCTTTAAATGGATGTGCTCTGTCAGTGCTGGACTGTCAAGGTGCCAGCGCCACCTGGCCAAACTGTAATTGACTGCAAAGTGCACTTGGAAGTGATCCCAGGATACGCATATCAGCATTCCTTCCCATCTCACTTTCCACAGTACAAGGAAGCAGCTCCTCCAAGACGGACGGGGATTAGCATCAATCAAACGGGGCACAATGGGGCCTGGATGTGCCAGAGTGGAAACGAGTGCTCTGCGGAGCGTATTGTTCCAGGATTACTGTATGTGCACATACATGGATGACTGATGTGTAGGACGACAAAGTACAATGAGCACTGTAAGAATGCCGTGTAAAAATAGTAACCACCGCATGTGATGTTCCTTGTTTCCGTGCAGTCCGCTGGGAATTGGATTTGATGATCAAGATAAATGTGGCGCTGAACTGCAGGTGTTGATGAAATACATGAGCAGCCAAGATTGGATTTGAATTATACATTTTAACTGAGCCACATACACTACACTTCATCTCTCACGTGCTAGCCTTTATGCGAACAGCAGACTGTAAAGCATCAGCAGGCTTCCAACATACAGCGAAAGGGAGAAGAAAAATATGAGGCACTGAGCTGCACTGGGTGTAAAAAGACACAGACTGATCTCGACTGCGAAATGAACCTTCATCACAGTTTCTGACTGACAGGTTATTTGGATCGCAGAGAGCTGTTTACCTGGATGCATGAAAAAAAATTGAAAAAAAGGAAAAAATACCAGAGAGGTTTTGTGCCCCAGGCCTCCTCCCCCCTTCCCCTGAGTTGAAGACAGAGGCACTGACCTGTGTCTCCATGATGCGACGCTTTGATTTACGTGACTCTGGCCCCCCCACTCTCCTCTGGCAGGGTAGCGACAATGGGCTGAAGTGAGCAAAAAAAACACATAAATAAGTATACAAGGATACACACAGAGACAGAGTCCCTGTGTGCAACACTTAGTTTTTACTGCAGTGTGATACAGAAGAGCAGTGAGATGATTGTTAATACAGACCAGCCTAAACATCATTTGTCTGGCAATCTGTTTCTTCCTCTGTGCTTAAAACTGACCTTGTTTATAAAAGCTGCAAAAGCTAAAAGCTAAAATCTCCACTGCATGCTTCCATGACTGGCCAGCATATACTTGTCGTTATACTATAATTAGAACTTTATCAGTCTTAGGAATTGAAATGTGTCTTTTGTCCTAAAGGCAATGATAAAGAAAAGACCGAATAGTCATTAAATGAAGAGATTTATCCTTCTCGTTGTGTGTTTTTTTTTTTAGCAAATAGCACGGCAGTCTGGTCAGTGGATTATAAGAGAGTATAAAGCTGACATTCTGTTGTAAGGAGGATATCTTAGAGGATATCTTATGAAGTGTTAATATAAAAAGGTTTATATTCTGGGGAGAAATAACATTACAATCTGCACATATAACTTTAATATTTCTGGTGTGCAAGCTGAAATTCAATAAGAATCTGTTTGCAGTACTTTGCAGAAAAAGATGACAATTTCACCAAAGCCAATTTAAAGAAAACCATGACATTAGTTTTAGAGCTCAATTCAGTCTGGGTCACAAAAGAAAGGGTACATATAAAAAAGAATTACAGTAAATATTGATGTGTTTTTTTTTTATCTCATAAGAGCTTTATTTTCTGTACTCGGATTAACTCGTGAAAGTGGCCAGTTTTGTATTTTTCTCATGCAACACAATTATATGAATTATGTATAAGAAAAATACACGCAACAAATACAAGTCACGAACACAAATCATTATCATTTTTACTGAAGACAATAGAAATGCTGATATCTGATGTGAATGGTGCTATTAGACCACGGCTCACACGACCCAGTAATTGTTTAGATATCGTCCTCTGAGGTGCACGGATATCTAAATGAAATGTTGTATGTCAGCAAAAGTCTTTGCTCAATGTTCAAGGATGCTCAGATGGTCATCTCCTCCTGTCAATCAGCAGCACAACTTCACTTATAAGATCCGGATGGTTTAATAAATATTATCCTTCAATATTGAGCTGATTGGGAGACAAATCTGAAGACAAATCTTTGAAGGTCTCAGTGTACCCAGCAGATATCTTGAACAAAACTTCCTATTCAGTCAGTTCAGATCGTGTTAACTATCAAAAAAGCTAAATTGCTAAAAGCTACAGTGTTTGCAGATTATGGATTCAAATATATAAGAAAAATGTAAAGATATATAAAATATAGAGCTATGCATAGAACATTCTTTCCTCAAAATCTGATATAAAACACCAACTTATATATCAGCCTTTACATGCCTCCCCAGCTTGGTGCTACTAAGCAATCACATCCCATGTTGCTTTAACAAAATAACCAATTGATGTCTTTTGTAAGTACTTTAAACCTAATACTGAGAACAATGTCCATTCAGATGTCTCAAATGTCCGTCAGTATCCTTTAATATCTGCTTTCTTTACTGCTGGCTCCCTCTATAAGATGAACAAACGATATCTCTTAAAAGGGATGCACTGCTTAATGCTTCTGATGTGGCTGGCTGCTCATTTATAGAAAACTGACAAAACTAGTTGAACCAACAAACCTGCTGTCTGAGCAGAGGGAATTTGTAGAAATTTGGGTACGCAAAGACAATGCGTGTTACATCTCTAATATACATATCTGGATTCTGTTCGGATAAATTTTAAATTTGTGTTTCATAAATCATACGATGGTTTTGTGAAATGAAAATCCTCCCTTCAAGACTGCTCCACTCTGCAAATGATTCCATTGTAATTCAGTCTCAATACGCACCAGCTAAGTACTAAAAATGATTTATGATGTCTATGAAATCTACAGGACACGTGCAGATGCATGTGCACACACACTTGGGTAGATAATCACACGAAAGCACGCAGGGGAGCTTTCTGCTCTTTTAGGAAAATATTGAGACGCTGATACTTGTGCTGCTATATGAAAATTGCAGTCTTTTGATTCCTAAGTTAATTGTTCATGCATAATGACTATATGCCCTGTGGGAATCTCACAGCTCTTACTGAGATAAGAGCCAAAAATGAGAGACAGTGTCCTTACTCTGACCTTCTCCGGTGCGTGATGTTGATAGGTGGGTCGGTGATGAGCGGCGACGAATCGGACGTCAGCGGTGGAGGGGCTCGAACCTGAAGCCCAAAAAGACACTTTTTCTTCTTGATCTCCTTTCCAGAGACAAACCTGGGAAACACGGAAAAACATCTTCTGTCTCCAGCTGGTTCTTAAACTGTATCATCACCTTACATGTGTGTGTGTGTTTCTAGCAGTCCTCTGTGATGTCAACATTAAGCTTTAAATTGTGTAACACAATGTACATATTCTCCTGATGAAAAATTAGACTCAGGAGCATTTCAGAGGTAGTGACTGCGTAATTAACTTGTACATAATTAGAGCAGAGTCTGCCTGGAGAAAACTGCTGTTTTTTGGCCACAAGGTTTCTCTGTTTTTTCAAATATTCAAAGAAAATTTGCTCATATTAACTGCTAGACTGTTTTTAAATAATTAATACCAACGATTCCTGTCCAGCTAAACCAAACAAGTATCAAAAAGTTGTACTTTTAATCTGGTCTAACTGGCAGCCACAGTTCACTTGCTCTGTATGCAATACACCTCGCCAGTTTGAACCTGCACGTCCAACGCTACTACCTTCAGTGCACTAAGAAAAGTCTTGTATTCATAAAGTGATACTCATCACTCCAGTCATGTGTGGTTGGTGTTTATTCTTCTCATCATATGCAATGACTTACCTGTCCTTGTGGGAGTTCAGAGCGTTGAGGAGATTGTGACAGCGGTCTTGCCTTGGCGTGTCAGAGAGCTGGAGGACAGACAGGAATGAAAAATCAAAGCTGTGTTTACACAGTAGGTGACCACCAGACAGAAAACCTCTAATGCATACAATCACTTTGTTTTACAGTTTCTGACAGCAATAATGTTGTTAACTACTTTGGCTATATGGCTAAAAATCCCTGTTGTACATGTCAAATTTGATACTAAGAACAACTTAAAGGAGAACTCAAAACCTCAGACACATAGACAGGAAACTCTTTACCTTCCTGCTTATTCTCCTGGGGGGAAACTAGACTTTTTACATGGTGCTATGACTTTAGCACAGATGTTAATAAGAGATGAGTGATTCCTTATGAGGGATATTTGTCCCCTAGTAGGATAAATGAACATATAATAATGATATATTTTTTTAAAAGCCCATCTAAATGTGATAAATTGTAGGGACTGTGATCTTAAATTCCCCTGTATGCAAATATGTGGCTATGGTAAGCTAGAAATACTGGATAAATGTAAAAGTTGTCTTTGAGTAACTAAAATACAACATGTGTTTATATTCTGGATGAAGAGCTGAAACAGTTATCTAAAAGGACTGGATAACCTGTTGGAAAATGGTTGAAATATGTATCTGAAACAAAGGATAAAGAACTGAGATAGCGAGCTGAAACACTGTAAAGTGCCAATATATCAATCTGTGAATGAAATACTGGGAAATATTATAAAATTAACCAATGACAATAGAAGTTTATTTTTCAAATTAAACCGATTCTTGCTAGACACATGTTGCAAGAATGAATGAAAATGTTTGAAAAATCCATAATTGGTGCACAAAGACAAAGGAAACTATGAAAAACAAAGATGGATTCACATGTGAAATACAGTAAAAAAAGACATTTAGATTTACGAGAGGAGTACTGTACTAAAAACAGACCTACAGAAACTTTTGAGTAAACAGTTTGTTTGCTTCATTTCTTATAAGCAATGTATTAACTGTTGAAATAGTTCGCTGAAAATAATCAGTGGACATTTAAAATGGTTAAGCTGCACAGTACTGCATACAGTACTGAACTACTCAACGCTTTAGCTTAAGGCAGCTAACCCATTCAAAACAGTAATAATTGTCACTTGGTGATAGTGGAGGAGAGTTCAGTTAATCTGATACGGCTGTGGGGGTCTATTGGCCAAGTAAGGTCACTAACCGCTGTCCTAGATCAACACTGAATTTTTAACTTGGTGTTCTCCTTTAAGCTTACATAGAGGTCATACATTTTTAACTTTAATTTTACTTTAATGCTGGTTAATAGGCTTTAAGTCTCAAATGTAAGAAAAAAAAAAAGCCTGGCAGCATTTCACATCATTTCATCATGGTCCTGAAACAGGGAAATATCAATACCGCGCCTAGCAGCAACGAGTCCCAATTCTCATTGGTGAAGGACAGGATTTCATGGTCAAAATCAAAGTATTTCCTCTTGCAGCACAGCGAGAGATGGTAGAGTACTAAATGAGCCAAATCCACCCTGCATTTCAAAAGAGTAAGAGTCCGTTACACAAGACACAGGTAAAATGCAAAAACAGCACGGACATAAACAATCAATATTTGGTGTCATTTTTTGTATATTCTTTTCAATGGACACAATTTATATTAATTTGTGTGTCAACCAGACGTGATTACCAAAAATGGGTGGAATTAATTCTTTAAAATGTATTTTCTGTTTCTGTTCATATTCATTGGCTGTAAAAATGTCAGTAAATATGTTACAGTCAAAATGTCAAAATCACCAAGTCATGGGGAGTCTTTGGATTGTCTCTGGTCCCTTTGTACATACAGAGCACTGGAACTGATAAAACCTAAAACAGAAGAAAAAAACAAAAATTCAGACAAGCATCTCAGGTTATTCCTAAAAAATCATTTCTTTTACTCTTGATGAGTTTGTTTGTGTAATAGTTACCTATGGCAAGGAGGTCATGTAACTTTTTTTTAGGGTTATGATTACAGAGAGGTGGGGCTTCACCCAAAACATAAGTGATTTGGTTACATTTCACTGTGTGTTATACTTGTATAACTATACATGTGACAAATAAGGAACCTTGAACCTTGTGTTTTGGATCACAGGGACACATTAGAACTGTTGAATGATGAAAAAGGTGCGCTTGCAAAACATCTCCATGAAATTTTTTTTAAAAGGGAGGGGAATTTTCAACTCTGTCAAGAGGTAAGCATCTTTATTTATTTATTTATTTTTTTACAAAATAGCTAATCCTTTTGTTTATTATTTGCAGAATCAGTATTTCTTTTTGTATCTAGATATATTAATCCAGGGAACTATGTTACGTCTTGTTGAGCGCTTATTAATAACTTCAAGTGATTGATACGTGTGGGCTTTGTATTCTTTCATTTTCAGTCATGTAACAAAGGTCACGATCCCCTGCCGTCTGTGTCCCCCTATCTCTGTTCTTCGTGTTTCATTTCAGCACTAGTTATTTATCTTTAGTTCCTGCTTTACTTTGAAGATTTGTTTCATTATGTGGCTTTTTGGTTTGTTTGTTTTTTAACTTTCTGCTGTTATCCCCCTCCCTCCTTGGTGATTATCTGCCCTGCCCCTATTAGTTTTACACACCTGTGTCTCATTTCTAGTCACTGCTGAGTGTGGATATATATTTCTGCCTTCTCCTTGTCCGCTGTCAAACTGTCTGTCTCGATTCCTCACACCCTTCTTTTTGGAGCCAATGACTTGCTTTTTCTTGAATATTTTGCCATCTTTGCCTACTACATTTGCGTCCTCTCGCCAATCTAGGACATAAATCTTCACAGTTTTTCCACATTTTTGCTTTCCTTGCTATCTATAGATGTCTTCTCCAGACATTTTATCATATAAATCAAGCAGAACTGGAAATAAAGGGACAGGTGTATCGTTTTTCCACTATAATAACATTCTGCCCCGAATGACCCTGAAACTGAACTCACACAACAACAACACTGTGTGCATCTGTCCTTCTATATGCATGAAGGTCACTGGGTAAGATGAAGCGCAGACATGGTATGACAGCGGTGCATGCTTACTATTCCAACTGTGAGCTCAGTCTTCACTCTTCCTCCATCACCTGCTCAGCAGATGTTGTACCAATCCGGCCTCACTCCCCCCGGCTGTCAATCTAAATCTAATCCCTCCTTTTTTTCCCTCTCCTCTTCAGACAGGTTCGGCGGTAACACAGTGTCAGGAAGGGTGTGAAACCCAGTTGGCTAGCACAGATGGTTAATGACAATAATAACTTAATGGATGGACACATTTTATTACACGCATGGGATGCAGCCTATGAAACCACACAGTGATCAGCAGCTTGCATATCCACCCAGCATCACATCTGAACTAATAGCTGTGAGGTGATATGCCTGCTTAGTGTCTGTCACCGTCCCTTTGCTCTCAGTATGTAATGAGCTGTTGTCCTTGTAGAGCGAGTCACAGAGTACATTAACAGGCACACTAATAATTTAGTCTTAAGCTAATTAAGGCGCTTCTCTGATGAGTGAAGCTGTCATGTGGACAACTTTATCTGTTTGCCTTAAATAGACTCTGTTTATCTGCTTATCTCAAATAAACTGAGACAATCAGCTAATTAATAATATTGATAGTGGATTCACACTTTGTTATGGATCTGTTTAAAATAACAAATTTTACTGTTTGCTTCCAGTTTCATAAATGTGCAGATTTTTTCTCTATTTGTATATTTTTAAGTAAATATAAAGCATATGGAATATTTGAGATTGCCTTTTGAGCCACTGAGAAGCTGTGCTACATGTGTGTCATTCAACAACAACAAAATAATCAACAATAGAAAATGTATGCCGAGTAGAACACAGGTACTTTCTGTGCAGGGTAATTCCATACTTAAAGAGGCTGGATCGAAAAGTAAATGATATTTGGTAAGCAGTAATAACGAAAAAACAATGTAAACTAAGCTATGCTTGAAATTACAGACTTACTTGATCCAATTATAGATCGTGACTAATACACCACCTTAATATTGATGTTGACTGTTTATTAGCAGATAAGGAAAGACAAAGAGGATTAAAAATGTCTTGCTTTGTTTTTCTTAATTTATATCCTTATCGTTAATTTAAGTTTCAAACATTTTGATTGAGTTCTTAATTGAGTTGTTATTTATTTTGATTTTGTCTTTTTTATTTGTTAAAATGTGCATCATTGCTTTACTGTTTTTATCAAGCAAGCCAAAAAGTTTTTTGCAGTCATATAATTATCAGAATTGATGTACCTTTACCCTCAAGTATCAACATCTGCTTCAAACGTCCAACAAAATCTAACAAATAAGTTATAACCCTCCCGGGAAAGTTTTAAAAAGTGCACATAAACAAATGCATTATACTGTAATGTGTTAGCTGCACAAAATTTCAACATAATTATGAGTATACTGTCAGCTTTCTGCAGCGATACCCTGTAATGTACCTGTCCCCATACAGCAAAGGCTTGGTTAGACACTGCGTGCAGGCCTCGTGGAACCACTGACCACAGCTGCCACACTGTAACATCTTCAGGTTCCACCTGCAACCCAGTCACAAGAAAGAAACAGCAAGAGAGACTTTAAACACACAAATGAATGAATGAATGTGTCCAGCAGCATAATTGAGTGATGGCTACCGAATGATGACTGCAGCATTTCATAAGACGTGTCTTGTGGTCCCACGACTCACAGTTGGGCGTTTGCTTTATTCTACTTGAGGTACTACATAAGTACTACATAGGAGCTAGCCAAAGTGTGCATTTAAAAGATAGCTTGGAGTACTTTTATTTTATTGATTGCATATCTGACTTGATCTTTGGTACATAGAATTTCACTCAAAGAAAGCCAGTTTCAACTGACTGAGACACGTCAGATGCACTGCGTGCGCTTTATAAATAACCCACAATACGCCTTTGAGATATCTGAGTTCAAGCTTTGTGGGAGAATGAAAAAAGTTTATGAGCATACACAAAGTGTACAGTCAAACTTAAAACTGGCCTCTGCAGTGTCACTCACTCTCCAGGTCCGGCACAGTAGCAGTAACACTGCTGCTGATTGGTCAGGTGCTGTGGGTCCCAGTCCAGGGATGACAGCTGATAGGGTAGCCGAAGTTTCATAAACTGCATGAGCCGGGCAAAGCGCCCCCGTTTGAGGGCCCCCCCTCTCTGTGAATACAATTTGAGGACAGAACTGATTGGTTTGCGACCTCTGAAATCACTGTCATGTCAGAGCAGCGAGGGAGACGGATCACATGCGATGGGGAGAAGGCAATTCGTTTCATTTTATTGTAGGTCAGCTGTGAGAGATAGTGTCCGAGGAAGCGGAAGTCTGGACAATGAGATATGGACATTGACCGATTGACAATTAAGTGAGTGCCTTCTCATCTCATATCTACAGAACTGGAGCACATGTGATTGATTGACTTTAAATGTACTTTTCTCAACTCCAGTGTAGTTTTTCAGCTTCATAGCTATTGATTGTTCATGATTTCACTGACATAATGTAGAACATCTAATACTCAAGTCAATACTGAGAGAATTAGTGCGCTTTTACCTCGAATAAACCCATTACCTGCCACACACAACAGGGTAGCCGCAGCACAGCTTGATATATTTGACTGGATTTCTCCTATATTACGCACTGAATGTTTTTCCCCCCAGCATGTGAAACGTAGAGATTAGCCGTCTGACCTTGGTTGCGACTGCAAAGACACATTGCCGACATATCCACGAATCGCTGTCAGCTTCCGGTTCGATGGTTGGCGTGTGACACTCTGGATGATAACCTGTAATGGGAGGAGGAGGCAGAGCGTTTAATTCGTGTTTACAAGACACACAGCCGGAGTGACAATAATGACAGAGCAGCTCCATGTTTAGTGCCAGTTTGTTTCAGCTGCACGCAAAACATTTCACTTACACTATTTGCATTTAGAGAGAGAAACGTAGCGAATATGTTTGTCTGCTTTTTCCTCAAAAACAAACTGTCAGAAACCGTGTATGCATGACAGAGCTGTGAAGACATGACGCTAAGATTTGCTGTCATTGCTGTGACAGTTTTAAAACTTCCCCCCACTTGCACTTCAGTATATCGTAGCTTAAAGGTCCAAATGGAGTAAAACACTAAAATGCATGACCTTCACTGTGCAGAATATGCATGTGTAGAGGCCAACACTAGCCTGCTACTTTCTGAAATCTTATGAAGTGGGAAAATTTCTCAGTCCTAACTGAAAATAACACTTTAAGACAGCCACATGTGAGCATGAGTAACCTTTCTGAAAGTCAATCATGGTCCATCACTTTGTACCTTTAAAAAAAAATTAATATA
>NW_005187539.1:942171-989659 GCF_000239375.1 Pundamilia nyererei | reverse complement strand
TAAGGCTTGTAAAAGCTAGCAAAATTCCCAACTGTTTGTGAATTCCCATCAATTCCTGGAAGGTTTCTATGCTACCTACAAGTTCCCATATATAGTCACTAGATAGAGAGAGGCAAAACTCAATGCGGTGTATTCAATGTAAAGAAGTGTGACGAAGACACATGAAGCTTTCACTGTATATACACAAAATTTCATTTAGAGTATTGCACATCTTGTATCCTGCAGTTAAACCTTTAAAAATCTTACTGCGTGCATTTTTCAGCAAGACAGAAAAAGAAGATGTTATTTTAGGATTGCTTAACTATGCAATTATCAAATTAGCTGCAAATTATTATTCTGCAAATTAGTATTTCCAGTTCTTAAAATATGTCTGGAAGGGATATTTAAGTCAGCAATAAACCCCAGAGAAGTTTTTTTTTTCTCACTTTGTTTCTGGTTCCGATGCAGGTGCCAGCGACAGTATTACTCATTTCTGATATGTGGTTTTCTTTTTATAAGTGTGGCACTTTTATTTACCATAATGTGTCAAACGTTCAAGGTCAGTGCAGGAACTGGTGGAGCACCACCATTTGACAGCGTGTGATGAGGTGTGCTCCCTTACCGTGGCGACATTTAAGACAATTTATGAGGGGTTCTTTAAGAGGCGGAGCGTCACAAATACAGCAAACTTCTTCCACTCCAGCAGCAACTGAGGCAAACAGAAAAAGACAGAGAATAGCAGGGGAGGGGAGGAAGGAAATGTGAGAGAGGAAGACAGAGAGAGAGAAAGCAGTCAACAGCATTAATTTATGTATATTGATTCACATCCTTGCCACCTCATTGATTTCAGTGTCTCCTGTACCCTTTCAGATTTCACTTCATTTGATGAGCGGATATCCAGCCTGGTCCTAACAAGTGTCCAACTTCCCCTTTCTCTTGATGTTAGGTAGAGTGGGGGTGCTAGCTCCCCGTGGAGTCTAATAAACTCTTAAATAGACTGTAATATACCAATTACATCTCAACATGCCCCCTGTCAGAATACTCAGAGCACTCGGTATCATAACCTCAAACGTAACTGAAATTTCTCTTCTGCATTTTTCTTTGACAACAGTTGAGAGATCTTGAGAGAAAAGGCACAAGATTTGAACTTTTGAGCTCACAAGAGGAACAAATCAGACGAGCATTCATTCAACTCCTTCAGCAAAATCTGAGAGTGGAAGCACCACCTTTACTGCGAGTTCATCCGAGCATCTCTGTGTTCAAAAGCTCAAGCTAGATGCATTTTTAACCCAACAAGTACAAAGTTCTCTCAACAGGAAGCTACTTACTCTTCTTGCCGAAGGGAGCGGGAGGGGGGTAGGAAAAAAAGGAGTTTTTCTTACACGAGTGAATGTCCTTTCTCAGTACCCAGAACTCAGAGTTGTCCTCAAATCTCACCAGACAACACTGCTTCACTCCATCTACCTGAGAAGGAGATAGCAGGTGAGCGGAATGATTGACAAAACTAAATGGAAGTCTTTTCAAATCCAGCCAAACACATTCATGCACATGCTGCATACACACAATCAAAGGTCTCTCTGTCACACACAAGCATACACACTCATACATGCACTTACTCTTTTCACATTGCCGAGGTACAGTAGTCCATCACTCCATCGAGCCAACACATCATCTCCTTCACTTACTCCCCCCATCCTGAGGAAAGAGACAGAGAGGGGAGAGAGAGCAGGGCTCATGTGAAATGGAAATCCGATTTATTCGCTGAATACTTTGCTGCCATTGCTGACAGAGGGGTTTATGGCCCCGGCATTTCGACTGCTTCTGAGACAGGCGGGCTTCAGTGCAAAGGGGTTAAAATCTCCCCCCCTCCATCCGCCTCCTTTTAGACTAGAGCATAGCGACAGCCTGTATCCACCACAGTGAAAGATGAGAGTGAGTACACAACCAGAGAGCAAGACAAATGATTACTGCACACATCAAATACACATACACACACAGAAAAAAAAAACACTGCATGATGACTACTGCAATACAGTTTGACTGAATGAGCAAAGATCACAGTGCAGCTACTTGAAACATCTTCCCTGCACTTTGCTGTTGTCTTCCCCTCTCCCAACATCTTAAAAACTTGAATAGATGCATCAAATGACTCTGCAGGCATTATCTCTGCACATTGAGCATTTGTTCCAGTGCATGCACTCAAGTCAAGACAGACGCAGGATGCATTACAGTGTATGTAGCCTTTTGTGAGTCAGAAGGAAATCAGACAAATTTCGCTGAAAGCTGGCCGGTGAAGGGTACCTGTCAAGTCGAACTCCTTTCCGTCGGGGTCACAGTGATTCCTGGACAGGCTGGACATGAAATGCCCTCATCTGCTGTGGGTCTCCGCTGCCCAATTACTGCCAGCTCGGATGCGCAGCCTGCGTGTTTGCAAAAAGTGGATGATGTGCATGTATGTCCCTGTCTGTGCCAAGCGCCTGTGTGTGTCAGTCAAGCCGTCAGCGAGGAGGGAGAGGAGGAGGAGGAGGGGGGACTGACTGTCCGTCCGTCTCTCAGTCTAGTTTGTCCGTCCTCCGCGGTGCCGTTTCGTCATGTTCCCGTCGCTTTTGCTCTCAACCCCCCCTCTCCGTCACCACCTACTGATGCTATTAAGGCGGGTTTGTCAGAGCAGCACCGGAATCAAGCCGCCAGAGACGCCATCATCCCTGCCTCTCGCTCTCTACCGACTTGTTGTGACGCAGACATAAAACACCAAGATAGAGTGGGAGGGAGATACTGATAGAGGGGGATCCAGAGGTGGCGGGGGGGTCCTCCGCGAGAGCACCTTCCTGTGTGAGAGATTGACCCTAAATCGCTGTGACAAGGTGGGATTGTAATTTCTGAGAAAAGAAAGGAGGGTGGCGGTGCGCTAAAAGCCAGCGGAAGCAGCGCGCCCGGTGACAGGGGCCAATTAAGTAGCCAATTAGTGAGTTTAGCCGCCTCATTAATCGGTTTCAAACAAGAAGGGACCGGACAAGTTTAGGAAACCGGTGGGAAAAGTTTTCAGCAGTAGAAGCTGAGCAGGAAGATTAAACTGTTGCTTTTCAGTGCTGATTTTTAGCCGCTGCCTGCTAAAATGAACTGAATTTTGTGTTATCGTTCTTTCTGTTTTACTCAAGAATTTTGGGATAACATTAAACATTATTTAGAAAACACTACAATGGGATCCCAGTAGATTTAAAGCATATATGAGCTCAATGACTTGCAACACAACGTCACAGAGAATTATTTCCCATATTAACCAGATCTTACAATTTCATCTAAAAAATTAACTCCAAAGGCGACAAATATCCAGAGGCCATCTCCTCTGGGCTGTGATGTCTGATGGCTCACAAAAGAAAGAAGAAGAAAAAAACACATGAACAAATGCACAGTGTCCCTAATTGCACCAGTTCCAGTCATACATCCAATGCAGGCTGCTTCATTGAGTTCAGTCTTGAATGAACCATGCACGTTGTTGAGTATGTAGGGTTACTGAAAACCTATTAACCGCTTCAGAAAAAGCAAACATCGGGGGGAAGCTGCTTCCAGAGAGTCACAGACACGTTATTAAATTGTAAACAATGCTAAATCACACCGGGATTTAGATTACTCTTACAGTTAAATTGCTTTAGTCGAACGGCGTGTTTTGCTGCTTTGGGCTGCAGGCTCATCCATCAAATCCAAGGTTGTGTTTGTTTGTTTTTGCTTTCTTTTCTTGTTTATGTCTTGCACATTACTCACACCAGTCGAGCGTGTGGTAACACCGCCGTGCGGTTCAAAATGGCCCCTGGCAGATTAAAAAAAAGAAAAGAAAAGAAAGAAGGAGAGAAAGCGTAAAGTGTCATTTTCCAAATGTGGCCGCTGGGTGGCGAACAAACACCAGAACAGGAACTCTACTGAATCAGGCCTCTCAGTCTCATAGACTCGCAGGATCAGAGTGAAGTTCGAGAAAAGCCCCAGAGTTGTGATGATGATGATGATGATATGAGTAGGATAATAAGAAAGGAAGAACATTTAAAGTCCTCATGGCTCGTGGAATCTGTAATGTCGAGTCTTCACAGGTTCTAAGACAAAAAAAAAGAAAAAAAAAGAAGCTGAAACCTTGACATCATGGGTTTTTATTGCATGTGATGGGTGTGTTGTTTCTCAAGTTCCTTTCCGTGTCACAATTTAAAATGCATTTGCCATTACAGTCACACAGTAGCTGTTGCACTCTGAATGGTAGCATGGCCTACTTGTTACAGATGAAACCATTCATCCTTGAAGGAGCAGAGAAGGCAAATACTAACATTTAACACTACAGCAATGCACTAAAAACAGCATTAGATAATTACTTAAAATATGAAGCTAAACCTAAAAGTGTCTAGACTAAATGTCATGGGCCTGGGGGTGGGTCTGTGGCGTTTGGATGAATACCGATCAGCAGAAGAGTTCAGTTGTGAGAACAGGTGTGTTTCTGGGATTTCTCAGTGAGGTGGCACAGGAGTGACCAACAACTAGTGAGGGACTTTTCTTAAAAAAATATATCAAATCAGTTATATGAGTTAAATGACTTATATTGATCTTAAATTGCAGTCCTTGTGAATGCATTACAAGATGTGACTGCCCTGTGACAATGTGGCACACATAAGCACAAGATGCATGGTGATGGCACTAACAACGGTCTGGGTACAACTGTAAGGGTGATTTATTCTACTTATCAGTGGTAAAAATAAAGAGCAATATCTCTCCCGTTCTTTCAGCTCAGGTTTGTAAGGTAAAGACTGTTTCATGCATGTGTGTGTGTTAACTTTTCAAAAATGAAGAATGTATTGTTGAAAAAGTGCCACAAGTAGCCCAGATTATGCCCAAGAGTGTCTGCTGTCTAGGTTTGCATTGTGAATATGGATGTGCAAATATCCTTAAGGGTATATTAGTCTTAAAGGGGCCATCTGAATTTTTCTACACATTAAGCTACACCTACCAATCATGTGGGTCAACCTGTGAAAAGTCTTGCGTACTGCAGAGAGAACCTGCATTAAAATCTGAGGGTTCAAGTTTAAGCTGCTTCAGTAGCCTAACGTGGATTTATGAAGTCTGGTGATACAGAAGATAGGTCAGAGGTCAGGTGTACTTTTAGGTGTATGTGTTTAATAGGGACTGCTTTATAATTGTTATTGTAATATATAGGTTTATCAAAGTATCAAAGCCAATTTAATGGGGCCTGTTTTTCTGCAGTCAGCGTTCGTTTAGATGAAGTGAAGATTTTATGGATGTAAAGACTTTCAAAAATGAAGGGAAATGTGTTTGCATGTGGTTGTGCGTACACGTGCTCGTGCGCGGTCACGCTGTCTGCCTGCTGGTCCTTGAAGTAACATTTCCCCGGAGGTGACGCGTACGGCTGTTGCGGTGTGTCGCTATCCACACTGTGGGAACTGCCCGGAGAGACGGGTATGTTGCCAAAGCAGTGAATGCACAACGTACAGGAACTGCGACGTTAGAGCAAGAGAGAGGCGGAGAGAGAGGGAGGGAGGGAGTTTGCAGACAGACCAAAGTGCGCTATCAGCTGCTGAAAGCTGGACAGACGAACAGTGTGGAGAGACCGATAGAGGGGCGAGAGAGGGTGGGGGGGCGAGGCGGAGGATGGAGACTCCCTCGTCGTTGTCGGCGGTGACGGTGGTACAGATGGGTGCGACTCTCCTCAGCTGAGCTGGCCACCGATCCAGTTGCCCCGGCGGTCATCCAATGCAGTCTGGATCGAGCTGACCGCGGTTGCATAGCGCACATCCTGCGAATGAGACTTCGCTATCAGTAAGTTGAATTGTAGCTTCCTTCATTTATCTTCCTCTATTTGCTTAATTTTTATAGCCTAGCTCTTAATTTTTACGACCTTCGTGTCCCTGAGTGATTCGCAGCAGGAAGCAAATGTCATCATCTGTCACTCTGCTGTGTTTAAATACACGCGTCAAACTTTTACAGCCCTCACAGTTTCAAGCTCCATTCTCGTCTTCCAGCCCACATCGAGACTGAAGCTGTCATTAGGACTGTACATTGCTGTAGCACCACCCCACGGCTACATTAATTAAACAGAAAATAGGCACTATGGGGTGTGACTTACTGTAGCCTAGTTACTGCGTTATATGTGTGTACACCTCAGTCATATGTGGCTGTTTGCTTTGGTCAGGCCAGTGAATAGCAGCCTTTCAGACTTCTGCATAACCGTTGGTCAGCGAGATCATATGCTGCACTGGTAATGCTTTGTTTCCCCTGCAGGCCTGCTCCCCTTTCCTCTCCTGGTACAAACTTGCTTTCTTGAGCAAGAATATAATGAACCATCACAAACCCGCAGTAAAGACAGAGCATTATGCAAGAGAAAGTTTAGGGTTACACAAATTGTGAAGAACCAATACAAAATGAGTGGAAACAAGGGAATGCCATTAATGCATTTTTAGACCACACACTTTTTACGTTCTGATCAGATGGGTCATGTGCCTTGCTCAAAGGTCATCTGAACATGCTAGCAGGGCAGACTCTGCTGTTCTGTTGCTGGTCACATCACAGCCATTCTGTATCATTTGATCCAGGTAAAAGTAAGAAGAAACTGTGAGGCACGCAACATTTATTAATATGCCAAACTGCACAACTGAGCACCTTAGCATGTTTTTTAATAAAAATTCTTCAGGTTAACATAACTGTTTATGTGTCTGTGGTTGACATTTCCATCACCCTCATATCACTCCTATACCCGCCAACTGTCTCGCTCCACACCTCTTTTCCTGTAACAGTGTTTACTTGATGTTTATCTTCAGGGCAATCTAAATACCAAAGAGGGGAAAGGGAAATGGAAGGAGGGGTTGCTATGCAAATCCAGACCTGCTGTAGGGCACAGTCAGTGTGTTAAGCAAATCAACTCCAGGATACCATTTAGAGTGTTGCTTTTGTTTAAAATGCAGTTTAAAGGTTGTCTTAAAGTTTTTAAAGCTATAACTGATAGTTTGTCCAATGTGGAGCTCGAACATGTGAAAGTATTCACAGGTGATGGAACAAGGCACATATGACGAGCGTGGCTATACGTCATAAAGTTACAGTTCGTTTATTTACTGGAAATGACTGATGATTACTTCTTCAAACCTTAAGTACAAAATCCAGCTGCCCAGTGGTCACACATTTAGGGACATCACTCTGTACACTGTTACAGCCTTTCCTCATTTTATGAAAGAAACTAATTATTAAGAATCTAACTGAAAAATAGAAACATTTAGACTTCTCACATTTGTTATGTAACTGTCTAAGATAAGACATTAAAAAGCATCAAAATAAAGAAAATACAAGTTAGTTTTTGAGAAGAAAAATCGAATTCAAGATTTAAAAAAAAAAGCTCTGGGAAAAAAGTACTGTGCAGTGCAGGAATAAAGTGTCAAGTTTTAAGCTTTGATCTAAAACCTAGAAAGTTGGAGTGAGTGTCTGTGTTTCTGACAGTTTGTTTCAGATTTGTAGTGCTTAAAAGGAAAACATTGCTTTTCTATAATGAGTTTGGACATGTTAAATGAGTCAGTTGTAGAAATTTAAGTTAGTTTCTGGCTGCTGGCCTGATGTGATCCACTTTTATTGCCTTAGCACTACTGTCTGATACTAATGTAATTTTATACTTTTATGTTATAAGGAAATGAACATGTGAGTACTTAATTCATTCCAACAGCTTCTTAAGAAATATCTAAAACATTTCTTATGTGTCTCTTATCTGCAGCAGCTGGCACCATGCTACCCCGTAACATACGTACAGGTGGTTATAACCTGCCAGGGGTGGAATCAGACAATGTGCCCCTCATTGGCTATCGACCTTTATCACCTGACAGAGGAACCATAAGTGGCCACTCAGGGAGGAGAGCCGCTGACGCTGAAGTGCAAAGTTCGCAGGTGAATGGTTTTTACTTTGCCTCAAAATGGATGGATGGGTGTTTTATATTTGTATATTGGTGTTCCCAACAATCACAGAAAAATATGTAAGTTTATTCAGTGTAATGTTACCTCTCCCGCCAACGACCTCATATTGTTACTATGGCTTATTTGTATTGTAATCTGAAAATGTTACAACAACTTTCAGCATGTTCACAATGTCTTCTGACCATCGATAAAGGCGCTAGCTACAATTAAATTTAGCTAATAGTAGTAACTCCCCTACCTTCGCTGTGCACTCACATTTCGTGTGGAAGAAGTGTCGAAGGTGCTACTGAAAAGCTGACAGAATAAAAAGAAACTAATAATAAATGCAGAAAAAATCTGTCAAATTAACCAACATGTTAGCTGTTGCTGCTGTTGGACCGTGAACAGTAGTACCAGCAGCATCTAGTAACAGCTAGTAACCACACCTCACAGTCACAGGAGGCTACTGCTTCTAGCACCAGCTGTGGAGAAGTGAGGAAGAGACGAGGAAGATACAATTATTGTGGTAAGAAACTAGATGGAGGACAGTAATTTGAAGCGAGAGATTTAAGGATTCAGGTAAAATGAATGGGTGCTTTTACCATGAGCCACTGCTAATAGCAAAAGTGTGGCTTTTAATATTGTAACCCAAAAAACTACTGATTAAAACCTGCTTCAATATCTAAAATCAAACAAAATGAAATAAAATATAAACGTACATTGGCGTTTCCAACAATCACAGAAAAATATGTTTTTTCAACATAATCTTACTTTTCTTGGCTACCTGTCTGTACCGCCAATGACCTAATATCTTTACTATGGCTTCTTATGTTGTAATCTTATAATGTTTCAACAACTTTGAACAAGTTCACATTGTTGTCTGACCATTGAAAAAGGCGCCAGCTACAACTACATTTACTGAATATCATAAACTCGCTAAATGGATAGCTGATTCATAATAATATAGCATTTAGTGCCGTGCAAGCTAATGCTGTTTCATGTATATGCATTATACACATATATATAGATACAGTGATCAGTGTGGGTTTTTTGTCCCAGTCCAACCCTGATCTGAAATGACTGTGAAAACAACAGCTCCCATGATTTTTCATAGAAAATTGCTGCTTTCGGACTTTTGGTTAAATAGAGGATAGTCACAAAATAGTACAGAATAAAGTGGGCCTTTCTAGCTCTCGCCCATAATTGTAACAGTTATGGGCTAAAATGTTGGTTTTTTTTTTAGCTGTTTTCAATTAGTGTATGAACAAAACAACAGATGTTGTTTGATTCTTAGATTTTATAAAGGTTTATTACTGTATTAATTTACCTCTCTGTAAGTATTAGTATTGCCACAGAACCACAAGCCACTTGACAACATTCGCTGACCACTAGAAGGAAATCGATTTCAAACCACAACCAGGTCCTTCTTTTATATGCACGTTTCTTTTTTAAGTTACTATTCTTGTGTAATCTGCAGGACTAACTATTTAGAAATTTGTCATAAAGAGGAGAATTCTTTAATTACATCCATCAATTTTCTTAACCTTTTCCAAGTCAGCATTGAGGGAGACAGGCTCTGGAGCATATCCCAGCTGTCATGGGGTGAGGGGTGTGGTACAGCTGGACAGGCCACGAGTGTCCACGGGGACATAGAGACAGATAATCATTCACACACAGTGCAACTCATTTATGGATAAATTATCTTGTATTGCCAGAATACTAGTATTTTTTGGCAAAATTGGGTTTCAAAGAAAACAAGTAGCAGTGTTTAGCATATAAACTGTTGTGTGTTTGTGGAAAGAGGCTTTTTTCCCTGACACTATCACCTGCCCTCTGGGTGAACTGCAGCCAATGTTGGCACAGTGGAACTGTTCTCAGCAGATTGGTTTGGTCCAAAGTGGGAAAACTGCATAGTGTGTATTGGAAAACATCAATTACATTGTACATCTTTGCTGTGGAAAAGAGTCAGATGAACTTGTGACATATCCCAGAGCTTTGTTCTGTGGGACTGTGTTGATGGTATTTGAGTATTGACAGTCATATGCTTTAGTAGGTTTTCTGATGTTGACACAATAAATAGATCTCACAGAGCTGAGAGGGGATTAGGAGACCGTAACATTTGCCATGGCCTCACTGGCCATCACAGCTAGGAGCATTTAGAGCATTGTCCCAAGAAACCGCGTGAGCTGCCTTGGACTGTATAAACAGCAGATGCGGTAGGCTGCTTTTCAGCCCTAAGGGAATAAAGCCACTGTGACTCAGACAGAAAAGCCGAGATACAGATGTATGAACGCGTGTGTATTGCACCATGGCAACACAAACACTGCTATTTACCATAAAGTGAATAAATTCAAACTAGAAGAATACAGGAAAACAATTTTGTTATAGAGCTAATGGTTAATGATGATAACAGCTAGCAAACGGATTTAAGAAAATATTGTGTTTGTAGTGGCAACCCTTATACAACTCATTTAATTCATTTTGCATTGAAATTTAATCTTGAACACTTCATTTCAGCTATAGGCACGTCTAAGTTTTATGTATAAAAACTGCATAAAAATAAGCCAGTATCAACAGATGTGTAAGACATTTACAACAGGTAGAACAGAGCAAAATAATCAATAACATTAAAACATCACGACAGATCTCTTTATCTAGTTTTTTTTTTTAAACAGCCTAATGGCATTAGTGGAATTGCTAGCAACGTGTTAGTAACGATCTGTATGTCGGTCCAATGCTTTTGTCCTGACTGCAGTGTCTCAGCAGGAAGTAAATGCTTAAAATGTATTTTAGACACTAACAGACTGAGGAAGAATAAATCGTACTAATCGTACTAATTGAACTGTTACAATTTACTCTTCTTTCTCCTTGTTGTGATTTTTTTTAATGACAGCCATGCTATGCTGCATATGTATTTACATCCTGCACAGGATGTGCTGTAATACTATTGCTCATCCCCCGATGCTTCTTTTTCTGCCATCTTATAAGTAGGAAGGGCATGTGGTGTAAAACTCTGCCAAATCAAACATGCGGTGATATCTCCTGCGGTGACCCCTTGTCCCAAGTGAGCGGCCAAAAGTAGCCTCGATTACAATAAAATGTTGTTTTAAAGGTCAATATGACCAAATTACTGCAAAACTAATGATGGTCCTTAGTTGTACTTGTGTCCCTGCCTTACTAACATACTACCCATGTTAGTAAGGCAGGGAACATAAAGCTTTGTATATTTAAAGAAGCACTTAAAGACATTGTTTCTGCACTGTTTATATGAAGTTTTTTGTTTTGCTACATAAACTCCTCAATTTGACTTTGTAAAAGGGAGTAAAACTGACTTTAGGTTAGGAAGTTAAATGTTCAGGACACAGGTAAATTTCCCACGAACTTTGCGTTTGTTAATGTTTAATCATCTGATAGTGAGGTTTTCTGAGCATTAGCAGACTTACACACACATGGTCAAATGCTAATTTAAGCTGAAGGCAAGACTACTGTTTGAATTCTTCTTACACGTACAGAACTTTAGCCTTTCTTAAGACCAACGTTGGAAACAAAACGGTTGTACTGGTTCCTAATAATATACTGACCAAGCTTCATGCCCCGGCTTCACAGGGCTCTTTGGTTTACTTCTCACCAAGTCTCAAGAAATGCTGCAGCTAAAAAAAGAAGTTACACTGACTTGCTTTCCAAATGACCAGACTTCCTCTCTGTTCGTGTCACATGTTGTCTGCTGAAGCTTGCATTAAATAATGCATGCTGTGGCCTGATCAGTGGATGCAGTGTACACCTGCTCTCCCCGTAAACAGTATCTAGTATCACAGGCTGTCTCCAAGGACAGGCTGTCAAGTGGAATCCAATACGACCTCTTGTTCATTCTTTAATGAGGGAAACTTGGATGTGTGATTCAAGATGCATAAAGTAACCTGTGGCATTTCGAGCAAACATATTGTAGCAAACTATCTGCAATGTAAAAATGTAGAAGAGTAACAGGAGTGCTTTGTTTTATGTTTTGACAACTTTTCCAGCACAGCTGATTGCTCAATCCTGAGCATTCAGTCTGTACATCTGAAAAACAAACAGCACAAAATGACATATTATTATGCATATTATCCACTGAGCGAAAGCCTACTGCTATGTTGCTACTCCTCTGCTCTGTTTTAACGTGTAGCCCTACAAATCGCTAAGTTTCTTATTACATGCAGCAATTGTAAAACTCAAATTTGTGGATGTGCAACTGTTACAATTTCAAAATGTTACATTTACTTTATACAAGATAATTGTTATGTTGGTGTTGCAGAAAAGAATCTGGGTAATAATGTGGTAACAGTGGGAATAATAAGGTAGGAACAAGAAGGTAATAATATAGAAATGACAAATTATTACTACTTAGTTACAAAAGTAATATCCAAGTAATTATATTGTATGATCATTGGTTATAGCTGAGAAATACTTCAGTAACTTAAATAATTAGTAACCGTACAGTAATATAGTGGTAATAATAAGAACCTGTTAGTAATAAATAGTGTACTATGGTAATATATGCACATTGTGGTAGTAACTAAATAACAATTAAGTAATATTGGTTTATCTTTAATATAGCACAAGACAATTACTTGCATATTCGTTTGGTAATTAAGCAGTAATAACTTGATATTTCTGATAGTAGAGCAGGTCACCTACCAACTGGAAAGTCAGTAGATCGATCCCCAGCTCTTCCTGTCCAGCTAAGATACGGAACCCTGAGTTGCCCACAATGAATGTTAGATGTTAGATGATCCATTCCCACACAAGTATGAACTTGTGTGGGAATGGATGAATTGGACTTGTTGTAAAAATCACTTTGATTGCTCAAAAATTTAGTGGTAGTAACACGCCATTTAACATTTGTTTCCACATTATTACCAAGATGTAGTAGAAAGAACATTTGTGTTTTCTGATTATTTTATAGATAACAAAGATAACATAACGCCACCTGTTGGTCAGGTTGTGAATTTGCTGAATGATCAAGTGCAGCATTGGTGTTATGCAACATTTTTGCGTCTTCTCTCCGCTGCTCTGCTCTGTGTGAGGGACCCTGAAGCAATCACACAGAGTGGTCAAGTGAACACAAGTGAACAGAGATGATAATTACTGGCTAAAACTAGTTTTGCACAGTTTTTTTTTTTACTGAAAAGTAAAAAAAATAAAGAGAGGGAGGCACATTTGTTTTGGTCTAATATATCTGTACTCTAGTAGTCCTGTTATCAGGTTATCTGTATCAGGTTACAGATCACACGTGTTGATAATGCTCTTTGCATTCTTGAGCCTTTTGGTTTTTACTGTTCAAGCAGATCAGTTCAAGATATTGGTGTTAAACAGTTGTATATTTCAAATGTATCCTTTCATTTTTAACATTTCATCAACCTGATATTTGCAAGATTTTGTTTACAAGTGTACTGTTGAGTAATTTTAAAACATGGTGTAGAAATACAAGAGACGCAAGCTTATTTACTACTTTAAGAAGTGGAACAAGGCAATAACTCCCTTTATTTGTCCCTATTTTTGTTTTCGTTTGAATGACTTCCCATAACAAAACTGTACCTCATAGATTCATTTCAAACAACAACAGGTAACCTGTCAGTGAAGTTACGAGCCTGTTTGGTCTGGACTTTAATACTTTATTTAATCACTTTCCTGTTTTAATATAACCTCAAGTTTGCACATAAATAATTTTCCTATTTTGGTGTGAGAGAACCTGATTGGCCAGCACAAGACCTGACCTCTACCTTACCCAGCACGTTTTGGATGAACTAGACTGCTGATGAACATGAGCTGGGTCTTATCAACCAACATTAGAGGCCAACATCTTTCTGGCTCTTGTGAATAAATAAAAACACATCTCTGCAGCTGGCTTCCAAAATATGGTGGAAAACCTTCCCAGAAGAGTACAAGCTGTTATGGTTGCACTTTAACACATTATATAATGATGAGACGCGCCCCAAGCACATATGGATGACCACATATAAGCATGAGCACGAGCATTTTCTAATCACAAAGTTATAATCATGTAATAATTTTTTTTTCTCTTTATGATGAATAGGACTTCGGCTACAGAGTTTTACTTGAAACACAGTAGATAACGGGCACCAGGGGATAGATAGATGAAAGCGTGAGAAGAGGGACAAACAGAAAGATAGGAAGGAAGGGGTAGGGGTTTTGAACTACACAGAAAAAAACAATGGTTATCTTTAAATAAAGCTTCAGAAGATATATTTACGACCCCCTGTTTGCAGGAATGCCTTGTGTGGATTGAAAATGGTGGGCGTCAACAGTGTATTTGTTTAACGTCAAAGGTATTCTGCAGAACTAATTGGATATATGTAAGGGAAATGGTTGAAACTGCTGTTTTTTGAGGAAGGAGGTAGGGTTAAAATGAGAGACGATTTCCTCCCTGTCGCTTTTCTGGTTCTGTCCAATAGCTGACATAGTTGTTCAGCTTGTGGAGGTGACGCAGCCTAAACTTTTGATGGAGAAGGGAAGAAAAATAGCTTCACAACACGGCAGCACGTCCTGCTTCCTGTGTTTGTCTCCACTTATTATGTGCTTCCTGTAGGCAAGGAGGTGGAGGGACTTTAAGAGAAGCACAGCTCAGTGCCCAAAGAGAAGATCCCATCTTACAAAGAACATAAACAAAGGGTGACATTTGGTAACAACAATGGATCACATGGGTAAAATCAACCCTGTGTGTGTTTCTAAAGCTTATGAAATCACTAGAGATCCATGGATAACAGCTGCACAGTACTCTTTTTATGTTAGGAATCAACACATGCCCCCAACCGCAGTGGCCTATAATCATGATCCTTATACAGCAGCCTTTGAGGCAGCTAAACTCAAAATTACACACATCTACTGAGAGGTTTCTCCACAGAAAAGACTATTTTATCTGACCCAGATTCAGAGTGGTTTTAGAAGACTGGTGCTCCACTGAATATACTTTTACCTCCTAGCAGAATCTCAACACAACATCTATGTCTGGAACAAGGAAACAGAGCAAAAGCTAGTTTCCTTTGCATCAGAAAGGGCCACAATATCACTATACTTCACAAGGGATCAGTGACAATTTTAAACCACATTCCCTCTTTTATAAGTCAGTTGTAACTCTGCCTTTGGGGGGTAATTATACTATCTTTGTGTATGAACAAGTTAAACTAGTTTTAACTGCTGTTTTTTCTCAAAGAGGTTTCTTATCACTGAGCTGCTGTTCGTTATACAGCACGTGGATATACAGTAACATATCTAGTTTTCATGTGATCACACATTATCACACCCTGTCTCATTATCAGTGTTAGCAGAATTAAATACAGAGAAAAATATTTTCATGCAGTTTTTTATGAGTTGATGTAAAGACAGTAGCTGGTTGGGAGGAATGCTGTTGTGGGGTGAGAGGTAGTGCACTGTAGACCCTGGACAGGTCAGCAGTCTGTGTCCAGGTGAACCCTTGATGACCTTTCATGCTCACACACTGACACCTACGGCCAGAATCACCAGTTAACCTAATGTGCATAGTGTAGTGGTGTACGCGGTTAACAAGACAAAGCTCCTTGGGTCGTTTCTGGGAAGTGACACACAAATCCCTTTGGGGTTGCACTGGGAAGAGCATCTGGCATGAAAAGCTGCAAAATCAAACATGCAGAGTTACCAGCTGTGGTGACCTCTAATTTACTCTAGTTAAAGTAGCTCTAATTAACCCAACATGTCTTTGGACTCTGGGAGGAAACCAGAGTACCTAGAGAGAACCCACGAAGGCAGGAAAACATGCAAGCGCCACACAGAAAGACCCCACCCACAAATAAAGGGAGCCACTAATGCAGTTTGCAGGTCACTGCCCTAAGTGCTTCACACGGACGTATATGTCTATATATATGTATATGTCTATCTGCTGTTTTTTCCAGGAGTAGGTGGAGGCGCAAATAGAAACGTCATGCCAAATAATTTCTAAGGATTATTTTGCTCTCTGTCTGCTGGATATATAAGAAAGCAGCTATTGGTAATATTACTCGTAAGAAGTTTATAAGGAGAAATGCTAAATGTTTACAGCCTGTCTTTATGACAGCAAGTGCACAAGAAATAATACAATCATTGGTGTTTGCTATGCTAACAAACTATCTCACACACACAGCGCTGCTGAAGTCTCCAGTAGCACGACTTCACTCTGCAATGCCATTAGCCCCTAAATAAACACAGCTTGCTTCCTGGTTTAGTCGCTGTCTGAACGTTTATTACCTCTTGTTACAGGACTGCAGGCCTCTTGCTGCTCAAACTGCAGGCTGCCTACCACAGATGGCAACCTTCACAGTTATTTCTGTTTTTCTCAGTGTTGTTTTAAACAGACTACGCAGTCAGACTGGTTTATCTGCATAGGAAGGTCATCGACAAAGGGAAAGAGAGCAGGAGAACGGAGAGGAGATTGAAAGAGTGGGGCATTGTTCTGGAAATGGCTTCAGGGCTTTGTCAATGTGTGTGTGTATGTGTGTGTGTGCACTGATGAGGCATTTATTTGTGTGAACAGTGTGGCTGTGTTGGGGCTTTTCACATAGCCTGCTATATGTGTGTGAATGGGTGGAAAGTGACCCAGTGTAAATGAGTGTCGTCCTATGAACACCGTCATATTCTTGTCTGTGTTTGGAGTGTGTGTGTGTGTGTTTAAGTGTAATGGGTGTGTCTAGGTGATGTAGACCGATGGGGGTTGGGCTTAGGTCCTGCTTCAGGTGTGTCTTTGTGATAGAGAGCAAAAAAGGTTGAGAAGCAAACGTAAAGAGGTAAACATACAGATATGGGTCAACTGTGACAGGGGAGTTGATCAGAAACAAGTGAATAACAGATGAGAAGCAATGGAGAAAATAAGAACACTATTTCTGCGTTTATCCTGAAGATTTCCAGGAAGCTTAGGGATTCCTACCTGTCTGAACTTGCCCACGGAAAGGTAAGTTGTGGGACCATTTTGTCTCTTTTTTCAGTCTGTGTGCGTGTGTGTGTTTAGCCTGACTTCATGGGAAAAGACATAATCGCAGGCAGATTTGCATGGAAGTAAGCGGAGTTAGAATGGGTAGAATAACAGGTTTGATGAGTGCACGTTATATAATGAAGTGCTATAGGATCATTTTTGAATTGAAGGAGTACCTGTTTGAAACACTGACCTTTGGTCACTTTAAAGCAAGGTAATTTGATAAAAGCGAACAGAGGCGAGCATTGGTTTATTACAAATAATTACACTGCTGGTTTAATGAAGGGAACACAAGCCATCTATACCATCCTGGGAATGATTCTTGGCTTATACTGTGACTTTGAAAGTTTGCATATGAAAGAGATGACATGCAAAAATGAATGAAAATGTAAGTCAGGTTTCTCTTTGTGTGGTTAACAAACAGGAGCTTTCGAGGCCGGCGTGTTTTGCTGTTTTTGTTAGCAGAGTGTGTCTCCAAGGTGTTTCCTTTGCCTTTGCCTGTTGACTCATGATGAATATACGCTTTCTAATAGGTTTGGAGATTTCAGCAGACACCCAGTAAGACTTACTCAGTGCTTTACTCATGCATTTTTTATTGTGGAAAAAGTTACAGTTGTGAAAGCGTCAGGGTAAAGTGATATTTATCGGTGTATTAGTTAAATGCTTTGATCCAAATGTGAACTACAGAACAGGCCAACCCTTTACAAATTATGCGGCATGAGGTTAAAACCAACTGACATTTTAAAATACACAGACAGCTCCTTTGCTGTGAAAACGTCCACTATCAAAAAGCAATAAAAATAAAATAAAAACAACTTTGTTTACATCACCTATTTATGCCTATATCAAACCACATGCTAAGTCATCCATCTTTAACTCAAACTGTAAAGATATAAATCAGATTTATGCACTAAAAAGGAGTGCAAAGGGAATGCAATCATTTTTTTCAAGCAAAATGACCAATTCTGTGTAAAATATTGATTATGACTTCATAATTCAAAGTATTATTTAAGTATAGTACTTCAAGCATAATGGTAAGTATGATCATCCACAGCCCCTGCTACTGATAATGTCTGAACTACTGTTTTATTAGGTTGTTAGTGGTAAAGTCTAAATGTGTAGCATAAAAAACATAAAAAGCACTCACTGAAAAACCGATGATCAGTGTGACCTGCCTATGTTTTGTGAAATTATTTGAATTTTATTGCCAGTGGCCCAGGTATTTAATACATCTTTAATCAAGTTAGTCTAGAGAATAATGACTTTGTTAGTGAAATAATGAATGAGACTAAGCAAAGAAAAAATCTGCTGCATGGTAAAACAGACCTTTTTTTTTATCTTATCAGTTTGCAGTATTTACCTCTCATTCACTCATTCACAAACACATTCAAAGAGTTTGTGTGCAATGTGTTCAGCGTCTGACCAAAGGACACTATTGGCATGTGGACAGGATCAGTCAGAGATTCAGCTGGATGTGAGTTAGAATTGCTACATCTGCACTCATTTTTAGACTTTAATCTTTGCTTTTTGTGTACTGTTGGATGACTTATCATCTCAAAGTTTTACTTACATAAAACCATTTGTAAAGCTTATGAGATAAATGTTGTATAGAAAAGCTAAAACACCTCGTTGAAACCCTCATTCAAACTTGAGCAGTGTTTTCCAAAATCAGATGTGTTTCTTTTATTGCAAAATGTTTAATCTCCAGTGCAAGTATTTGCATTAACTAATGTTGCAGTTGAGCAGCTGTGTTAGGTTAAATGAAATAGAAATACTCTTTTAATCTGCAGAATCACACATGCATTTAAAACAGCTCTTTGCAATCAAAGGTCATCTGCCTTTTATCTCTCCGGCTGTTTTGACAGTATTAAAATGTCTCTGAAGTGTCACCGCATGTCTCAGGCTTCTTCTCCTCTCTCTCTAAAAATGTGCTGTGAGTCATGCAGTGTCTGCAACATGACATGGCTGCAGGATCCTACTATCCAAGAGCTGTTTGTGTCAATATGTAGTTAATAAGTATGCAGTAATGGTGCCAAGTGTTTTTTGTTTGCAAGTGCTGTCTTATTCTGTTATTTCTATTAGGAATGTTTCTGTCTTTCTGTGGCAGACACGCTGTTGGTTGGAAAAAACTCTTGGTTCAACATTTTAATGCTTTGCACAATTTGATATAGACACCTTTAGTGTATGGGGCACAACAGACTTTGGATTATTCAGATGAGCCTGTCATTATTGTGCATGTGTCCCAGTCCAGGGAAAGATGTTTAGAAGCAGCGCTGCGTGACTTTTCCCAACAGTTGCAAATTAGGTTAAAATTAATTCTGGGTTGAATTACCTTTGCAGCCTGGTGTGTTTTGGGTTGTGCTTCATCATTTTAAGGAGAACAAAGTAGATTATACGTGTTTTACTCTCAGTTTGGTCTTTTTTTTAATTCTCTAATAAAATAGCTAAGACATGTGATTTTGTTTTGACTCTTGTGTGTCTCTCTTTCTCAGGCGGAGCCCTCTCTGATGAAGACTACCTGGTACTGTCCTCTAGATTTGGTAAGGGTTTCACATTGCATGGGGATTCACAGCCTGTGAGCTAGTACCAGTATAAAGTAGGGTGACTGTGTCAGGGACTGTCCCTGAGGTTAAACTGGATTGTTTCATGTCCCATCTGAGTTGCAAATTAGCCAAAGTGGAATACAAAAGAAATTCTTTGTTTGAATTTGCAGCTTGATGAATTTGGACTGTTTCTTGCACTGGTTCAAACAAGTGTGATTTCACACACTGTTGTTGTTGTTGCATAAAGGAACACAATAACCATAAAGATAAGATAAACATAAAGATTTTATCTCCATTTTTTAAAAATTAAACTGTCTGATCATGTACGTCTGTTCATTTCAGTTAATGGTTTAACAACAATTTCTGCCACTCATTATTAAATATATTTTAAAAACTTCAAAGTATGCATTAGTCATAAGCAGCAATCTTCATATAAACAGTGTCTTTACTGTCTGTCTTTGCTCTACAGCCCACTGTGGTGGAGGAGGAGGAGGAGGATGGGGTGATCTACACAGTTACTGTCAAGCAGCACCATGGTGGACCCAACAGTCCAATGGTAAGTTTAATGTGACTGACTGGGTAAACTATTTGAGATGAGAGGTTTGTGGGGGTTGCGGTAACATTGTTTCTTTCTTTTTTCCTCACTTTTGATCTCATTTCTTTCCCATTTTCTTCCAGTCCACAGTTTCCAAATCCCAGTGTGTGAAAGCAGGCACAGAAGAGAAGTTGGTGCTCCACCTCCTCCACTCATTTTGTATGGGCGACTCCTCCTTCATCACCATCTTTCTCTCCACCTATCGATCCTTCACCACCACGGGGAGAGTGCTGGACATCCTCAGTGACAGGTAGGAGACTTTTAGCTGTGATCATTAAAATGAAAAAGAATTTAAAAGGCAGTAAGATCAAAGAAACCAGAGCGACGGCATACTTGTTAAACTGTAGAAACAAATTAAATTAAACTTTTTTTACATTAGACCACATAGAGGCATAGTACACTTTGACTCTTATCACACTGAAAAATTGAGGAGATATGTTAAAACATCATGTTCTGTTACATGTTTTTAATTGCATGTTGTATATTTTCATGGTATAGATGTTTTTGTATACTTATTGTTGATAACAACATATATGTATCTCTGCTGAAGGTTTCTTCTTTTAGCACACATATATGAATCATCCTCTCCAAAAAAAAAAAAGTTTGACCTGTATCCTAGTTTTAGAGAGTTTTAAACCTTTACTAAACACAAACATATTGGAGTTTAACTTTGACCTGACGATTGTGTCAGATGAAAAGTCATGTGTTACCAAACTGATTACAGTCCCTCCAGAGATAAATATGGAGCTGTTATCCAGATCTGTTATCTGGTGGATATCCAGGTAACAGATATCTTCCTGTTTGTCTGATGCTTGTTTTCTGCTAACTAACTGTTGACAACTTTTTAAAGCCAAATAAAAAGCTCAGTCATCATAGCTTTTCAGATTCTCCACATTGACTTTTCCCTTGCATAGAGCAGAAGCCAACACAAATATGATTGGTTGACAGGATACATGGATACTAATAGAAACAGAAACCAATCCATCCTGTAGAGATTTTTACTGGAAAAGGAAAGTTTTGACACACATGACACTAAAAACAAAGCCAGGAAGCTAACAGTCATTCAGATTCATCCTGGAAGGTCTTGTCATGGAAATCCATTGATTAGTTGTTAGGATTTTTCAAGATCAACACAGCCTGTGAGCCTCATTTCCTATTAGCCACTGCTAAATAAGAAGCTAAAGAATAAATTTCAGTTCATTGCTTATGATTCAAAACTATACACCTAGTTTTCTCAAGATACACAGGTGTTATTGTGGCTTTGCAATTTGTCTTCAAGCCATTTTTAAACAGGGATTTCTAAAATACTTGTAAAGTTAAAGACATTTCACATAGCAGGAAGCACCTGTGTGCTGATTTAAAATAACTGCAGCTTAGTTCTTCTTCTTAGAAACATTACTCAGCAAAATAAGAAAACTGCTTGTGGAATTTCCTTCCACCAAATAAAGGAAGTTTATATATGATACACCTAAAATTTTTCCAGAGATGCAACAGGAAAGAGAGTGAGAGAATCAGCAGGAATATAAACACCAAAGCCTTTGCGAAAAAATATCTTTGGAAAAATAAGTCATATATAAAACCAGCGGAAAACTGAAGTGCTATTTATGATACAGCAGATGCAGCTATCTGAAGCTGAATGATACTTTCAAGCTGGTTTTCTTTTTCTGCTTCATGATTTTTTCGTTTTTTGTTCACAGGCTGGAGAACCCACCCGGGGACAGCGAGAGAAGTCAGATAAGACAATCTTTTAACAAGTGAGTTTTTGAATAGCTAACCAAAATCTTTTCGAGTGCTTGAGTTACTTTAGTATCTGCATGCCATAACAACAACTGCTGCGAACGGTTTTGCTTCTTTCTTTCATTCTTTTTTTTTAAGGGGAATATTATTTTTACCAGGCAGGGTGTTTTCAAAAACTGAAACAGAAACTTTCATGTTACACATCATTTCAACAGCTGCTGCTATTAAAATCAGCGTGAGCACAAAACAAAGAGTAGTTAAAAGCTTTTTCTGGGGTATAAATCTCTTTCTGCAGAGAGTAAGTAAAGGAAAACAAGCTGTAAAATCTGAGAATTGTTGCTAAATGTCCGTTTTACAAGGATACACTAATGAACTGAAGTCCAAAAGTGTTTTGAATTTTCCAAAAAGCTTGTATAAGGTATGCTCCAGTCAAGCTTGTTCATTGAAGACTGTCTCGTAAGTGCCTGCCTGGTGAATTCCAGCCAGTTTCATGATAACTGGGGCGTCTTTCTTTGCAGAGGTGCTCGGTGCCACTGGCAGACTTACTTTTGTACCACTTCTTGTAAGCAGACTTGTCCTTCAAACTAAAATCTTGACCCTTTGGGTCCACTAGGCTCATGTCTAATCTGCTATTCTTGTCTAAACGCCTGAAGAGGGTGATTTATTGGAAACTTCTTAGATGTGTTGAAAAATATCAATATATCCAATCGATTCCAATCTCATTCCGTCATCCAGCACAGGCAGACCGGTCACATATCACATGCAATCTTAGCAAACACTAGAATAAATCTGAGGATTAGTCTTTTCAGTTGCAAGGCAGAAAATGTGTTATTTCTTTTATGTTCTTGCACCAGCCTCTCGAGTCGTTCCCCTTTCTTTTCTTTAATTCCTCCCATCCTTATCTCCATGTCTCTATCCCTACAGAGCAGTGTGTACAGTGTTCAGCACATGGCTGTCAGAGTATCCTGAAGACTTTAAGAGTTTGGGGGACCCCTCTCGCTTGCTACGCTTGGCTCCCCTCCTCCCTCATGACTCCTCATCTGCTGCTGATCTCCGCGCTCGCTTCCTCAGGATAGCCGAGGAGCTCAGCGAGAAAGCCCTGCTCCCAGATACCCATAAAGGTCTGTGTTTTAACTGGGATTTAAATGACAGTGTTATGGCCTTGTTCAGTGAGGTCATCAAGAAATATATATTTCTTCTCACTTGAAATCAAATGGAGACTGTAAGAATGGAAATATATACAATCTGGATTTGTTGTGACTATTTTCACCTAAAATTATTTTCTCTGAACATAACATCATTTTTCCCAGATATCCTGAACATTATTATGAAAACTAAAGGTTTTAGTTACTGCTTTTTCCATCTGGTTTGTCAGTGAAAGATCTCAACAACTATTAAATCAGAAGCAATGCAGACATACCTATTCCAAAGCTAAGATTCAGAAAGTAATTAAAACAAACAGTAACAATTACTCCTTTCAGTTTTGTGCTAATTTGCTACACAACCCACATTTCAGCTGCTTATTTCTCCCATAGTGACCACAGCTCTGAACAATCTGATGCACATTTACTTGATCAGTGTCACTATTTGCAGATCAAACCAGTTTCACCAGCCCTCCTCCTGATGCCTCCAAGTTTGAACCTACCAGCATCCTTGGATTCTCTGGAGCGCTGATTGCCGAGCAGCTCACCATGATAGAGACTGTGAGTTTACCCTGAAGACAGAACACTTTCTAAGTAATGACAAAATGTAAAACACTGCACTCCTTAAATGGTAAATGGCCTGTATTTGTTTAGCTTTTACTAGTCCCCCCTAGGGACCCCAAAGCGCTTTATACACCCAGTCATCCACCCACTTATTCATACACTGGTGGAGGCAGCTACAGTTGTAGCCACAGCTGACAGAAGCGTGTCTGCCATATCGCGCCATCGGCCAGTAGGCTAGGGGGTAGGTGAAGTGTCTTGCCCAAGGACACAACGACCAAGACTGTCCGAGCCGGGGCTCAAACCGGCAACCTTCCGATTACAAGACGAACACCCAACTCTTGAGCCACGATTGCCCCTTACATCCCTGGAGACTTATGTGATCGTTTCAAACATTTACTAATCATGTGTGCTTTCAGTTTGAGTTCAATCTGCTTTTTATTGTCTTAATCCTGTTTTTTGTATTGATACTTTTTCAAACAGCAGTTTGATTAAAATACGCAGAAGTAAGAGAAAGAGAAGTGTCCCACTCTCAGAATCTCAAATGTTTTCATAAGGAAATTTAAATAGGATGACCTCTGAGTTCAGTTTATGTTGTTTAATCAATGATTTGTAAGCAGTTTTTACAGATCTTAGTTATAGTTGTAATTCTCACCTCTTTCAGGAGCTTTTTGTCCGTCTGGTCCCGTACCACTGCCTCGGATCGTTGTGGTCTCAGAGGGACAAGAAGGGGAGGGAAGGAGTTTGTTGGTCAGTCCGTGCCACTGTGCGTCAGTTCAACAAGTTGGCCAATGCTGTTTTAGCATCCTGCCTCTGGCCGACAAAACTGCGGAGCCAGCAGAGAGCCCGACTGCTGGAGAAATGGATCAGCGTGGCAGAGGTCAGTAGAATGAAGTCACAATATATAAAATTCAATGCAACAAACACATATTTTGTATCAATCTCAATAAGTCTCAATAAGAAATTGAGGTCTCTGTGAAATTAAACTATTAACTGTATTCCACTTGGAGTTTCAAGGCATCCAAAAACCTCAAGCCTGCTTTAAATCCTTCAGTAATCCTCTAACTGTAATCGTATGCTCAGCTCTGACTCTGCACAAATCATGGCAAAGTCACAGTTGCTAGGATTCTGGTTATACTTTTATATTAATCCATAGCTGTGAGCACCACACGTTATGTCACGGTCTTCTCTCCATCAATGAGGAACAAATAACAAAAAATACTCTGGTGCATTTTTTTGAGAATGCAATGCAGAGTTAATATCGTTTTTCAGGGTAAATTCCCCTCACAGATAAATGAATTAGAAAGCAAACCCAGAAAATCGAACCCATAAGTTGTTTTTTGGGTGTTTTTTAAGCTGTGTTTCACTGATATGAACAGGATATTTGAGAAACGGTGCAAAATCATTACACAGCCAAAGAAATGTTCTTTTCTGTTTTCCATTTTCCAGCAACTCCAAACAAAAATATGTGTTTACCTCAAGATCAAATGAGATATTTTTCAAAACCAGCATTTTTTTTGACTGCATTTAAGTGTTAAGTGCTCCTGGTGTATGTTTCTGTACACGAGGAGCAAATAGGGTAGGAAATGAGCTCTTCCAGTAACACCAGCGCTGAGTCAAACAATGTGATGTACGACCTCTGGGCAATGGGAAACGTTTGCATCTGCTTACTGTGAAAGAGAAAATGTGGATTAAGTGAAATCTGTAGCAGTGTTAGAGTTACCGTGCAGATCACTCAGCTTCTTTAAAATATTAAATTGCCTGCAGCAATGACAAGCTCTGCTCGAACACACACAAGCACAAAACATATCGTGTCCCTGTCTGCTATGGCCTCCAGCTTTAATTCTCCCTTTTTTCCTCTGGTTTGCTGGAAACCTGGCGTTCCGGTCTCACCCTATGTTTGTTATGAGACAAACCCCTTTAGCAGCATCCATTATTCAGCACATCAAGGTGACAGCGTAACTCAATACTCGGCAGACCCACATCCGCAAGTGTTCTCAGTTACACTATACCATGAGATGCAAACGGTGGTATTTGTCTTTGTACGTTCTTTCAACAGGCGTGTCGAGCCAGGAAGAACTTCTCCTCGCTGTACGCTATTGTGTCTGCCCTCAAGAGTAACCCCATCCACCGGCTGAGGAAGACGTGGCAGGACACCGACAGGTCTGAGGCTGCAGTACTCCCTGTTTTAGTGCAGAGGCTTTATAATCAAATATGTGGAAAACAATCTAAGTGAGGAAAAGTGCAGGATTACAGCTCGAAACAAGGGCATTTAAAGGCTATGGTGATCATTCTAAACAGGTTCATGTTAAGTATTGGAGCAGCAGCATGAACAGCTGGTCTCAAATATTAGTTTATTTAAGTATATCCATCCATCCATCCGTCCAACCATCCGTTTTCTGTCTGGGTCTGGGTTATGGGGGGCTGTAGTCTAATTTGAGATACTCAGACCTCCCTCTCTCTAACCTCGTCTTCCATCTCCTCTGGGTGGACACAGAGGCATTCCCAAGAATGTAATCTCTCCATCATGTCCTGGGTCTACCCTGAGGTCTCCTCCCAGCTGAACTTACTCAAAACACCAGAAGGCATCCAGAAGGCATCCCTGTCAGATGCTGAACCACCTCTCCTTAAATGTTTTTATAAATATCAGAATATAAAATCATGCTTGTACATCTTATATTAGGGGTCTGAAGTGCAAAATAAGGAAGGAATATTGTGCATTCTTTCATTTTCATTATCTTTTTCATTAATAATAGAAAATAAAAAATAATTGGATAACTATACATTCAAACTATTTTTGTCTGTTTTGTGCACTAAATCTTAAAGTCGGACATACATCTGGATTGTAATACTTAAAACAGTATCACCAGTTTTAAGTACTTTCTGATGTACAGTGCAGTAGACAATACTGAATTAGTATGGGTAAACAAGGCTCTTTATGGTAATCGAGGAATGGCACCAGTGCTGTCTCAGGTATCAGGCTGCAGTTTCTTGAACCTGAGAGAAACAAAGGTGTTCCACATTCTCGATAATTAGACGTGCCCCTCTTGAAAATCAGTTTGGCTTTGGATAGGAATAATGCCGAGCTGGAGGAGACAAAGACTCCCACATGCTCACAGGGACCAGGCGGGTTAAACTGTTGAATGTCTGAGTCAGCTGAGTCAGACGTGCGGGTACTGCTGAGAAACGTTCAGGCCTGCAGTGCAGGTGGGAAACTGGTTTAGGAGTTGGAATCAAACGGACGGCTGATGTGTTACTTTGCTAGATAATTAAAGCTTTTTGCTTTAGAGCACTTTTTGTAAGAATTCTTATTCATTGAAAAAACAGGCAAAGACTACAAAATCTATAATTTTATATAATTTATTTACATACTACAAAAACAACCATATTTAGAGAAGGCTAAGGAACTTGGAAAGGAAAGCGTCTGGACTTCTTTAAGTTGCTTGAAGACATTTCACCTCTCATCCGAGTCCCAGATTTAAGCCCTATGGGAGTGTCCCCCCAACAGGGACAATGGACCCCCTAATGATCCAGATATAACTTCATATTGCACACACTGCACCATCGCTGTTTTAATATTATTTTATAGCATCAGTTGTTCTTAGTTTTCTGGGATGTAACTGCCTGCTGTTCAAACTAGATGTTAACTCCATTTCTAAATTACCTCAGGTGTCTCTTTCTGTGATATTGTCTTTTAAAAAAACCCTTTCATATTATCTCATATGGGATATCATGCAATACAATAACAGTAAATCTGTGCCTGGCTAACGTCATTCAAGCTCAAGCTTGCACAAATGATCTTCATTATATTTTAGTAGACTGAATAATATAAGACTACAAATCAGTCTTTATCTTACTGATCTGGTTACTTTACAGAGAGGCGTTGAGGAAATATGAGGAACTGTCAGAAATCTTCTCAGACAAGGACAACTATTCACAGACCAGAGAACTCCTGAAGGAGGTAAGTGGCAGGGATTAAGGGTGTAATGATAGTGGACTGTATGTCTTCAAAGTTGGCTGAGGTAAAAACAGGATCAAATGCCGAATGATGACATCAGTTACATTATACTGTGCGAAGAAAGCAGATTCAGTGAGAAATTTGATATTTTATTTATGGCACACTGAGGCTGCTTTCTACTTGGGTCACGACACATCACGAAACCAGCAAGTAAAAAGTGAAATCATGAAACACGGATGGCGTGTGTTCTAGACATCTTGTCATTTGACTGTACGTGTTGATTAATGATGAAACTAGCTGGAAGCAGCATCTTATGCTGGAAAGCTGCCGCTTTGAGCTCTCAGTGACGGGGCTGTTGTGTTGGAGCGGTCTTGGTTTAGAGTCAGATTTCAGCAACTCTTGTAACGACTTGGACTCGTTTCAGGGCTATTTTTACTCAGACCTGTGCTGCTCTTGGCTACCGTTAGAGGCTTTTATGTCTTATCTTTGTACTTTCTTGCTAAAAAAAACAACTTCCAAGGACTCCTTTCCCTATTCCTTTATCGCTCCAAAAACATTGATTTTGAAAGTATGCTGTAGGTGCATGAAGTCATGATGCATTAGGCTTATATAACAGAGCCTGTTTGGGGACTTTACTCGATATCATCACATTTTTTAAATCTGCTATATTACGTATGAGCTAATTCATTTGGGTAGTACTCTCCCAGTATCTAATATTCCTTTTTTTCTAACATAAGAATGAAACAGGATGTTTCTGATAATCCATTAAAAGCTTTAAAAGGCACCATCAGCGCAAACTCAGCAGGGAGGTGTAGCTCAGTGACTCTAGTTGAGAGACCTAGCAGAAACAGGCTGGCTGCAGGATGTATCTGGACACCTGTCAAAGTGTCCAAGCTTCCATCCAAGGACCATGTATGCTCACACAGTAGTTTCTTGTTACATTGAGATATGATAAATGATCATTTCTTTTTGCAGAGAGAGGAGTTGCCCTCCGTTGGCCATGAAAATAATGCAGGTTCTCAGTTGGCTTCGTTTTCAGTCCGTCCTTTATATACAGTCTTTGCTTAACACAGCATGCACTGACTGCACCGATGTCTGTTAATGCTCAAACAGCAGCTCTGTAAAACCATGTGGTCACTTTGCTATTTCACATGCTGGTGGTATGAGACATTTATTAATGTGCCTGTCATCTGTCATCACATTTATTAAATTCATATTTGCACAGACTAAACCAGAGCCTAACCATCCACGGAGAAAGATGACTGCTATGCAGGCCAGAAAACAGTGTAATCTTCATTAGTACAAGTGCCCTTATTCTGTCAGCGTTTCCACTGTGAAACACCCATTTGAAGATGCATTATATTTAGTTTGCACCGTGTCAGCGAGTTTGGGAAATTGGCAGAATTAGCAATGTTTTGATTTTCTATAATGGTGCAGCGCGAGCATCAGTGGCTTTGCATTAGCTCTGATTTTACCCATGATACCCCCAAAGGAATTCATCCAAACATTTTCTTTCATTTCTAAAGCTTCACTCTGAGCTTTGATGTCAGAAAAACACCACTGCCTTCTGTTGCCCTTTGATTTTTTTCTCTCCCTCACAGTAACTTGCTCCTCTTCATCTCACAGCTTGTCTAAAAATGACTACAACCAGCAGGCAGGGTGTAAGATGAATGATTCAGTCTAATAAAAGACTAAACTGAACGTTAGGAGAAATAAATTATTCACAAAACTGTCACAGAAACATTTGACAGTAATACCGCTTTATTATGATGTTTATGGCAAGTTTTGACTGTTTCTCTTCCCTGATGCTAAGTTTTCATGACAGATCTTTTGACTGAACGCTTCTAACTTTCTTATTAATGTCGTGAAAAGGATTTTAATGTGTGCTTAGGTTACCTGAAAATTAATCATGACAGAATTAGGTTTTACAGTATCTAATTTAGTGGTAAATAAAAGTCTTTGCTTGCAAGCATTGCAAGTAAAGATGAAATGTGAGGCATTTTCACAGATAAACATTGGATATACCTATAAATGTTGATGGAAATGGAAAAAAGTACATTACAAAACATTCTACCATGGTAGAAGGATTATTCCAGGAAAAAATCTTTAGAAATTCCACAATTAAACCTGCATATTTTAATTAAGACCAACCGCATTGCTTGATTTTAAAAGGTTGGATCAACGTTGTCTCATTGTAGAGGCTGGCAGTGGAAAAGAAATACCACAAGCTAACATTACCTGACACTAAAACCTGATCAGCTCATCAACACCAGTATGTTTTTTTGCTTCCAACAAGGCCCAGGCTGCAGCAGCATCCCTTGAAACTCCAGATGCGTCTAATTGTGTGGTGATTCAGGGATTTCTTTATTGCATCAGATTGGAATTTATAATGTAATTAGGTTGGCTAACACAGGCATATATTACACAGCAGCCAGAAGCATTTGTGATGGAATGGGGTTCATTAGAATTCCTTTACAAAAAATGAACATTTATTAAATTAATATCAGATAAAATCTCTTTTTTCTTTGTAAATTTACCTTTTTTATTTAAATAACCCACTATTACATTTGTTGTACTGTCTCAGTGTAATAACTTTCTTCCAAAGTCCATAATTTTTTATACAATTAATATCTAATAATGTTAATAATATACAATTTGTTGTACATTAAAAACCAAGTTAGATAACATCTATTTTAACAATGTATGGCATGTCTAAGGCCTGACCTCAGGGAGTTTTATCATCTTCAAGTTCACTGTTTTGCATTTTCAGCCTTTTGTCAGCAAAAACGTCTCATAAATACAAATTATGTCAGCTCTCAAAATCAAGAGCTTTTATTTTGTGTTCAGTTTTAAGCAACTGTAAGTGCAAATAAGTGCTAGTTTGGTGTCCCAGTGGCCTCTGCTGGCATTTCCATCTTTTTGGGTGTAACACGTACTTTTATTGTTGACCAAATGCAATACAGTACAATACAGTTGTCACTGTAAGTATTTTTGTTGTTCTGAAAGTAGAGGAGGAGAATTGATTACGTTCTACTAATCCAGGTTGAAACTCGGGATTTCCCTCTGGTTTTTTTCTCTTGCAGGAGGGCACGTCAAAGTTTGCCAACCTGGACAACAGGCTCAACAACAGATACCTTAACAAGGTAACTGGAAATACTGTCAAAACTTGTTGTGGAGATTAAACATCTGACAGTGGAAGAATACTTGGTTAAAAACAGGTTGGGTTGTTTGTGTGATAATGAAACTCCCTTAACAACCTTTAAAAAGAGATTGTAGGGGGACACTACTTAAATTCCTCAAGTGTGCTGCTCTTAGCTTTCGTCCACAGTTTGACTTAAATAACCCTCAGTGGAGTGTCAAATAAATTTGGGATTACATCATCAAGACTTTCCACATAGCTGCAGCAGCAGAGGAGTCCTTTAAAATGACCTTATGGTCTTCTGCAGAGGCAAAACCTCAGATCTGCATGCACATAAAAGACAACAATTTTCACTAACTTTACAGCGCACATCTGGGGTACATACCAAACATTTTAGCCTGAGGGGTTGTACACCCCCACCGTCCTTTATGGTAGACCTTGGAAAAATGTGAAATGATGTAAGACCCTGCAACCGTGTCATGAGCGTTATAAAAGACAGAGACACCGTTTTAGATGAAGTTTGAGGGCTTACAGAATGACACGAGTGCTGTCTTATTGCATGCACAGCGTATGTACTGCAGAGCGTGGTTTCAGCATGTCACTAATGTGCGAGTAGGCAACGTTTTTTGGGGGGAGTTAAAAGTACTTTCCTGACAGCTTAACATATTGGTTAACACAAGTTAAACTCTGCATTCAGACACTAACACTGTTGAGCGGGGGGTGTTTCATTGGTTTAATAGAGGGTTGTGAGGGCGATCGACCAGCATGCAACAGCAAAGTGGAACAGCGAGCTGTTGTCTTTGTGTATGTGTGTGATGAGCTAAATCCCAAGCCCCTGTTTGAAAAATAGCTGCAGGCGGCAGCTCTGAAATCCCTCGCTGTGTGGGCTCTTTACATTGTGAGTAGAAACCTTTGAGGGAATTGATGAAACACTTTCTTTTATTTCTCACACAGTCCAACGCGCAGGGCACCGTGCCCTACCTGGGTATCTTCCTCACAGACCTCACCATGCTGGACACGGCAGTCAAAGACAGGCTGGATGTAAGTTGATTTCATCTGTGTCACGTCCCCTGGACTTTTTATTTTACAATTCTTGAGCTGACATAACAGATTCTGTCACTCCTTTGCAGAATGGCTACATCAACTTTGACAAAAGGAGAAGAGTAAGTGCTGCAATACACATCAGTTTGAGAGATAAAAGGTTCAAAGTTGAATACGTGATCTGTTTTAATGCTTATGATAAGAGACATTCTGCATTTGGTTAAGCTGATGCCCTGATACTAAGCAGTTTTGAACAGAGTAAGCTCCACTTTTTGCATCATTAACATAAGCTGCTAGTGTAAGTAAGAAAAGAGTGTGTAAGAGGGAGCAGTAACATAATATCTGAGGGAGGAAATGATTAAGTGTAGGGTGCTGAGAGGTGCTTCTGATACAGATGAAAAAAACTGGCACAGTAATAAGAGAACAGCTAACACGGGTTGGGTTTTTTTTGTTGTGAAACTTTGTGGTGATATGGCTCTTTGTTAACAGGAATTTGAGGTTTTAGCTCAAATCCGGCTCCTGCAATCATCCTGCAAAAACTGTGTTTTCACTGCTGACGAGGCCTTCGTGCAGTGGTATAACAGCGTGCCTACTCTGAGGGAAGAGGAAAGGTGTGTATGCATTTGGTTACAGTCGAGACAACCAAAAACTGCCTTGAATGAATTCATTATTTTAAAGACAGCTGCTGTAGCACGTGTTGATGGATGAAGAATGATAAAGTTATCCTTAATTTTTCAGTTATAGGCTGTCCAATGAAATCGAAGCACCTGGCGACCCGAGCCCTCGCGGTCATGCCCCAGCTGTCGTTATCACACAGTGTCCAGAGTAAGCTAAGCAGAGCTCACTGACTCATTCATAAACATACACATAACACTAAATATAAGTATATATATGCAATACCAGATATACAGTTTAGGATATAGAATTTTAATGGGAAGCGGATTTTGGCTTCTCAACTCGTCAGTTGGTGACCACTGCAGTAAAGAAGCTTTAAAAAATATTTCTCACTACATTGGCAACAAACCAGAGCCCTGGATTGGTTACAGATATTTTTTAGGTTTTATGATACTTTTTGTAATTATCCACTTTCACCACTGGAGGGCAGGATTTTAGCCATTAAAGAAGTGCTCATGTTAAATTTTTGATATTTCTTTTTAGTCCTGCCTTCATTTCCTCAAGAATATATATGTTTTATCAGACCGTCATTCTAAATAATAATTTAATGACTAATCTGGTTAAATTAATGTTGCATGAACTCACTCCACCATCTTGTGGAATAAGCTGGTACTAAATAAAAGTACAGACCTATTTCAACTTAAGCTAATATCTCTTTGGACCTAAGGTCACGGTGGTTGTTTCTTCGTAGGTTTAAGTTTTTTAATAATTTTCATAGAAACAAATTTGAGCCTGTGCTGCTTAAAATTTCGATTTTAACTGTTTAACTAAAGTTTAACTTTAGTGTAAAAACTTTATTGCAAATTTGTAACAAATAAACCAGTTTCCCTGACAAGTTTCTCAGATTGTTGTGTTGTGTGTTTTCATGCATTTCCAGTCTAAGCACCTCCCGAACCAGCCTGGCTGGTGACAGTGACAGCTTCTTTGACTTTCACTCACCCGTCAATAACCTGCTTTCAAAGCTCACAAAGGTAAGTCACTCAACAACAGTCATCAGTCAGGTTTCTGTTTATATTATGTCATTTCACAGTAGGCAGGCTGGACTGTTTTGCATGTTTAAATATACAGATTCGTTTCCGATTCCACTCAATCATTATCATTTTCATGATTTCTGTTCCACTGCAGCATATGAGATCTCCGTCGGTGTCCTGTCTGGATGTTGACACGTCCCCTCCTACCAATGAATCCAACCCTGCCACGCTGACTCCAACCACTCCTACAAAATCACACCGTCGATCAGCCTCCTGTGGCAACAATCCCCCTGGTAACATCCAAGGGTCAGGGGCAGACATGCGGATCATCAGGATACGGATGGACCTGGAGGATGGAAACCTGTATCGGAGTATACTGGTACGAATCCAAACCATTTGTCTCTAATTAAAATCAGCAGAATCAGCACAGAAGCCTTTGTCATTAATTTATCAGTGACAATTTGCACTTACAGCTTCTCCTCCTATCTGCAAGGACCCCATAATCATAGTAATCAGATCCTCAGGATACAACGGACCCAGGTTATTATTAGTGCAAATTAGGCTGTCCTGTTTTCACTGTTATTGTCCTTTGTCGCCTCAGGTTACGAGCAATGACAAGACTCCCACTGTGATCAGCTCTGCCTTAGAAAAGCACAATCAAGACCCCAAACAGGCATCCAGATATGAGCTGATACAGCTTCTGCCTGAAGGAAAAGGTAAAAAAAAACGAATCGATTCGACAGACACAATGTTTAAAAAAGTCATCATTACTAATATGACCAGTTTTGTCAAAGTGGTTTCTCTTTTCAGAGGAGACAAAGACTTCATTTTGAATTTTTTCCTTTTGACTAACCCATCAGTGCCACAGTTAAATTATTATTATTTTTTTTAAATTTTAGTCTAGTTTGACACATGTACAAAGTCATTACCTTTGTCAGGAGGTTATTAACTTTTGAGGGAGTTTCATCTGATATTTGTAAGGTTGGGCATTTTGATTATGTAGATCTTTGTAAAGCAAGTGCTTTTTGCACATATTGGGACAGACAGTATGAGAAATATGTGCAATCAAATAATTATTTAAAATCATTATGAAAATCCAATTAATAATGTAGGAACTTTAAGAGAATACAAACCTGAATGTTTGAACTGCCAATGCAAAGCTGAGCTTCCTCCTTTGTCCATTAACTAGGACAGTTACAATCAGCTGCTTTGATGATCTCAGAACAGCTAGACAGACATCAAAATCTATATTTTAGTCTTTAATCTATATTACACATGTGTAATACTTTCTGTACAACCTGGAACCTCATTTAAATTTGGATCCTTGAGGATCATTTTCTTACTGGACCACATTCAGCATTTTTGAGATTTCCCCCCCTTCTCTCTCTTTCCACTTGTGCCTCTGCAACGACCACGAGATGTCCTTCAGTGTGTCAAAATGGCAACCGTTTAATTTTCATTTCATTTCTGGACAGAGGACAAAGGAAGTCTGCTGAATATTCTCCCTCAGACAGCTGGTGATATCATAACAGTCAGCCTGGGCAGTCCTGCAAAATTTACAGCCACAGGCATTCAAATGTAAAAATAAAAAGCAACACCCCAGAAGCATGATTGTGATCGTGCTTGTGATGCTTCACTGCAAACTCCTATGTGGTCTCTGGACTGTTGCCAGAGACAGGATGTACTTCATGATTGCACTTTTTATCATTAATATCTGTTATTAGAGTAGCACATTTTGCTCTTGAGCGGTTTGCAGTTAAAAAAAGACTGAAAACTAAGAGAAAATACAATTTACTACAAGTTCTACAAGTCAAATCCATTAAACACTGCAAATGAATCTCATTAGAGTGCAGCAGCCTTCACATGTCATGTATTTATTCCTTTCTCTTCTCTTAAAACAGAACTGGTCATCCCTGCTACAGGAAATGTCTTTTACGCCATGACGTCATCTAGTGTTGATTTCCTGCTAAGAAGGAAAGACGGGAACTCCCCGTTTGGCTCGCATCCGATCAGCACAGAGACGAGCGCCACTTTTCCTCGAATCAAGGCCAAGGGAAGGAGACTGGTCAGGAATCTTTTTTGACATCAGATTTTTGTCTGCTTTGTCTACCGAGGTGGAGTTCTCTGATGGTCTCCCAATGTGAATGCAGAGTGAGCTCTCACGGACAGTAAATGTGGCCTTCTCTGTCCAACACAAAACCTACACATGCCTTTCTCCTGTGCTCCTGCCAAGCTCACCAAAACACCAAGAAGAACTCTGCTTGTGTTTCAGTCAACATCTCCTTGCAGGAAGGTGTGGCAGATATTTCAGAACTCCAGCTGCTGTGTTCAACAGAGCTATTTGCACTTTTCCATGCACGCTAATTTACATCCCGAGGACGAGCAGTGAAAGCCTTTAAGTGTACCTTTGGTACTGGTTCTCAAGTCCCTGTCAGGTAGCACTTGATGCTTTTTATCATTACAACTCACAGAAAGAAAGAGTTGCTTTAATTGCTACAAAACACCAAGAAATCCCTTGTTGTCTTGTGCCTCATCTGTGACTGACATTTCCGAATGTAAAAAAGATGTGATTGGTTGGAATGCGCTTCTGTGATTACCCAAGATGCTGTTGAAGGACTTGAAGTGTGTTTTTTGGGGGGAAATTAGATTTAATGAGATCTGAATCGGAATCAAGACAGTGCAAGTGCATCGTTGTAGCAAAACACTGGAGCTTTTCAAATGAGACATATATGATTTGTATATATTTATATATTTTGTATGTCTGTGTGATCTCAGCATTGTGTGACAGGTCCTCGCGTGACAAGTAACTGTTTCAACAAGGAAAAAAATCCTTAAAATAACTGCAAGAAACAGGCTGACATGTCCACAGAGAAGGACAGCTATTTTAGCTTTTACTCATTTCTCCATAAACTTAAAGCAGCAATAATCAGGATTTTAGAATAACACTGAAACTCTGTTGTAAACTGTTGTAATGAACTGCGGTCAGTTTATTATCAGTTCTGAAGCTCTGCTCAGTTTTTAAGGCTCTTTTAGCTCGTTGTTTTGGTTTTACACTCAGAAATACCACCTTGTTGCAGCTGTCACCAACAGATATTACAAAAGCAGCTCTGATTGGTCATCTTTCTTACCTGACTCGAATACTCATGCAATTGTGAACCAACAGGTGAAGTCAGAGAGCCACATAATTTTCTCAGGAGCTGCTGGAGACCAAAGTAAACCTCAAGGAAGGCTGATAAGGACTAATTAAACCAAGTGGACAAAATGTATTTGCAAAGAAATTTTTACAGTGTCACCTCCCTCAGCTGCACGTGAATGTACGCAGCTGTGTTGCTACGTTACAGGGTGATCAAACATCACTCAGCCTCTTAAACCTCGTGGATGAAAACTGATTATTGCAGCTTTGAACTTTAAGCACTTTTAAAACAGCTTTGCTTCAGTTTGTTACTAGAAAGGAACATAAGTAAGAGAAAAACACTGCCATTGCTAAGTTTAAGGTTTTTCAGGTCTGATACTTTCAACAGAGCATAAGCTAAACTTAATTTATGCAGATTTTCCAGTAGCTCAGCAGGAGTCCATCTTCACTGCAGTTTACACAGACCGCAAAGCCTCAGTTCCAGCGTCGTGGCTTCAGTGAACATCTTAACTTCAGTGTATGTCTCTTTGAAACAAATCTTGTGACCTCTGGTCGTCCCGGGTCAGTGCTGGTGAGGCTCCTTTTACCGGCCGAGGCACGAGCACTGAGGGGCCAGGGAGAGGATTGTGGGTATTAAAAAAAAAAGACGTGCAAGCATGATCCCATGCTACAGATTGTTTTAGTGCCTTTCTCTGCTGGGTGCTCACTTTCTCATGTTTGCATTAGAATGTATACAGTCCACGTGGAGGAACTGCAGACAACTCCAGTGCTGTGTAGTTCCACATCAAAGCTATTTATGCACTACATACAGTATGTCCTATTTTTGTGGTAATAAATTTACTTTTATATGAATTTTAATTGTTTTTGACTGATGTTCAGTACTGAGATGTTTTTCATGCTGCTGAGTATCCCATAAAAAACAATTAAAGTTGTTGCTACTTGTCAAAAACATGGCATTTCTGTTTTTCTTGTGAGGGGTAAACAAAGGAAAGAGGATGCGGATCAGTGACTAAAAATACATATTTTTCTTCGTATCTTTATTCAAATTCAAGACAACCAGTGACAAGACAATCTTCAAGCACAGTCAGGGTCAGAATTAATGTATATATGTGGAAAAGTATCAAATCTAAAGCTCATGCTGGAGATGCACACACACTCATACAAGCCTGGTTAATGATTCAAGTGTCTGTAATTCATCATCAGTGACAGATTGTTATTAAGCACAATCATTCCCACATTTGATTAAAAAGAATTAACCAGCAGGTTTGGAATTCTCCCTGAGAATAAACGAGCTAATGTTTAAAAGCAGAAAATGTCAGTGAGTGAAACGGCACTCATCCCGTTCGCACCAGTGTCTCTTCAGTTTCTCTGAAAACAGTACCCAGTGGTTATAAAGATGCTTGAACTACTAAAGTGCCACTTTTGAGGTTTTTGTCTTTTACAAAATGAACATATTACTCATAACTATTCCAGCTCCAGAAAATCTAAAATTATAAAGAGAACAACTCAATAACCCTTGATAACCACATGAAATCATACTTAACAGAGGAACAAGTAAAATGCTCCCAATGAGTGTCTGTGGCTGATGGAAATTTTATATTTTAGCTAAAGTTGGACGAGTCGATCATTTCATTTGAAGTATATGTCTACTTCTCTAGTAGGTGTGAGTGATGACTGGCTTTAATGTGTAATGTCACGACTTCTAGTTACACCTAAATTAGATGCAGATGTTTGGTTTTTTGGTCACTACGAATCAAATCTGAAATAAACAATAACACCTGCACATACATGAAAGTCATTACTATTTACTGTTAAATAGTAATCATTTGAAGATGAGACTCTATGGACTGATTGAAATATTACATTGCTGTTTGTTGGCATCTTACTGTCATCTACTGATCACTAGATTAGTGTAAAACTTCTGGCAGGAATGTGTTTAAACTAAAAAACTGAAATTGTCTAAATGTTAAAGGCTAAATATTTCACATAGATTTCACTAGATGTGAACAGAAATCTGTAACAAATAAATCCACATAAAACCCTGTTCGCGTTATATTTTTTCACCCTCATGACTCATCATGTCCAAGTTGACACATCTGGCTCCTCCAGACTCTCAGCACTGGACTGTTTTTCCTTGACAGTCCTCACAGTCCAAGGCCGCTGTTCGGTAAGCCTTCCACACCACCGGATCACGATGACACACTGTGCCTCCACCCCGCTTCTCCTCAGCCTCATCTCGGTTTATGTCCCCGACACACACCCAGCCTCCACCAGCCCCAGTCTCACTGGGGCTCACCGCCCATTTGGAGTGGTCCTGGCTGGTCTTGAAGGAGAACGTCTGCCCAGGGTTGAGGAGCTTGATGTTCAGGACCTTCCAGTCATCCGAGCAGTCGGAAGAAAGGATGCCCGTGGAGCGAATCCAGAACTGGACCAAGAGGTCTGACTGGAGGGTTGGGGCCACCCACGCATGATACAGATCTGATGAAGGGGACACAAGATGGATGAGGGTGGGGTTTTTTTTACATTTTTTATTGCAAGTAAACTGTACGAATGCTCTAAAAATATTCAGGGTCACAAAGACAGAAAAGGGTTAGGCTTAGAAAAGACATCATTTCGATTAAGTTGTACCGTTGTCAAAAGAGGCTCCTTTGGCAAAGCTGATGAAGTTTGTCCCACCCTTTGAGGTGAGTGTCACGCTGCGATTGGACACAGGTTTGGCATGTGGAAAGAATTCATATTTCCGATTTCTTTTGTCACAAAGAGCAGCGAGCGAAGGCACCTGGGATGCCAAAGACTCTGGGATGCTGCAGTCATACACATTAGGCTGATTGATCTCCAGCTGTTCTCCTGTGGTGCAAAAGAAATTAGATTTAAAGCAAACCACACCCTATAATAACATCATCCTTTAAGTAAAGCAAATAAAAAGCACTGTACTGGTGACACTGGTTCAAAGCCATTTGACGGACCTGCACTGGAACACTGTGCACAGTAACAGTAATAATCTAAGTGTACATACAATTCAGGAATAACTTTAAAGTTTCTTCCTGTTTGATGCCTGACGTAAAGCAAGTTAAAACCATAATCAGATCTCCGTTTATGTCACACCAGACCAATACATACAACTTCAATTCCAATAGAGCTGAGACAGGGCTGTGTTTATTACTGTGTAGCATTCCCTGGTCTTGTAACAAGGTTACAACAAACAAACACCCGGGAACTGAGAAGACCCGTCGCAGCACTTTTTGAGAGACTTCTTCAGAGAACAGTTTTCCACTTTGTTTCAGTCTATTTTAAATGAGCTGTGAGAAAATGGAGGGGCTTCTGGATCTTTGCACTTGTAGATGTCACAATAAAATGTATTCACAGACAATGATTTCTGGCACTGTTGTTAAGCTAGTGCAGTGATATCTATGACAGACTCTTGCCTGATTGTAATGGAGTGCTGCCTGGGGGCCCACAATACTGATTTTGTTGTTCCTTGCGCAAATTTCTACAGATTCTTGGAATCGTTCCATGATATTATGTTTTGTAGATGATGAGCTATCCAAAGTACTTGCAATTTTCCTTTGAGGAACAATATTCTGAAATTGTTCCACAATTTGTAGATGTACTTTTAACAGATTGGCAAACCTCTGCTTCTCTAAGATGCTCGTTTTATACCCCAATAATGTCACTAGCATGTTCCACAAGCTGTTTCTTTTTAGATCCACTTACTTTTCCAGCCTTTTATGGCCCCCATAACAAAATGAGCTAATATTTTCCATGAAACAGTAAAATGTCTAAGTTTAAACACTGAGACATTTTGTTTGTTTTATTTGTGCACACAAACATTTCGCAGGAATAAAGATTATTGGGGTAAATTAGAAATCGTGTCACTGCATAGTTTGTTGAGCATCGCAGCTTTCACTTAGTTGTTATTTAGACATTATTGCTTATGCTCAGCGCTGTCTGCAGCACATGTAGCAGAGAACCGCCATCATGCAGAGTTAAGCAGGTTGTTATTAAAAATTCTTTTCATCAGCCTCCGGTTTAAGTATTGCTCTGGCTTTACTTTTAACTGAATTTTAAATTAAAGCAACACAAAAGTAAAACGGAAAATAAAATCTTGCTCTCTCCTTTCAAAATATAAACCAAAGCAGTGCATACTGCAGCACTGAAGAACGTGAAAAACTGGAAAAAAAACTTCAATTCTATTCTCTTTATATACATTCATGCATAAGCGAGGCTGAAAATGTCATTTTTACCCATAAAAGCTACGTAATGGCGATGTCTACCAATTGGTCGACTACTCTGGACTGAAATTCTTTCACAACTATCTGCAGTTTCTATGCATTTCTGGTGAGATATTAATAGCATTCAGAGGATGAGTTCTTCTGAGTTTGGTAATCCTCTGACTTTTCGTCCTGTCACCATGAGGATGACATTTTTGGTTTTAATTAAAACGTCTTGACATTCAAACGACTCTCACGATGAATCCCCTGACACACCTTCATCTGGCACAGGCTGCAGAACAGACTTTTATTTGCCTAATACTCTGGTTTGAGGCCAATTGCCCACATATGCCAGCTGATATTGGCATCCTGGCTTAATGAAGAAAATACGTTTGTGACAACTGATAAATGACTTAAATACTTAATGTTTTAGCACAAACTGAAACATAAGCAGTGCTTTGAATAAAAAACAAGTAGCTTAATTAAAGCATTAAGAGGAAAATTATTCTGACAACATAATAAAAACATTATAGACAGTAGTATGAAATCTCCATTTCTCCAAATTTATGTGCAAATGAACGCTGCAAGGTGCTTTAAAATAAAAACACGATGAGGCTGTGCTCACCTTCTGCTGTTTAACCCTGCAGACTGAACACTCTGACACTCTCAGCATGTCAGCTAGAGAGACGAGAATCTGATAAAGCAAATCCCTGCTAGAGCGTGAGGGCCAGTATCTCTATGGTTACATACCTCAGTTTAATTACATTACCCCAGGCACTGCCATAGCAACTGTGCCAACTGCTGGGTCTGCCAGGGAACTGCAGAGGCAGCCGGGTGACATGGTGATGACACCTGTTTATGCTGATTATCTCAGTTCAGGCTGTTTTTGTTGTGTCAATACCTGAGTCGATTATTAAGCACCAGACGATACTTGAATCATCTTCTACGGGGAATAATAATAATTGTAGATACTGACACAGATTAGTGATTAAATGTGCTTAAGAAGTTTTCATTATTAGTGTGTAACATATACCGGCATAAATCAGCAGTATTTTTGAGCACCACATGGACATTTACTGTTTAGGTGACCTTAAACAAAAGAGAACACAGAGGGAAATCATTACTAACTGTTGATGGAGGCCCGATTTTTGTCTTTTTCTTTAAATAAACAATAGCAACCATGATCTGTTTAAAAAAAGAGGCAAAATTACAGGATAAAAATTCATCGCAACGCAGAAAAAGAAGTACTGTATGCTCAAACATTCCTGGGGAAGGACTTTCTTAACCTATCTTGTGATGGATGACCCTCGGCCATCCCGGCACTAGATGTCTCCATTTTGTTCTGGTTTGTGCTCTGCTTTGTCCTGTAAGAGCTGACAGGGGAGTAAATGGCAGCATGAGCTATACCTGCGTGTTCACCTATAAAAGCTCCCTTCTTTCCGCAGTCACTCTCTGGTGTGATCTCAGTGTGATCCTTGGGTTTCTCTGCCATTCATCCATACATAGTCTACACTACACGACTGACCCGCAGACAAGCATGTCTAAATTTAGCTGTGCTTTTGTAAATCAGTTGTGTCTACCAAGTTACCAGCTCACCTTGTCTCCTGTTCTTTGTCATAGTCCGTTAACTGGATTGTGACAAAGAGAGTATAAAAGTTGTCTTATATGTAAGACTAACAATGAAAATATGCTTTATAGTTTGAAAAAATTGCACGATATTGACTGGTTGCTTTATACTTTCCTTGTTTTCAGTCCAACAGACAGAGTTCCAGTGAGGATGTTCATATTAATCGTAATCAAATAAGCTCTGCGGGAAAAAAACTAGTTCAGACTGCGATAAAGATTCAGTGTCAATCAGGCTTTTTTTTTTAATTCTTGACTACCTGGATTTTGTCACTGAGAGGACAGAAGCCCAAACAGCAAGCAAACTAAGTTGTTTTAAAAGAAAGAGGAAGAGAGCTTAACTCATAAGGAGGATAAACTGAGAAATCTCACTAAAGTCAAAGTATGAGACAAATACTGATTATTTTCAACTGTGAATGATGCAAAACTACTTTTGTAGGGTTCAAGAATAAAAGCGGAGCTGGAGATGAATAGAGCAGGTCGTCCTTTATGTGGACAAATATAAAATAGCATTAAACCAAAACACTTTGCATGGTTGTCTTTTTACTTTTTCTTTTTTTTCTTTTGTTAATGGACTGGTATTCGTATAATGCTTTTCTGTTCTAACTGAGCACTCAAAGTCCTTTTTACAAAAAGCCTCTTTCACCAAATCACACACACATTCATATAAGCTATATTTCTATACCTAAGAACTTTGTATAACATTCATACAGTGGATGCATAGGGTGACTTGGGGTGTAGCATCTTGTCCAAGGCTACTTCGACATGTAAGCTGGAATAGCTGGGGAATCAATCCTTCGACCTTCTGATTGGTAGACGGCCCATTCTACCTCCTGAGCCATAGTGGGAGGGAAGGGGGTGACTTAGAGAAGCCAGACTACTGGGACTATAAGAAACTTACAAAAACTTTGCAAATACATATTTTACTCTATTTAACAGCTGCCTCGTAGCTGAGATTACATTAAACTGAAATGGAATCTCTTTTTATCTCTATTTTATTTAGTATATTAGAAATTGGTTGGCAGAACATCCAACAGCTTCTGTGAGCCCCAGTTTGGTCTGCAGGCCTTAAGTTAACATGGTTAAGATGTTTGGCTGATACAGTAAACTACATAAACATGAACTTCTTATTTGTAATCTCTCACAAAATACTGCCACAGGCTACAACAGCTTGACTTTTTAACTACCAAGCAAAAATATTACCCTAATAAAGATATGAGATTGAAAAGAAACTCTTCAGTTCCTTGTTAATTAAAGCATATTTAGTCAGACCAACATAACTGCAGACAGGGAACAGAATATGAATCGTCATTAGCTGTCTGGACCTTCTCCTCCCAGCACTCATACTGTGATTGCAATCTAATACCATCATCCATTTAAACATCCTCATTAAGTGTTAACTGCATTTTTATATCAACTCTTTCTTCGCTAAGAGGCCACATGGCATGGCTCCAGTCTTACCGATGGTCTGGAAATGGTCGAGCGGGTATGTAACACAGATGAAGTTTTGCCCATTATTCTCCCCGCTGCTGGGGTAATAATACTCCCCTGCCTGTTGAACAGGAGGAAACTGAGGGGTGCTGTGGACCAACCAGAAACCCTGATTTTTATCCAGCAGCACAACACCTGAGGAGCAGAGATATTAAAATAGTAAGAAAAATACATCAGACGTTTTCCCTGAAGATGGTTAACGTGGACATTCAAGTGAAAACAAAATATATTTATCTATGCTCATTTGTTTTTACGCATCAGAGGAAATGTAAGTAATGCGCATTAATCTGCACTTCTTTTTTAATAAGTAGAATTAGAACATATAAATGATGAAAGAAGAACGTGAGGTTGATAAGGAGATGTTTCAACATGTTTTTATTACTATAACAAATCTTTGCCAGACTTTTTTTTGCCCTTGTTGCAGCATTTTTAAATCTTCCTAGTATCAAATTTCTAATGAACATACTGTATACTTTTCATGTAAGTAAAAAGAGGAGCTTGAACATGTGATAGGTTGTCTTTATGCTTTTTTTTTTTAACGTTGATTTAAAAAATTTTGCTTTTTCCATCCATTCGCTCTTTATCCACGACCAGGTTGTGGACAGGGGCATAATTTCCAGGGGGGTTAGGGGGGGTTTGACCCCCCCCCCGATAATCAGACCTAGCCAATATAACAATAATCAGAAATTATGAATTATCTTGCATAAAAAAGCTGTTGATTTTCTTTACTCGTTTCAGGTATTACCAGCAAAATAGTTGCATGTTTAATCATCTGGGAATTTACGCAGATTTATTTATTTATTTAGACGGAGATCTTTACACCCCCACCTCCCAATGTTCAGCACAAAGTTACGCTGATGGTCGTGGACCAGTCTAAGCTTAGATGCCCAGATGTCTCTCTCCCTAACCACGTTATCCAGGGGGACTACCAACATGTTCACAAGCTAATCAAGAGATATAATCTATCTGGCAAGTCTCAGGCCTACCCCAGATTCTCCTCCTCTTAGGACATGCCCGGAACACCTCAACTGGCTCATTTTGGTGTGGAGTAGTGCCGCCTACTCATCTCATTTTTTTCATACTATTCCAAGATTTTGGAAAACAAAGCTCGAAACTTTCTGCAGTCTTGGGACAATCAGAGAGCTCACCTTTCGTGTGACCCCCTCTGCTCTCACTGTTATGAACCCATCTGTCACCAGACGAGTCCTCGTGTGGCTTCTGGTCATTGTAAAGGATGTATGCAATGTCTGTATTCTGTAAAAAAACAAAAACAAAAAGGTTTTTAACTGTAGCTTCATGCATGTGTACTCACCGATCATAGAAAATGTAGAATCAAATGTTTGCACCTCAAAAGAAAACAAACAAATAAATAAAATGGCACACACTGACATCCATCACTTTCGGCGATGTTAACCAATACAATTACGCACAGATGGTTGTATCCAGTAATTTTTGATTCAGAATTGTATCCACAAACTCTCTGACATGTTTTGATGAATCTATCAAGTTTTCAATTAGTAAATGACCTTTTCTGCCTCCTAGTTGCACAATCACCAGCCAGAAAGACAGATCACCTGAATGAACAGATGCAGTTTCACTTCTCATTATATGTTTGTTCCTCTGATCTAACAATGTCAACTGGATATAGCAGATGTCTGTGAAAAAAATGCTTATTATTGCATATCATGTTGGTGAAACAAGAAGTCTTGTGACTGGGGTCACAAAGAAGAAGCAGGAAAAATTTAAATACCCTAAGCTCAGTGGTTTTCTAGGACTAAAATCTGCATGTAAGCATAACTGCTCTGCATGTAGTTAAAGCAAAGAGTTACTGCAGTTAACAGAAGTCGATGCACCAGCACTGTCTGTCACTTTTGGCTATTGCGATAAACAAAAATGTATTTTAAGTTTTGTGAGCCGTAAGAATTGGAAGTTCAACTCAACTTTATTATACATGGTTTTAGGAGAATATTACATTTTATCTTGTGACAAATCAGTATTTCTAAAACATGACATCCTTTTTGGGGTCAAATATAAACTGAAGGTCCACTCATCTTAAAACAGCTGACGTTTTTTTGCCTTTTAGCATTAATTGTGAATATACTAAATCAATTAATAATAAGGAACTTAAAAGAGTATGATAATCACATTTTGAAGAACACTTGCTTTCACTTGGGTGTTTTTCCAAATGAAACTGAGCTTACAGTTTTTAAACTTTGTACTCAGTTCCACATTTGTAGCAGAAAAAAGAAACCTGATGGAAACAAACCTTCCCCTGCGTGTACAGCTGTCCGACCGTCCTGCCCAGGGCGCTCGTGGTGTCATTCACTGTCCCCTTCCCTTTAGTCCATCCATCACTTCCTTGGTCCAAAAGCAAATACATCTCACCTTGTTCAGGAGACTTACTGCCATGCTCTTTGGGAAGTTTGTATATATAGAACCTAAATCAAACAGAGACACAGACAGAAAGGCTGTACATGTAAGAACTGCTTATATTGGTGCATGTCTGTAAATGCTAAACTGTTATTGAAAATATTGCTTCTGTTTAATCAGAATAATACATCTAGGTTAAAACAAACAAATAAGGAGGACTTTTGTACGTGATTTCTCAGGAATTGTTATCAATGAATTACCAATCAACAGCATCTCCTTGGTCATTGTAGCAATTGATTGGTGAGCTGCTGCCCTCTAACGGCACGTAGAGGATCAGCACGGACAGGAACAGAAGCATCTAAGAACAAGAGACAGAGATATTAATAACTACGGTTAAATATGTGTATATGTGTTAGGAAATTAAATGATGAGTTCACGTTCAAAATATTTGGTTGAAGCTCATTTTTTCTTTTTACCAATAATGACTCCTTCGTTAAGAGTTTCAGTATTCTCAAGTAAAAGTACCAATAAAACAGTGTAAAGTCTTTTTTGTTGGAGTAGAAATATTAAAGTATATGCAGAAAAATGTCCAGCCACTGAAGGGTTTATTTATTTATTTATTTTTATATTTTTCATACCCATGCATTAGTGGCTATACACTATCATCGGTAAGTTATAACCTCATCTTGTGACTTGTTGGAAAATGAATGAAAAGAAACATTTAGTATTACCGTAAAAACTAAAGCTCCTGACTACAAAAATACTGTATAAAAACAGAAACAAGGATTTTAATATGAAAACATTTAACTAATATTTATCTTCAGCTAAATCTAATAATACTTATGGTTTGATCCTATAAATCAAAGCACAAGTCACTCAGTCGCTGGAATCGTTAGCGGTTACAGATAACTGCGATAGAAAAGTGAAAAGTGCAGTATAAGTTTGAGTCAACATACCCTCACGTATGTTCTCAAAAAAGTCTTGTTTTATTTTGCTGCACGAAGATCGGCTGTGGCCTCAAGTTTCGTCTTCTTCGAGTACATCCCAGCCTACAAGTGTTTCCTACAGGGACTGGTACGTGCTTGTTTTGATCTCGGCCGAAAGCTCCGGGAGGAGACAATGACGTATGACAAAGACAACGGAGCGATCGCTACCAACGGCAGACATTACATTACAGGGAAATTATCGCACTAAAGAAATAAAATCCAATTAATCCTAAATAGCTCTCACGGTTTAGGTGTGAAGACTGTTTTAAGTGCTCCAAAACTTCGAAACTTATCCTTCTCAAAAAGTCCTAGTTTCATGAAGTCATGTGGTTGATGACGTCAACTGGTAGGCGGTACTACCCTGAAAAGCGGCTATTACAAACACCTTTCATAATATAATATAATATAATATAATATAATATAATATAATATA
>NW_005187539.1:929309-941690 GCF_000239375.1 Pundamilia nyererei | reverse complement strand
ATATATATATATGCAGTATTTATGCTTTCTTCTTCAGTTCCCCCTACAACCCTGTCTCATCTTATATGACTCTATACTGTTTAAGGAAGTGACACAGCATCCTCTTGTCAACTCTATGCTGCCTTGATCAACGAGGGCTTCCTCAGAAAGCTGTCCTCTGAGCTGAGTGGACTAAACAGTATTGCTCTAAGAGCCCCATTCAAAGTGGCCCTGATTATTGCCTGTAGCACTGCAGAAAGTGACCACGGGTTGCAGTGACTACAATGCTCTGTTTTAAAGCAAATACACTGAAGCAGTGTTAACAATTAACTTCACAACTGGTGTTTTTATGTTAACCCTAGTTGACTGATTCTTGTTATTAGAGTTACATGAAATTTTGGGGGACATTTTAAATTGAAAGTAGCCATTACAGCTGGTTAGTGATTATCTGTTAACTTTTTTTTTTTTGCATAGACTGAAGAAAATGTTACATACATCTAGAACACTGTTCAATGAGTAACTACTGATTTCCTTTGAGGTTACGTCACATTATTAAAGAGAAATTCAGGAACACTGCGATAACACCTGTTTTCAGACTATGAAGTCTGTAAAAAATTAACAGCTTTATCTTAGCGTCGCCTGTTCCCTAAAAGGCTCATCTATTCATATGTGAGTGTTTTATGTGCGGAGGGGGATTTTTTAAAGATTAAACATTATCACAAAGTTGTGGGAATGTGAACTAGAACAGCAAATGATGCCTAATGATGAAGATAGCAGAACAGGTCTTATGCATCCCTGTGTCACAAGCAAAATGCCTGTAGTTACAGGCTACTACAAGATTTATATGTACAGACATAAGGAAAATTAAAGAATACACTCTCCAGGATGCATTTGATTTATTTTGGAGAACTAGTCCCAGCACTTCCTGAACTTGGAGCTCACTGTTATTTCTGTTGTGCTACATTAGATCTGTACAAATAACGACAACAATAGAATTCAGCAGACTGCCTCCTCTACAATTAGGACACGCGCACACACACAGCAACCATTCAAGAGCTCATTGCAGACATTCAATACAATGGAATAATTCCAGCGCAGAGAAATCACATATCTACTGATCCTGGTTACTGGAAAAAATTAACTAAAAGTAAACTTCTCATCATGAACTCTCCTAATTTACATTAACAGCACTGTTGCTCAAACATTAGCGTTTTTGCTCCAATTTTGACAACTTTAACACTATTAGGAGATACAGCAATTCCACCCCAACCCCCAACACAAAGCATTTTGGGGTTAAAAAGAAGTCCTCTTTAAATAGAAACTTAAGCAGGGAGGCTACATTGGCAGTTGGCACACACAGCAGCCCCACACTTTTGGGTTTTATTCCATCTCAGGTTTGCAGCAAGCATGGTAGTTCGGTCCTCTGCTCATCCATGCGTCCCCCCTGGACCCTCAGGAGGAGGGAGAAGAAGTCCTCATCATCCATGGGACCTGGAGCCCTGCTGCGCTGGTCCTCTAGCCTGCCCTGAGCCTGTGGGTCAAAACAAATTGTGAAAATGAAAGCAATGCAGTGAAAGTAGGTAAAAGGTTTGCTGCCAACACTCTTTCTCGCATTAGTGAGAAACTAACTTTTCTTCTCAGAAACAAAGCAGAAAACACCTCAGCTCATGACAAACACATCTAAACAAACAAGCTCATTGCTTACTTGTGTGGTTAGAATCATATCGTACAGATCATCTTTGGGCGCAGGAACTGGTGCAGGCTTTTTCACAGACAGGGACAGTTGTCTTATGCTCCCTCTGACACTTCTGGTCTTTGTTTTTGGCGGTGAAGACCTTCCAAGCTGTGCCCTCTGGTCCTCGAGCCGCCGTCCTTGTGCAGTGGCCACCAGGTCAAAAAACTCCTCTTTCTGCAGTGAAGTCATGGAGGAAAAGACGACTGTAAAGAAATGAGAGAGAAAAGAGCTTAAATGGTCAAAAGGCGGGGGAAAGGCAGTGGTCAGTGGTCAAGGAAAAAAACATGGAAACATGGTAGCTGAAAATTCCTGAGTCAGGGAGAATGGGTAGCTGCATTTGATTCTGCTTGTTCAACATGAGTCATAGCTCAAAAACAAATGCAAAAGTTGTATCCTTTTCCACACTTTACCATGGCAAAACAGAGCGCTTACCTCTGTTAACTGGTTTGGAGGTGTTGGGCTCAGAGTGGCACCTCCTCCGCCTCACCCCACTCTCCAGCCTGAAGGAGCAGCGCTGGTCATTGAGCCGTCTGCCCTCCTGAAAGGTGCAAAGCAGGTCATACAGCGCCTCTGGGAAGTCAGGGGTTAACCGGTGAGCCTGAGAAAACACAGGTGTGAGGGTGAAAAAGACGGAGGGAGAGAGGAATGGTTTCTGAGTGAATGGCACAGACTGTTTGTTGGCAAAGCACAAGAATCCACTCCTACGTACTCCCACATGCTCTGAAATAAAGTGGTACCTGCAGTTCTTCCACCGTGAGACTGTTTTTCTCTTGCAGTGGCTGGTGGCAAAGTGTTAAAGTCAACTGATTTACAACACAGGTAATCTCAGGGTAAGAAGAGCAAATACCAACCTTTTTGAGATCCTCTTTGTGGTCTGGTCCCCCCTCGGGTTGTAGCTCAGATGAATTTAGCTTGTTTGTGTCTGCCTCGGGGTCATTCTGTGTGGCCTTTTCATCCTCTGTGCTACAGGGTTTTTCAGTTTTTTCTTTAAGCACTTCATCCGGCTGCCCTTCACTTTTACTGTCATTTCCTTTGAGTCCATTATTTGTGCTTTCTGTTATCTCTGGTTTGTCTTCTTCTCTGGTTATCTGCTGTTTCTCCAGGCTTTGCTCTTCTAAATTTATTTCACCCGCTATTTCTTGTTGACTGTTTTCCTCTTCTGTGTGCTCCTCTTCCTTTTTGATAGCAAACTCCTCGCTACAGCTTTGTACAGTGACATCTGCACCGCTTGGCGCCCTAATTTCAGTAATACTTTCTACCAAATCTCCATCTTCAATGATGACAAGAGGCTCCAACAGCTCCTCTTCAGCCATTTCAACTTTGATATCTGTGTTGTCCAGTGGTCTTTCTTACAATCCTTATGATCCTTGTGAGAAAACAGAAAGAAGCTGGAGGTGGATAAAAAAAAAAGGTGATCCAAAATATCAGAATTCAGTTAGTACTTAAAAAAAAATACCATAAGGAAAAACACGACATCTATAAACACTGAAACTTAAAAGCATGATGAGTACTGCAGAGCTGCTGTGCCTTTCTTTTGAAACAAAACATGTGAGAAACCAGTTTGACAGGTTTCAGCATGTGGGCAACAGATGTTTAGGCAGAAATTTAAAAGAAACTTGAAGTCACAAACTCCTCCCAGCTATGTAAAACGTTCGACTATGTGATCACAAATGTCAGGGTCTTGTTGGTAGGTGATCACTGTTGTGTATTTTCCCAAACAGTTCAGTCGAATAATTCTTGTTGACAGATCACATTGTTATTTCCCCCCTAAAGCTACTGTCTACCACAAAGTGATTTAAATTTCAGTTAATTTTTGCCCTTACCTTTTCGTTCGCCTCGTTTCCTTTTATCTTCTCAAAACATCATCTTTCAAAGTCTTGATCCAGTGAACACAGCATTTTTGGCTTATCACTCGTCCTGTCAACGTTTTTATTAAGAGCAAAGAAGAAAAAAAGAAAATCTGCTAGTTTCACATGCCGTCGTGATGAGCTCTCGCCTTTTCTATCTGCCCTGCTACCTTCTGTCTTTCTCTCATCTCATCTCTTCCTGTTCCTCTTACCACAGCCCACCCCTATTTACTCGGCCCATATTTGACAAGTCAGGTTGGCATGAAATATTACTGTTAAAAGCAGAATCACGCTCTATATGTGTGATGTGTGTGGTTAATGCAATCATGTCCCAAAGGAAAGGTTTTATAATGCCCATGTACACTTGTTAAAGCAGCTGCTGCTTTAACTGCTGCTCATTTGGTTATGTTAACCCCAAGTGCAGCATGTTGAAACAGGCGCAGTTTTTTTTCTTAACTCTCTGTGGTTTTCACATCCTGTTGACTTGCAGCTAAAACGAGAAGTAGACTCAGACAAGTAAGGGAAGCTGTCTAAGCGAGATTATTACTTGAAAAACAAGGCTGAAAAAGAAGTTTATTTTATTTGAATGCTTCTGTTAGTGCTTGTAGCCACGTTTTTCATTCTAAAAAGAGAAATAAGTTAGGAAACTAGGGAATATCACATTTAATTTTTTTTTTTAAGTTAACACGTGAGTATCATAAGAAATATGTGGCTGAAAATGAAATGTGCAGCTCTAGTAAAACCCAAACTTGATTAGACAGAAAATCTGCTTAAATAGCCAGAATCAAAATAGAAAAAGAGAGGTTTTCCAAAGGCAAAACATTTTAGAGCCTATTTAGAATAGTTAGCCTTTACACACACGTCACCTGTATATTCTTTTAAGGTAGTTATACAAAAAAAAAGAAAGTCTCTTTCTTAGCCTAACATCTCCCACACAAGATGAATCTGTTTGCCCCAGATTCAGTTTGTTGGGATCTGGAGGCCCTATCAAAAAGCCACATAAACTACTTTTGTATAATTAAATGTCATTTCTTTGTTATCCACCCACGCACATGCAACCACCCCCGCGCACTTCTGCTTTGTGAAAATGCAGGGAGTGCAGATGTTTTGCTGTTGTGGTTACCTTTAAACCAATAGTGCTACTCCACCGTACCCACAGCGACGCTTTGTCTATCACGCGCTGCACTGTGCATGCACATTTTGCACCGTTTCCTGTCAGTCGCTAGGGGACCCAACTCTGTGCGATGTCTCTGGTCTGTGTTGTGTCTGTGAGCACAGTCGGGCAGCAGTCGTCGCCACTGTGCGTCGCCGAAGATGTTGCAGCAGCAGCAGCCTCTGACGGGCAATGGGCCATCCAACGGCCGGGGACTCGGCGTGAGTGGCCACCCCGGGATGCACGCGCTCAACTCAGTTCACCAACCCTCCCAGCATCGGCCCGACGGAGCGGAGTCGGGCCTCGAGGGTACAGAGAACGGACATGAAACCCGCAGAGATATTGGGGACATACTGCAGCAGATAATGACTATCACCGACCAAAGTTTGGACGAGGCACAAGCAAAGTGAGTCACAGCTATGCTTTCTTTCTTTTTAAAAATTGTTATTTAGTGGTATTGCCGCTGCAGCGGTATTTTGTTGTGCTGCTTTGTCGACTCCGTCTCGCAGTGACAAAGTTTCCTGAACTTCACTCTATTGTTTAGATTATTCAGCTAGAAGCTAGCTAATTAGCTGGACTAATGACATAAAGTTGCTTTTGGTGTAACCTGTACAGATTCAAACTCACATGCCAGTGTTTACTGTTTCTGTGCTGTAAGTTAGGAACACGCATTTCTTTCAGCAGCGGCTGTTATAATATGTAGCTTTTGTTAGCATGCTACGCTAACCAAGGCTAACAAGCTAATGCTAAAATAGGTAGCTAAGGACCGTGCCGATATAAATGTTAACACTGCGCTACAACACGGGTTATAATTTAATTACATAGTAAACAACTAAATATACTATCTAACATGTTGGCTGTCATATGCAGACATACTAGCAGTGAAAGGTTACCCCCTTAACTATCAGCTAGCCAGGAGCTAACGTTTGCTAAATTAGCTCGGCTAAATGTTGTCACTTTGTGATTTCTGTTTTTGTTTTGGTCGATTTGCGTACTGTCATTCTATGCCTTTGTTTACAAATAGGCTGGTAGGTCATGTTTGTTCTTTTTTATGTGCAGGAAACATGCGCTCAACTGTCACCGAATGAAACCCGCTTTGTTCAGCGTTTTGTGCGAGATCAAGGAAAAAACTGGTAGGTTTCTGCTCTATTTGCAGGAGTTTTCTTGTGCTCTCTGTCAACAGCCATGGCTTTAATTTTGTTTGGGAGCGTTATTAGACTGTGTTGACATTCTGTCATCAGGAACCAATAAAGTCATAAACAATCTGAATGGCCAAGTAAACACACAGACATAGTTTTTATACTTTCAGAGTTAAAAGAAAAATAATCCGACAGCCCTCTTAATAAATGCTTATTGGAGTATAAGTGGACTCAAATGACAACAGCTGGACAAACATAAGGTACAATTGCTACAGTGCAGTATATTATAGTCATATCAGGTTGCTGTCAGGACTATATTATCTTTAAGCTGCCACAAGGACTGATAAAGTAAATTGTTTCTTCCTCATTCTACATCACCTGTATTGACTTTGTATAGATTACTTCGTAATAAGCTAATTTTGTATTATATTTAGTATTCATGATGGGGAGAAAAGGGTAGTTAAAATAGTTCAAAATGTTTTATTTTTAAATAATAAATATATTTTATTTTTAAAAATATTTTCTACTTAGCTGTGCGCCTTTTTGAGTAATGCTTAACTTATTGCGGGTTGAGGGTTGTTTTTATTTTATTTAAGCTGCTGTGTTATATGTTGTGTCTAATGTTTTGGCCATGATAACACAGGAATTTTCCAACTTTTTCTTGGGATAAATAAAGCTGATTTTATCGCATTTTATATGCATTATAACTTCAAATTCTACATCGAAGCATAGGGTCAACTCACTGCATTCATTTATATAACAGAAGGGCGATGAGTAATCTTTCATTAAGATTTCACTTATAGTTGCACTTTAAAACCAGCAAAAAACTAGATTCTTCTAAATTCTTCTTGTAAATTTTTATCTTTCAAATGAACAAATTAGGTTATTTATGACCTCTGGTGATAAACTGGTGATATAGTTTAAAGACTTTGACTTTATTGTAATTGTCCCCTTCCAGTCATTAAACTATAATCTTTGAACCATAAGTGACAGATCTAGAGTTGCAAGATATTTTACAATATCTGTCATAGGGTAAAGGAACCTGTACAGGTATGATGAACACTTAAAAATAACTAGGTTGCACCAAGGTACAGTCTGAAGTGAAAATGTTATGAGAGTGATGCACAAAAAAAAACGAGAGCACACAAAAAACTTCTTATCTATTTCCAAACATGGTTCCATCATTATTTTGTTTTTGTTTTTTATGGTTCATTATTTGTAAAGGCTTTGGTTTAAGAGAGTTGCGAGTCTTTTACCTTCAAAACCAAGAGACTTTTGTCTCATTGACAGGCCTTTCAATGAGGAACACCCAGGAGGAGGAGCCTCAAGATCCTCAGTTGGTGCGACTGGACAACATGCTGCTGGCGGAGGGCGTAGCGGGGCCAGAGAAGGGTGGCGGGGCTGCTGCTGCTGTTTCTGCTGCCACCAGCTCTGGGGGGATGTCACCTGACAGCTCTCTCGAGCACTCCGACTACAAAAGCAAGTTGAGCCAGATTCGCAGTATCTACCACACTGAGCTGGAGAAGTATGAGCAGGTATTGTGTCGCAACAGCAGCTTAGCACTGACATTGCCTGTACGTGCTTGCTTGTACTAGAGGTACCTGGAAGCAATGTTGTACACTGGCATGCTAGATCAAGAGTTCACAGCACATAACTTTGCTTCAGGGCGGATTCATTCCTTTCCATTTGTGTCAGGTATGACTCAGTAAATCTTTATGTTGAGAGGCATTTTAGGCTTATTAGACCAACAAGCTCCACTGAAGCCCTACTTGTGAGCTAGTATCAAAGAGAAAATTAGATCTGCTATAAAATCCTCTTGAATGCAACATACAATTAAGTTCCTGAAACACAAACCTTTGCCCTATACTTAAGATTAAGGATATGCTGATATCAGTCAGGGGTGTCTATCTGACTGTGGTCATGTAGTCGAAAAACTACTCCAAGGCAACCAATACCACCCTCCAGCAATCAATATTAGTTCATAGTAAAATGAAGATTTAAATGTTTTAGAGTTTTAAGAAGAAAACCAAAAACTATGCAAAGTATACTCTGTCACATTTTCAAAGGCGGATTTTTTACAACATTTAAGAACAAAGAGAGCGGCATATTCAAGGAGACCAAGTATGAGATCCCAGTCATCACCTCGTCATAAAAACTGTACTTCCAAACTTGTGCCCATCAGCAGCTAGTTGCAGGACTTTCCGCTGACATTTGTAGTAGAACTGCCAGGTAGGGGTGGGCGATATATATGATAGAAACAATATAAATTTGGCCAACGATAGAGATTTTGACTATATCGCTCTATTGCGATAGCGCATGTTGATGATGTCATCAAGCTACGCCTGTTTTGGTCAAAAGCATAACAGCGGCTACAACCATTATCATCTACAAATTATGCCAGGCGACAGTCATAGCAAAGAGATGAAGCACTTTTGAAATATGGGGAAAGCCAAAAACTGCGCTTCCTCCACTTCCGTAACATTGATTCATTAATTTTGAATTCTCTCGCTGCTGCTCTATTCCCATGTTGTTGCAGTATATTAATAACTAACCTGGTATTGTGGATGAATGATCTCAGATGTTCTCCTGACTGAAGTTTGGCCCGTGTATAGCATCCTGCTATGCGATTACATTTGTCCCTGACCACCAGAATCCCTCACGTTAACTTTTATCGAGTGGGAAAAAAAGTTGGGGTTCATCCTCCAGCTTCACCGTGCTAATGTTATGCTAACATAGCTGTGTCGCTAGCAATCACGTAGCACAACATTATATACCAGGTAGTCCAACTTCAGTAACCCTGCGAACGCCACTGCTGTTTAGTTTCCTGTCTTCATTTATGTTGGAAGTGGTAGCAGAGCTGTACGTTTTAATTAGTTTCAGAAATCTCCCAGTCAGAACATGGTATGAAATGTTTAGGTGGAAACTAGCGAGCTAACTTCTAACTCCGTTAAATTTAAATTCTGTTTTGATGGATGCCTGGATGTTAAACTTAATTGTTACACCTGGTAAAGCAGCAACGCTGATGATTTTATTAAAGATGAAAGAATTTAGACTGTTTTTAACTCTCAGTGTTCGTTTGACTTTGGGAACTGAAGCGGACGGAGTTTTGGACCCAGATTACTCCGCGAAGCAACTCACTACGGCAGCCGTAACCCATATGGAAAAGATATATATAAATCTTATAAAGTTTTTATCTGTCTTGTATGAAAAGCATACAAGAGTGAAAACACATATAAGATCCCTTGAAAAATTATATAATGAAACTTGTATGTTTTGTATACTTACTAAAAAAATATATGAAAGTAATGAGAAAGTGGCCACTTTCATGAGTAAATCATATATGTTTTTACTATTTCTTTTCCATATGGGAATGCTCTGACAATCCATCAAACATTTTTAACAGATTTCTGCACGCCAAAATCGGTTTGAGGTCAGTAAGCACAACCAGAATTCATACATAAGGCACACTCGATTTTTGAGAAAATTAAAGAATTTTAAGTGTGCCTTATAGTGTGGAAAATACGTTATACAGAAGAAAAGAATATATCGTGATTATATATCGTTACCGCACATGCTCCTACTGCCAGGACACATAAACTGCAGAGTAGGTTTAGGAGTATCAGGGTTTGCACTCTAGTTTAAAAAAAGACAGGTGTGTTTGATAACACTGGTCAGCAGTTTTTCAGAAGTTTTTAATGGCTGTTGTTTGCAAAATAATTTTTTGTTTTTCAAGTTTACAAGTTTTCACATTTGTCAAGTTTTGTAAACTTATATCTTGTTATGTTTATGGTGGTATCTTATGATAATAGCTTTCTTCATTATGTAACCATTTAAAAATAGAGGAGCGTTAATATCAAACATTATGTTAGAAAGGATAGTGAAGTGATTACTTTAGTTGAAAAGAAAACACTGAATTTATTTAGAGCCCACTATGCCAGACTTGGTCACGATGGATTACTATGGAGAAATGTCAATTTCATCAGTTACCCAGAATATTATGAAATGTAGATATGTTGGTTTCATCACTTCACAGTGAAGTGTCAAAGTTAAATATCAAAGTATTTAGCTGTGTAGGACCCTAATAGATGAAATGTGGAGATTATATACATTTTGGTCACAGTCCTCTTAGGAACATATTATGAAAGAAATTAAACTCTTACCTTTTTGATATTTTAATATGCTTTTAAAAACGCCCAAATTCAAATTTGACACTTCGTACTTGATACATTCCATTTTTTCAAGTCCAGTTTGAAATCAGATGAATAGTTTAAGAAAAGCGGATATCTGAAAATCACCACTAGATTTGAGCCATTTTTTTTCCAACACTTCATGGTCATAATATATTTTAGTAATATATATGGTTTCAGTTTGTGGTCTTATATCTGACTTTGCAGCATATCATGAAAACCAGAGTCCACCAATTATTTTAGGCATCAGTTTCAGTTTCAGCAACTCAAAATGAGTAATGTTTGACTATGTTGCTTTTGGAAGCGTTTGTTTGTAGACCAGTGCAATATATGCTTTTTGTTATAGCCAGAAAGTGAGAAGCATTGGATTAATAGAGGTGGATATTAAGATAACACCTGTTTAAAGTCTTCTGTTATGAAGACTTAAACTATTACTATATTTACTGCATTGTATATTAGCATATTGTATGTAATATAATATATTAATATTGATTCCTTGTCAGTAGAAGAACAGAATCATTAGTGTAATCCCAGATAACACCATTAGTAATAACCACATGTTCATGACAATTTGTTGCAGTGCACAGAGTGACCTAATAAAGAGGCCACTAAGTGTGCGTGCTTACCAATAAGAACAATTGTCGTACCAATTATCCTTATTATCAATTAAACTGTTTTTTTTTTTCAACATAAAATTGTCTTTCCAGCTAGAAAATATCATAATTAACAGAAGTAATGAAGTTTTATAAAATAACACATGTATAGCGGCTTCACTTCTCTCCTTCATTGTGTTTCGTCTTGCACCACCTTTCACCAGGCGTGCACAGAGTTCACCACCCATGTGATGAACCTGCTGAGGGAGCAGTCGCGCACACGGCCTGTGACTCCACGGGAGATTGAGCGGATGGTGGCTATCATCCACCGCAAATTCAGTTCGATCCAGACCCAGCTGAAGCAGAGCACCTGTGAGGCGGTCATGATACTGAGGTCCCGCTTTCTAGATGCCAGGTGAACATTGTAGTTTTTCTTTCTTTCTTTTTTAAGGTGACCTGTTATGGTTTATTAGGTCATATAGAATGTTGCACTGATAGATGCTTACATTAAATGTGACCAAATTTTAATTAATGGAGTTAGTGTTTGTGAAAGTAATCCCTGCAAGTTACCAGCTCCAGTTTCAGACTGCTTTAAATGATCTGTTTCAAGCAGTTTTTCTCCTCATGGATGGTATGATTTCAGAAACTAATGTCGTCGCCCCCAAACATCCTTTTTGAGCCAGGAAACCTCTGTTCACTGTGTTCTAACCCTTTTTCAGACGCAAGAGGCGCAACTTCAGCAAACAGGCTACAGAGGTCCTCAATGAGTATTTTTACTCCCACTTGTCTAACCCATATCCCAGTGAAGAAGCCAAAGAGGAACTTGCCAAACAGTGTGGTATCACCGTCTCTCAGGTGAGCATGCTTCAAGAAACCAGGAGAAAGGAAAAGTTGTGGGTGTCCGTGGATTCATATACCATGCATTTACTCTTCAACTGTTACAGGCAGGATTTTAAAGATTTAAATTTAAAAAAAAAAAAAGAAGTAGTGACTGATTTCTGCTTAGGTGACCTCAAATACTTACAATTTGTATTAAGCTGTTTGAAATGGCTACTGGAGGTTTAAGAATGCTTCTTCAAAATGTGGTCATTTTAATGATTACCTTTTATTTTTGGAAGGTCTCCAACTGGTTTGGCAACAAGAGAATCCGCTACAAGAAAAACATTGGCAAGTTCCAAGAGGAAGCCAATCTCTACGCCATGAAAACAGCCTTGGGAGCTAGACAGGGCGATGATTCCCCACACACTCCCAATTCCACAGGTAACTAAGAAAATGACATGAACAGTAAATGCCTACTTGCCTTTAGGCGATAAACTCAGTTGTTAAGCCCTTCTCTGGCCCCTGATTCTCCACGCCTACATGAGTCATGCCGATATGTCTGATGATTAATGACTTGTTTATTAATGGTCAGGTAACAGTAAAAACCCCTTGGATTTCTTTATGGTGAATTATAAAAAGATGTCTGTCACAAATGACTATCAAGGTTTGTCGTTCTTCAGGGTCAGGGTCCTTCTCTCTGTCCGGATCAGCTGACCTGTTCCTCGGGGTTCCACCTGTGAATGGTGAACAGTCTGCCTACCAAATGGGAGTGCAGGTATTTACATACGTTTAAATATTAACTTGTGCTTCTCTTGTATTTTTTTCCTTTCTAATTAGGAACTTACCGTATTTTCACGACCATAAGACGCACTGTACTAAAAGGCGCAGTCTCAGTTATGTGTGCCATTACTGTATTTAACACACACACA